>NC_087441.1:5996390-6311703 GCF_036321535.1 Camelus dromedarius
CTTAGAAAGACATGCGCCTGCGCCTGGTCTCCCAGTTTTCATGCGATGGGAACAGAAGCCGGGCCCCGGAGGCGGGGACGGCGACGTCACCCTGAGCAGGTACACCCCGCCGGGTTAACAAGTCGTAATCAGAGTTCACCGCAGGCCAGCCTCCTGTTCCTGAACACCTGCTGCGAAGAGCGACCCTCTTCCCCGGTGCTGCCAAACCCCGCATCTCTCTGCACCTTGTAAGGGACTCCGGCCCCGCGGGCCGGCTACTTGTTGGCATCATTCTTTCCGGCCGTCTCTTCCCTCTTGGTAGCAGTGCCATCGGGCAGGGAGGGCCACAGAAAGCTTTCACTTAGCTTGTGACTAAAAGGCACTTCAGGAGAGCAGCCAGCCTCTCATCCTCTGCTTAAATGTGTGCGAGCAGAAGGGGGATCTTTTCGAGGCGAGGGGCCTCGGAGGACGCAGGAGCATCTGGCTCTCCGCACACTTAGCAGCACCGCCTTCCCCGCAGCCCCCTTTCGCTTTTGCCTCATTGAAGGGCCTGCGGAAGAGGACGGACTCTTAATTAACGCTGTCTCCAAACGGCCCAGCAAGCGCCCCAGCCTGGACCCAGACGCGGTCCACCGCCGGACTCCTTCCTCCGTGGCCGGAGCAGCTGGTCCCTGACCGCTGGCCCGGGGGCCACCAACCAACCAAGCGCTTTGGAAAGATGAGCTGTTTTCTGGAGCACAGATCTAAGCGTGGATAAAAACGTTCTGCCAATATTTTCTTTACGTTGCTTTTATGTTCTGTACCCTGGGAGTGTAGAAGGTTTATAGTCTGAGTCTCATTCTCGGGTACACAAACGCAGTACATAGACAAAGACGTGTAGTTGGGTGACTCAGGATTGGCAAAAAGTAAAGAAAAGGAAGACATATCTCCTTCACTCAACTGATCCATTTTTATATTTATCAATCTTTTAAAAAGTTAAATCTTTTTGGGGGTGATTAGGTCTATCTGTTTATTTCTTCCCTTAAGGGAGGTGCTGGGGATTGAACCCAGGACCTTGGGCACGCTAAGCACGCACTCTACCACTGAGGTATGCCCTTCCCTTTATTTAGCAACATTTCTGAGTAAACATATTGTGCCCACCACTGAAACATAAAATTTCTCTCTCCATGCATGTGTGGGTGGTAGATGCTTCCTCAAAACTTAGAAAATCGTTGGTCTGGATATCCCAGCTCTGTTGGAAAAGAGGACTGATCCACATGCATACTAGGTCAGGTCTGAAGGACGCTCTGAGCCCCTTCCTCGCTAATGCTGGGTTCTCCCTGGCGAAGTCATGATCTCAAAGCTGGGTAATGCACCCAAATAAAACGCCTCATAAAGACAAGGACAGTAAATTCCAAAAATAAGTCCACATAATCCACCTCATTCAGGTTCTGTTCCTTCAATATATTAGTTAAGATCAGAGTTTTCACACTTCCACAAAAGCCGGGGAACTCATATTAAGATACGTTTTTGTTAACTACATGCTCACAAGAGTCATTGGAGAATTCCACCAAATTCCATTAAATTCTGGTCCTCTGCTCAGTAAATAGCCATGAAAACACCATGGTACTTAGAGCAAATCCTCAATCCCCTGCTAACACCTTATATTACAACCGTCTAATTACCATGTTTTGCAGTAACCTCGTGGGACTTCCACAGGTAATTAGAACTCTCCAGCTTTTCTGCAATAATCCAGTAAGGACCTCTTAACTAGGAAGGATTATGCGCTACTAATATTGTTGTGCCCATGTGTTTTCTGCAGTTAATTGTTTCCATTAATTTTTGGCAGCATGACAGAATTTCATGCAGCTTCATACACTGCAATGGCTCATGAGTCAACTCTGAAGCCAAGACGTTCCCCCGTCCCCATCTCGATCTCTCATGCTCTCTGCAGTTTTTTTTCCCCAGGAATCAATATCCTGATGAGAAAAAAAGAACCTCGTATCACTTCAATTACATTTTCTTTGTACGAATTCAGGACAGTTTCTCTGTCGTGTCTCTAGGCAAGCAGGTAGACGTCTAAGGCAGTTACAACTTTCATTGTCTCTGTTATAGAAATCTTAGAAGACAGAACAGGCACTGGTGACATAATTCTTGTCACAATTTTTTCTGTTCCAAGCCGCATTACTGGACAAGGACCTTGTTTTTATGTGTGAATCTTCAGAGTCCAGAACATAGTAGGTGCTCAGTAAATGGCCATGGACACGACAGGCATTTATTCTGCCAGGGTGGCATCTGGAAAGCCCTCTGGCAGTGTTTGATGAATGCTTCCAAATCAACTGAAAGTGTTTCACCATAATTTGATTAAAAAAAGGATACTGCCACATAAAATTTGAGGATTAGAGTTATATTTATAATTATGGATAAGACCTTTGTTAAGGTAGTCACTTACATCAGCTTCAACATTATATATACATACACATGCATACATCACTCATACACACATGCACAGAGATACACGCATACACACATACACACTCATACACACATACACACTCATACACATGCACACAGATACATACATATACAGACACATACACACAGATATACACACATACAGAGATACATTCATACACAGATATACATACACTTACACACATATACACACATACACTCAGACACACATATACACTCATACACGTATATATACACAAACACACACGTAGAAATTCCTTTCACCCAGCAGTTGCCACTCACTGGCTCACTGGGTTGACTTCCCACCATCCCTGTCTTCCTGCCTTTCTCCTTGTCTTTTCTCTGTGTGTGTGTGTGTTCGAGCATCAGGCTGGGAGAGAAGCTGGATGTAGACCCAGCCAATTACCACCTAGTTGTAAAGTGAAGACTTGCCTTCTTGTCCCCGGGTCTCTTTCTGCCATCATGACCGGGTCTCACAGGTGTCTTCAGCAGAGCTTTAGCAGCTTTGCTCTCGGAGAAACTTCCCAAGGCTTCCTACAGCCGCGCAGACGGACGGTGGTGTGAAGTAATGAAGGCATCCTGGGTTTTGCTGGCAGAGAGACATACATAAATCTTGGTACCACTTTAGGAAATTACTTGGCCTCTCAGTCCGTGATTTCATCAGTAAAATGAGGATAATATCACCTAGTTCACAGAGAGAATTGTGACATATAGGGAGACGTGCCTAGATCCCAGTCAGTCCTTGATGAATGCGAGTTTCTCTCTCTGCATTTCAGCACCAAGAATGCCTTGTTCTTTGGCAAGTCCGGGCCCTCCTGATGAAAACCTCTCTCTTCCCCCCTAGAAGAGGGAGATGACCCTGAGACTCAGCTTGAGGCTGGAGCAGGGGCTCCGGTTCAGCCTTGCTGTCAGGCAGACACAGGGAAATCTGCAAAAATGCCTGCTCTCAGCATAATCGTATTACAATTCTAATTAAATACACGCCAGGCCACAGCGACCATGCTTTATGTCTGGTTAACTGGAAAACAATGATCACTTGTTCTTCCCGTCAGGCCTGTGTGGAGACGTCAGACATTAGCTCATCCCGAGCCCACCTGCGAGCCTCCCCTCCCCCGTGCCTCCCCTCTTACCTGGGAAGCGCAGGATAGTGCGGATCCGGTTTCCGCATCACAGCCTTTGAGTAGGGTGTTCATTTTGTGCTATTTTTGCTGCAACCTGGTTACTGAAGTCAAGATTGGCCCAAGCCAGGATCTAAGCCTATGTTCCTCACAAGAATCCTGTGTTTTCTCTCCATTCTCATTTTACTAGCAGTTCTGCTCTTGGACCCTTGCCTTACTTGTACTGTATTTCTATTTCCCTGTGTGTATAAGATGTAGATTTGTTTTCTGTGATTTTATTGGCCTGATTTATGGAAAAGAAAGGTAGGTCACTACCACATTGAGGAAGTAAGTCTACTACTTTATCTAAAACCAAGCCCCTGGACCAGAATGTCTAGTCAATTTATCAAAACATAAAACTTTGGATAAACAACTTTTACGATCTTCAAGAGGAAAGCTTTTCTTTTTGCTATTCTTTAGCCAGAGCACACTGGCATCAAATGGAAATCATCTGGCTAGACGTTGTGACCATTATAAAATCAAGAATACTGCAAAGTCGTTTATTAATACTGATGAATTGACACCACATTTTTCTGCATGCCAAAATCATTGTTTATTTTTCTAAGCTAAGCACTTCAGATCATCTTAAAGTGTTTCATGTCGTCATTTTTTTGAAAATGAGTATAGTATTTATATTGAACAATTAAAAATAATATCTTAGCATAATAGTAAGCAGACATTCTTGGAAAATAATTAAATCATAATTTGTTTTCTTAACTGGTGAACTAAGAGAATAAATAATGAATAAATAATAATAATGAATAAAATAATAAATAACAATTGATGTTTAGATTTTTCTTATTTATTTTAGACCCCAAGTAATGAAAGCTTTATTCCAACTTGTACCTCAGAAACTGTTGTGCTCCCTTCAAAAGCAGGTGGTCAGTCCCACGAATTGCTAGGGACAGGGGACCAGGGGTGCAGTGATTTCTTCGGTCACAAATTGACATCTCTCTCATTTTACTGTATTATTCAGAAAAACAACTTTAAAAAAAATCATGAAATTATTTTCACCCTGGTGCTACTAACTGAACTTACCTTGTAAGAATCTCATCCTACTCCTTTGTTAAGATTCCGTCACCTCCAATCTGACTCCTGTGAAAACAGAATGAAATTATAACAGCAAACCTACTTGGGAAAATACACGCCACTGAATCCGCACTGAACCCGTCTTGCTAACCCAGCAAGAGTGCGCCAGAGCCAGCCCACCCAGCTCCCTCCTGCAGGGCCAGGCGGACGCCCACCTCTCAGGGCAGCGGCCACTATGCCTTCCCTGACCTTTGCCCCACTTCACACACTTGTGCACCAAGCTGCCCCATCACTCAGGATCCCACTAGGTCCTAAAATCTGTTCTACTGCTTCTTAAAGGTGCCGCACATATGCCTGCAAACTCAGGTGTCCTTAGTGGTCAGCTGGGAGTGCCCGAAAGGCACTCACATTCAGATGGCAAAAAAGAAAAAGACTCTGTCCTCCGCGCAGGTCACCACATGCTCGTTTGTGCCGCGTCAGCAGGCTGCTCAGTCCTACCCAGCCCTCCTTCTTGAACCCACCCCATCCCCTGATCAGGTCAGATCAGCATCCTCTCACAGACTCCCTTTCTGTGACTCTTCTCCTGGGTGTCGCGTTAGGAAAGGCTTTCAGCCTTGCTCACCATGGTTTGTCCTTCCAGGACTCTGGGAGGCCCACTTCCTCCGTGAAGTCCGCCCTGACTTCGCTTAACCCCACTGAGAGTCTCCTCTCTCAGCCTCCATTTCTCGCACAGTGCTTCATTATTTTGTGTCTCCCTGAGCAAATCACCAGTTCCTTTCAGAGAAGGAGCAGAGGTTATGTACCTTCTGTATTAGGCATGTCTTTTCAGGGTTCTACGTGCATTAAAATCGGTGCCCAGCATTAAAAATCAGAGCTCTGGAGTCAGGCTGACTATGTTCCAATACGCATGTTCAACTACCCACAACTACTATTCCACAGCTGCATGAAATTAGGCACCTTCCTTAACCCTTCTGTGCCTCAGTTTTCTCACCTATCAAGTGGGCATAATACTAATGTCTACTCCTGGGACTCACTGAGACTGTGTAAGGTGCTTAGGGCAGTGTCTGGCATGAGGTCAGCTCCCAGCAGATGTGGGCTACTGCTGTCATTATCACCATCACTGCAATTACAAGAGTGATTTCAAATGCCATGGACTTGGCTTTTGCTAAAACCTGAGCTCGCATCACCTGTGGAAGTTAGACTTGTTTCTCATTTAGTCACTGGATGTGAAACATGCCTGGCCACACGTCATTCCTGAAGCTGAGATGGCGTGAGTGTAGTGATGGAGAGACCATGGACTTCAGAAACAGGAAGACAAGGATTCAATGCTGGTTGGGGGGTCTCTGGGCTTTGTGGCCTTGGCCATGTGAATCGCCCTCTTGGTCATCATTCCTAATGCTAGGAATGTTAATATTATTCCTAATTCATTAATATATTCCCTAGAGAATAATGAGAGTTAGAAATAAGGTATGCAGAGCTGGCAGTAGTACTTAATTAGGGTATTTTGTATGATAGAAATGGGCCCTGTTGCTTCTCTGTCCTATACCTAATACGCCTCTTACTTTTATTGGGTTTTTTCCCCAATATTTTGTCATAATTCACAGTGTGATTCAATCCAAGGCAAGCATTTTTAACTCACCATTCATATCATTGCCCCCGGTATGCTTATTTGGAAACTTTAGCATGGAGATTTAAAAGTTTAAGATACAAAATAATTTTTATGAGCATCACAATTCGAGACTTATTAATTATACCCAGCTTAGAAAAAAAGACAATTAATTAGCAAAGTGAAATTAGCCAAGTTATTGAGTGGTTTTCAAAAAACAAGCAAAAAAACAACGTGCAACTGTGCTTCGTATGAACTCTAAAACATAACCCACACAAACCAGAGTGGTGTGCAGGGGAGTGGAGGTGGGCTTCCCGGGACCTCTTTGGGTTCCCTCTCAGAGGCCTTCAAGGTCACGAGCAAAGCGGAGGGCGCCGTAGAACACAGTTTGGAAACGGCTTGCTCACAGCAGCGCGGCGGCAATGAGAAATGGGCGCGCGCGCGCATGGGATGCTCGTTTCCTGGGGGCGCATCCGCAGGATTTACCAGGCTTCCCCGCGCTTTCCTTTGGCCAGAACTCCACTCTGCTCGGAATGCCGTTGTCGGGGGCACTCACTAACCCACGCACGAAAGCCGATCTGAGCATCGGCATTGTTCCCCTCGGGAGGACACAGAACAGAGAGCGTGAGCCTGTCTGCCCCGCGGCGTGGCGGCCCCCACCAGGCCCCAGCCCCCATCCTGGCTTCACTCAGCAGATGTGACCCTCGCCTGGCCGGGTTCTCGGACTCGGGGCAGAAAAGCGGCCCGAAGCCCTGCCTTGAGGGGCTCACGTGCTGGAGGGACTGGGGAGAGGGGCGGGCATGAATTGCATGCTGCGTAGAGAGGAGTGGTCATTACGGGCTAAGGTAGAAAGCGAGGCAGCGGGGCACGGAGGGACCCAAGTGCCAGGTGGAAGAGGGGGCAGCAGTCCCCGCCCTCAGACCACATCCCGGGCAGAAGTATCCACTTGCACCAGTAAGCTGACACGCACCGGAAACGTATTTATGATGAAGGCAGTGAGGGACCAGTGCTGCAGCCTCTAGGTGCCTCTTAGAGTCATAAACTAAGTCCTCTGTGGGAGGAGCCCGGAAAACTTCAGAACCGGCACTGCTTTCCAGTCCCGACTCTCCTCCCGAAACCTCCGTGGCCTCAGTGCGGCGGGCCTGCGTCACACACGCTGTCAGAGAACGGGCGCGAGGCCCTCCGTCTGCAGCCCTCCGCCGGCCTCCAGCCTCGGCCTCTTCCTCTGCGCAAGGTGCGACCAAGGGCCCCGCCTGTCCGCGCCATTGTGAGAAGAAAGGGGGCGACCTCGCAGGATTCCAGGGGCCCGACAAAGACCGCCTTTCTTTACCTCTTGGATTTCCAGTTTTCTCATCAGAAAAGTGAAAGGGGGAACAAGCTGAGAGCCAGGGGCCCTGGGAGCCTGAAATTCCCTGGAATCTGAGCGATCTGCTGAGGAGCTCACCTGCTTCTTGCTTCCAGGTTGAGCTGGTGAAAGTCTTAGGGGTAGTTCAAGGGCACACATGGAGACTGGTGAAATAATAGTTTAAACACACCATGTTCCGTGCATTAGGGAGGGTGAGACGCAAGAATTATTTGGGGAAGAGATCTTATTAATTTGAGATGGTGTCAGTCCTGTTCTTCCCAAGGCAGAGGTTGAATCACACACATGCGCCTGGGCACACACAGCAAGAGCGCCCAGAGCACTTTCCCGGTCACAGGGCTCCTACTGCTCAGGCCCGTGCTCTGGGCTCAGTGCTGATATGGAGCAAGCAGTCCTCCCAGGTCTGCCGGGATCCCGCTGCCTCCAAGATGAAGGGCACCCGATTGTCGCTGTGGAAAGACAGGAGCCCCCCGAGGTGATGCTGCCGGGCACGCAGACACTGCCTCCAGGCTGCTCGGACCACAGGGTGCGCTCACCTCTGATGCCGCATCCAGTGGGGACACCACCTCCAGCCTTTGTGTCACCTCCTTTCAGTTTGCTTCCTCCGTGTCTGAGATTTTTTTTTTCATTTCAAATGTGTTACCTTTGGAGATTGTTTCTGTTCCCAGACTTCATTTTTAAGGATTTTTCAGCAGGTCCTCGGAGAAACAATTAGATGTCATGACCACTGAATAAATCCATCAGATTATCCTTACATGAATACAGGCTATTGGAGGAATTGTCTAATGATTTGACAGAAGCTTTTAAGCTTCTTGGAGTAGACAGTCTCCTGAAGGATCTCAAGGACAACGTCAGAAGTTCAGAATCAACACAGACCCTGGAGAATAGGCTAAATCAAGAATGAAAGCACATGGCCGTGGACACACTAGCAAGTGTATTTGGGTAAATCTGGACTCACCACTTACCAGAGGGGCATCATCAGTTACTTGTAAATTTACCCAGTTATTTCTAAAGTTTAGATTCCTTGAATAACCCAACTCAGCTGAGACAGACAGTTTTGAGCAAATGTGAACTCTGCTTTTCCCCTAGAGATCAGAATGCAGTCTACCTTTCTTGCACATACAGGCCTATCATCTGGTTTTTGATAGACTTTTCTCTTCACTGTTCACCAAAAGTTATGACACTGACTGATGAATTCTTTAATGACCGACAGGTCCAAGGGCTGGATGTGCTCCTCTGCCTTTAGCTGACTGTAACGCCTGGGTCCACTGACTGTGCCGCACTTTGTCTTACGGCGAAGCTGGCTGTCTGGGTGTCAGCCGTTTGTTACAGCTGTAAAATCTGAAGGTGACTCAATTACCACCTCCTGTCTCTAAAGTGTGATCATTGATACCACAAATGGCCCATTCAGAATCACCGCTCGAGAACCTGAAACTGATGCAGGCCACCTGCAGGAACAGTTGCTGGCCGGGTGTTTCACAGAGAAACTGCAAGTTAGGCTGCAGCCCAAGGGAAACTGGGGTCGGGCAGGTACGGGTGATGAGCTGTGTACCCAGGGCTCCGGTCTCAGGAAGCTGAAGGGCTGCCCTTGTACGGACAGAGCTGATGCAGAACCGAACCACCAGCCACACCAGCACCGTCAAATGCAAGTGCAGAAGAATAGCCCCCATCCTAGGACCCACAAAGATAACCGTGGCCTCCAGGTGCTGTATTGAATATTTCCACAGGGCTTTAAGGAAAGTGTACATTTTCCTTTGAGAAGCCAGCACAATTTAACTGAAATGTCAAGTTGCTCTGGGCAGGAATTACAGCAACTCAGTTTGATAATACTCGTTGACCTAGGCTGACTTGAATCCTCATTAAGAGTAACCTGCATCTCTGAGTTAGAAAATGAAAGAAAGGAAGGAAAAAAGAAGAGAAGGAGAGAAAGAGAGGTGGAAAAAAGTTACTTAAATATTGTTTATGTGGCAGCCAAACATCTTTCAAACACAATAGCTTAAAAAGTGGTGGAAGGGACTCTTGATTGCGAAAGGGTTTGAAGAGGGGATGTAGATTTTAACAGATTAACTCAGTTATATAATAGCTATGCCACCTTTTCAATTTTTATGATTCAAATCAGAGTTATTAATTTTATAAATGAAAGAAATTTAAAATAATAATGCACCCTCTTTATTTATAATTAAAGAAATTCAGACCCAGTGAGGTCAGATGAGTTAAGTCACATAAAGGTGCCAGCCCATCAGGGTCTCCTAACTTCCAGTAGGCGCCTTACCTCAACCCAGACCTCCTTATTCTGACAATTAGACACTGATTTCTGAGTTTTCCTTACATTGTTTCCTCTTCTTTAATATTTAGTCAACTTACTAGGTTCTCTATTGCAGATACTTGGCAAGAACGACCTTAGGCATTTGCAGCCAGTGAAATATTTGTGTGGGTGAGCACGCAGATTTTACTCTGGCTCCAACTGGGTGGTTGCAGACACAGCCAGCCTGCCTGCTGGGACAGCCCGTCTGCAAGTCTAAGGTGCATGTGAAACTCCAGAAACGGTCAATGCTCATCTCAGGGAGGCTGCACCCCAGGTCTTTGTAACCCTGTGTGACTGACGGCCTCACACACTCGTTCTCCATCCACCCTGCTTGGCACTGGGTCCAAAGCCACGTTTCTCCAGAGTCTCAGTGTGTGTCGCAATTGGTGGCACCGTTAGTGTGTGGTCCTTGTACTTTCATTTTTCAGGGACACTTTTCCCCTTTGCTGTGTACGTGAAGGACAATAATGCCATGTCTTTCTCTTTCAACATTAGGTCTGCATCAGGGAATCTTCGGGTTTACAAAAGCTAAACCTCTCACCACTAGGATAAAGATCATAAAATTTGAATTAAGAATATGGAGAGCAGAAATGCAGGTTGTAAAGCTGAAGCAAGCATGCCTGGTCCTCCTTAGCGTCCAATGTTATAATCATCTATTTGCTTGAATACACCTCAAAGTGATAAAGTTTCCTTTTCCCAAAATTAAATTCCTGAGAAAGACACACTCGCTTGGTAATGAATTATTCTGTCTTTATAGGTGAGGCTTTGGTTTTATGATTCAAAGAAATAAAGACTTCTTTTCCATCCTTTAAATAATACAATCTAAAAGGGGGAAGCAGTTGCATTTTAAGAAAAATCTGCTTTCTAATCTCACTTTTGAGCTCACCGTTGAAGTCAAATCTCACATCTGCTGTTTCTGATACTGGAGTCTTATCAAAGAAGGCAGGCCAGATTTAGATAGCATACTTGTTAAATGCATTTTTTAAGTATTATTTATTTTAGAGATCTGCAAATATGGTCTTTCTAAATTATAAAAGTAACTGAATGGATTATACTTAATATGTGATACATCAGCTGTAATACGGGGTATTCTCACATGATATAGCAAATGTAACATGGAGTGTTCTGAAACTGGAGTCCATTTCTTCTAGAATGGCCTCATGTAACTACCAGAAATCACATCTTACCCTGAACAATTTTCCTCCCTTTGGTGCCATCTGTCCTACGGCTCTGTGGTTTTCTGCCATGTTTATGGAGTACTCTAATATTGTAATGGTTAAGAATTTGGGTTCTGAGCTGCCTTGGTTTACAGTCCAATGCCTCACCATTTTGTAGCTGTTGTGATCTTGCTGGGCCTCACTTTCCACATCTTTAAAATGGGGGTAATAACAGAGCTTAACTCAAAGAGTCAATATAAAGTTTTAATGAGCTAGTGCATTTGAAACATATACACCATTTACTAGTGTAATTTAAGAGTTGAAAAATATGACTTAATATTCTTATCATTCTTTTTGTGCTTATCTCTATCTGTATTTTAACTCTTTTATTAGATTAAAGCTTCTTGGAAGTCTTATATTTGTAAAGAACTTTCAGATCTTTTCTCTCCTTTCCATCCCCAGCCTCTTCTCTTCGTTTGTTCATTTATTGTCCCTGGATCTCAGCCTTCCCAAGGGCCCTCCCTGCCCTAATCACTCCATCCTAATTCCCTCTTAAAGTCCATTGTTCTATTCAAGTAATCCCCTAGTGGAAATCATTCTGTGGCTTTCCCTGGCCTTCATGGAAATGTCCATACTTCTTCACCAGGTGCACCTGACCCTCATGATCAACCTCTCCCCTTCCTGTCGAGCTTGAACTTTGGCCTCTCACTCGACACCAAGCTTCCCTCACCTGCTTTCTCTGCATTCTGCCTGCTGGTGCCCTGTAAGCCCTCCCCCATCGCACTCCCCTCCTCCATCGCACTCCCCTCCCCCATTGCACTCCCCTCCTCCATGATTAGTACACTGAGCTGTGCCCAGACAGGTGATTAACTGACTCACACACACCCGAGATCTTACCCACAAGCGGGCTTTATGAAACGATGTTGAGGATGCAGGCAACTGGAAGCCTTGGACAAACAGAGAAAGATATTGGCAGCAGGGCAGCTCCCCAGGTCCTTGCTTCCACATTGGACATGTCCCTCTGCCCAGAATGGGTGAGGTATCTGAGCTTCTCCTAAATCAGGGAGCATCTGAAACATGAAATGTCTCTAGTCTGTACCCACGGAAAGTTCTGTAGCTTACACGACATTCTCCAGGAAGCCACATCTTGTAGATGCTGGGTTCTATTATCTACAGGTAATCCTTACCCAGGGATATCCTGCTAAGGGTACTGCAGAAATAAGGCCTTTTCCTCCCAGCAACTCCAGTTAACAAGGAGGTTAGACCAGGTGCCAGCCCCACGGGGTGACTCTTGGTAAGGGGAGTGATTGAAAGCAGACTGCTTTAATGCCCTCCTCTCCGAAGCACAGCCTATTACAGAACTGATCACATCATACTGCAACTATTAGCGGCCAGCACCTAAGCCCCGCCTTATGTTCTCTATATATATTCTCTCTTCTAATCTTCACTGCTGCTTGAAAAAGTAGGTACTATAGTCTGCATTTTTACAGATAAATAAAGACGCACAAAGAGGTGTTTGCCAAGATTATATGGCTACAACAGGAGTGGCCAGATTTCAGCAGAAGTCTGTATGAGTCAAAAGCCCTGTCCTTTTGGTAATTGTTCATATGAGTATCAGTGTTGACATTAGACTGAGTTCTTTGATGGGTAGGATTCTGTCTTACTCTGTAGGTCCCACACACATTGTGCAGGCTTAGACCTCCGTAAATAGTGAATGAATGAAACAATGAGTGAGTGAAAAAACGAGTGAACAGATGCACTGTTTTATTCTCATGACTCCAGGGAAGCATGTGTTATCTTACATCTATATAGCAGATGGTCAAGAAATATTTACTGAGCCAAAATTCTTTTGTAAAAGGAAAAAATTTTTAAAGAAGGATGCACGAGAGATCTTTATTATCTCACTTTTCAAAATATTTATAAGAGGAAAGAGCCAGTCAACACACCACAACAAGAAAGCAGTAGCTGACACTGGAGGGTGAGTCTATGGGTGATCTGTGCATCCTTCTTTGGGCTTGTCTGTATTTCCCTAAATTACATTGCATTCAACAAAGAAAGTAGTTTTCATAAGAAAAGTCTATCTGCAAGCTTGGGTTTAATTAACACAACTTCTCTAGAAGGAAAACAAAATCGGTGATATCAGTGTTCAGACATCATGTGTTCTGTGCATCATTGTGATGTAGACAAATAGGAACGACTTTTGACAGTTTAGTGAAACTATGAAATCTATTTCAATTTAATAGATAATTTAAGTGGTGTGATTAGTCATTCAGGTCCTACTCAATATTTTATCATTTGCTTGGATGGTGTATTCAGTTTTCTGTGATTTATGAAATAGCAGAGAGAAAGAATCAACTGTTTTAACACTTCAGCATTAAAATCTTTATGCCAAAAACTTTTGCCTAAATTTACCTGAATTCTTAGAGAAATTAGTCATTTGCTGGTCTTGCTGGCTAACAAATTACCACAAACTCAGTGGCTTAAATCAATACATTTTTGTTCCAGAAGCTGGAGTTGATCTTTATTTAATCCATCCATCCATTGTGTGAACTTTTTTTTAATTATTGTAATAAATAACATACAGCATGAGATCTATTCTCTTAACAAATTGTTACTTGTACAGCACAGTTTTTTCACCATAAGTGCAACGTTGTACAGCACGTGTCTGGAACTTTTTCAACCTGCCTGACTCAAATCCTATACCCTTTGAACAGCAACTCCCCACTGCCCTCTCCCCAAGCTCCTATCAACCCCCGCCCTACTTTCTGTCTCTTTGAGTTCTCTAGCCAGCTCACATTAGTGGAATCATACAGTATTTGTCTTTTTGAGACTGGCTTATTTCACTTAGCATAATGCCCTCAAGGTTAATCCGAGTTGTATAACATGTGACAGGATTTCCTTTTTTATGGCTGGATAGTATTCCGTTGTATGTATGTACTACATTTTTTTACCCCATTCACCATGGACATTTAGATTGTTCCCACCTCTTGGCTGTTGTGATAACCCAAATGAAATGAAGTCAGTTCAATAGTATTGCCAAAGATGGAACATTTTCTCTCTTTGAGATCAAGCTTTGTTTCAATTAAGCAAACTGAATTAGCTTTAGTATTAAATTCTGGACAATTATATTCTATCAAGTTCTATGAATAAACATCAGGATGGAAGCTGAGGGAGTATTTAACATCTAGGAAGTTTAGTAATTACTCCCAAAGTTTATTTCCTGTGATATTCCAGTTTATTATCCCCCCAAAATGTGTATGCAGTTGCCTTTCATGTCAAAATTACTCTGCTTGGGTGTTACTGTTTGTGTAACAGGACTGGGACAGCTGGACTATAAAATTAGGATTCATAAACCACAGCCATTTTAACAATAAAAAATAAAATTATAAACTTACAAAGGAATACATGAGGTCATTTTACTCAGTTCTTTTACTTTTATTTTTGTACTTTTTCGTATAAAGAGATTCTTTAGACTTTCTCATTAGTTTTAAGACTTAAAAATCCATATTGCTGTAAATCAGATTAAATTTTCCCTATATACCTAGTAGATGTAAAGTTGAACCATTTAATATGTTTCTGGTAATAATGAATCATATGTTCAGTGACTTATGCTGATTGTTTTATTATCAAATTAATAAAAATCGATTTGTCTGATCCATAAACATCATCTTCTCAAGTAGAAGGACAGCATTAACTGAGAAGTTACCGTGGCCTGATCATTGTGCTGTCCCTTCACAGGGGGCATATGAGGGTGACATGAGAGATCACCATCTGTCCTCTGGAAAATCTACATGAGGCTATTTAGTTTGCACACCGCCAACTAGTGAGGGTGGGCCAGATACTGACTGCATGAGGAGACCATACGTGAGGAAGTTGGACAATACAGACCACCCTGGACTCATAACTGAGACTCAAATAGCCCCCTAAGACTCATATATCTTTAAATATAATAGCTGCATCTACTGAAATATACACCTGTCTCCCAGCTCATCATAGTTACTCACATGAAATTAGCACATGTGTTTGATGTGTCTCTATTCGCAGTACGTTTTCTGCTCACAGTTTCTCTCCCAGGTTAATTTTAGCTTCTTGCTTATTCATATTCAGTACTTTTGTTTAATTGGTCCTCGTGTCCAATTGTACATCTCTGTCTTCAGCAGTCTCCATCTATCTTTGAGATAAATGGAGTTTAATTTCTGAGTTGGAGTCTATTCTGTTCAGCCTTTAATTTATCGTTTGCGTTTCAGAGTTCAGAGTTCTTTACGTGAATCAGCCACTTCTGTATTTCCTAAAACCTTTCAATCTTTTATTAGATAGAACAAACATTCAAAATGCTCACACAGTGTACACCACGCAAGGAAATATATGCTCAAAGTGAATGCATCGATTTAAAAATATGTATGCCTTATGTTAAATTCAAAATAAGTGAATTTGTTTAATGTTACATGTATAAAATTTTAGCTTTATCTCAGAAAAAGATGAAATGTTTAGAAATGCCTGAAGTTATTATAAACATCCATAGAGACTTCCAAGTAGCAAGAAAGATACCAACCACGTGGTGGGTCTTGCCAACAGGGCACACTCTTTTTCTCTATCATGACCCACCAACTGGGTTTTGTCCAACCCCCAGCCCTGGGTGGGCCCTTTGTCTCTGCATTATACCTGTCACCCGGGGCACAGCTCCAATTTTTAACCTTTCCAACAAGAAAACACATCAGAATGCAAACCTTAGAGTGAAGATTTTACAAGATTTACCTGGAACATATTCTACTGTATTTTTTTAATTTGCAGATTTTAGTACTTTGTTATTAATTACAAGCTCTTTTTGGAATTCATCACGTTTGAGTTGGACACCTCAGTGAATCAGGTCAAAGAAGGACTGACTGAGTTCTTAAACTGGATTGAATGAAATAAGGAATGAGAAATGGTCTCAAAGGTAAAGTGGCCTATAGACATAAAATTTCAGGACAGTTTTTAAATTGGTTATTTTTCTATCTGGAGACATTTATCCAACCTATAATAATCAAATATAATAATGGCTTTGCTTAAAAATACAATTGATTTAACTATCACTTTATACAGATGCACAAAATCAATCCGTCACTCTTTTAATTATTAAGAGAAGAATTATATCTATGATTTTTTTAAGTAAGATTTTTTCCTTTAAGTATTTTTAATCCTTAGGTTTCATGTGAACTTTGGTTTCCATCTGGTTTTGCCTTGTAGTTGTCATCAGACTTTCTGGGCCTGGGCCTACAGGAAAGTACAGAAGTCACCATGAATAATTATTAAAGCTTCTTAATTAAAGATCAGGGATATAATTTCTCAGATGCTTGACTGACTGAGTTGAATTCAAGACTTGCAAGAGCAAAGTAAATTCTATTTCATGGGAAGAGTGGGACAAAGGAAGAATAATCGTCCTGTGTTAATTAACTCCTGTTTGTCTCTTTTATCTTCACAATTTTCAAGTGTCAGAATATTTCAGAGGCTCTAGGTAAACTTCCAGGCAAACAACTGTCAGAGTTTGATTTGGCTTCATGCAGGCAGACCCTGGAATCCCACGGTTGTTTTTCTTGCAGGACAGGGAGCAATGGGAGAGGAGGTGTGTTAAGTGTGCGCTTATGCACGTTGTTTTGTACAGAATGCTTTCCTGCTGTTAAGTTTCTACGTGGTTTGGCCTGTTCATTTTGTGGAGAGTAGTGTAGCTGGGATCTCATAAGGTGGTTTGACCTCCTACTTCAGGAACCTGTGTATCATGACCCGGTGGGGCCCCTCTCCCCGCAACGAGGGCATTGCTGGGTTCAAAAGTCTCGCCTCAAAGGAATATTCCACCAGAAGATAAACAAATGCACACTTGAAGATGGTCTCTTTTTTTCCCTGTTTCTTCGTTTGTTTTTAGCCATGAGCATCTATGACTTTTATGATACTTTAAACAATGCTTAGAATATTTTTCTCAGAAATGTGTACAGAAAATGGGCATTCTGGTTGTCCTGGCACATGCTGTGTCGTCAGTCGTGGAAGGGCTTACCTTCCTCTCCGCCTTGGCAGGTGCAGTGCCGCTCTGGCAGGAACCTCCAAGACGGGGTTCAGAGAGGACAATAGGGCCATGTGGATGGATCTCCTTGAAGGAAAAAGGAAGGTAGACAAGGTGCAAGATTAGCTAAAGAAAGAGCTGCTCTCATTGGTTCCAAGTCGGGAATCACTTGTTATCTGTGATTAAAATTTATGCATCTGTGGAATAGCACTTTTTCTTATATTTTGTTAGAGAAAAAAATTCATTCTCCTCGCTCCACCTGCTGAGACCTAAGAGAACTTTAAACAGATGTGCATTTCCCAAATTGCCAAAGCTCTCCAGCATCTTTTAGCCTGTGCAAAGTGACTGAACTAACATACATCCTCAAACGTTAATGATGAGACAAAGGCCCTTGT
The DNA here is from genome assembly GCF_036321535.1 of Camelus dromedarius. NCBI lineage: Eukaryota > Metazoa > Chordata > Mammalia > Artiodactyla > Camelidae > Camelus > Camelus dromedarius. The sequence goes on from NC_087441.1 coordinate 6,013,870, forward strand.
TCTTGAAGCTCCCATCAGTGCAGCAAAAATAGGTGGGGACGCATCTTCCTCTGGTATACCTGAGTCCCCAGTTCTCAATCTGTGTAATCATCTGTAAAATCCCTGTTTAACAATATAATATGTTTAGGATCATTTTCTGAGAGCAGAAATTTTTTCCCCCTTATTAAAAATTCTTGCTCTTCGGAGAAGAGTACTTGGTGATACATAACAATACATAAACCAAATCTCACAGACACAAAGAAAAGCAAAACATTCTGGGTCTTTGTAACTAACAGAGTGTCAGCCAATCTTGCCGGAAACCACTTTGTCAATGTCACAAAGTCTGTTAGGAGTAAATGCCGATGCAGCGACCTGTGTTCCGATGCCTGTGTGTCACAGTGTGAAAGACAAACAGAGAAGGTCACAAAGGGACTCCGACCCCTCCTCTTTGAAGGAGACCCATCAACACGGCATAGTCACTGTGAGCATCTTAAAAAAAAAAACTTTTAAATGAGGGACTCGAGTAAGCAGGGCCAAGGCTTTCTCTGTAATCAGTTGGACTGTGTTTATTGACCAATAATTAAATGTTTGCATATTTCTTCATCTGGGCTGTTTCCAGATTATCCTTGTTATCAAAAACAAACTCTCTCTCGTGGGCAACGTAGGCCCTGTTATATATAATGGGGTCTTTCAGTGACTTGTGGTTGCTCCAGGGGACAAAGGTCAGAGGTTCCAGCTCCTGTGTACGCTGAGCACCCTCCTTCTGTCCTGTCCTCAGGGTTACAGAGGGAAACTAACGCGTCCATGGGGCAAGAGATGGACGACTGAGGTGGGAGATTGTCCCTTGGCCCTGCCTTTCTTCAGGAGGAGAAAACAGGGCTTCCATTGGGGGGAAATTGCTGCTGGCTGGCAGCTGCGTGGGCTTTGTGGCCCCGGTGGCCGTCTGCAGTCTCCTGCCCCTGCCTCCCTCCCCTTTCTGCCTCCCTCCCCTCTCTCCTTGGGTCCATGAAAAGATCACTGTGCCTCACTGCAAGTCAGGCTCAGTCAAGGGACTGACAGTCAAGGAAGGATATCAAGAAGGCAGGGCTATATTCTCTCTCTCCGACTTAACAGCAATATCCCAGGACGAAAGAAGCCAGCTTTTCAGACATGGTTGACTGTTCTCATTAGTTTAGAGGAGCCGAACGAAGGTCTGGAACTGAGAGAGCTTCGCTTAACTGAAGGGAATGTAAGCCTGGGTTTTGTTTTCGTAGTTTCAAAGATGAGTTGTGATTCCCGAGAGCTGAGCTGTCCGAAATATTGGGCATCTAGCTACCTCCTCTCCCTCCTCTGTTTCCATTTTATTAGTAATATCTTTACCTTTGTGTCTTAAATCAAATTTCTGTGACACAGTTTTTCAATTCTGATGCAGTATTATCATTTTGGAAACGCGACTGACGTAAGTCTATTAAATTGAGGGTCATGTGGCTAGACTGGTTATTTGTGAATGGTGATATCTGCATCTGTCTTAAAAGCTATATTCGAGTGATGCTCTCAGAGGGGCCCTCTTGGATTCAAGGTCAAGATGACCGTATGGATCAGTCCTTAATTAGGAAAAGGATCAAAAAGGGACAAACTTATTAAGCATCCGCTGTGTGCCAGGTAACACGTTAGGTGCTCTCACGTAAGCTACTTGGGCAGCAGATTTTTCTTCACCTGTAGCTACTGAATGAGCTTTATTATGATACACATTTGTTCTCTTTATTTATCCATACCTTCCTTTGGTCCTCAGAATTCTTAACAGCAGAGTTTCCAGAAATGCATTGAATGGTGTGACACATCTTTGAATCCACCTGGGTGCTATTTTTACATAGAATAAATGTCATTTCTATTATGTGAAGTGAACTAAATTTTATTTCAATCCCTCTCCTCAGGAATGAGTGTCTCCTAGCAGGGCCCCAGATCTACAAGGTGGAGACTGACAGAAGCCTCAGCCAGACTTCCCACCCTCTGATTTGTGAAGCAGAGTCAGTGCCCTCATCCCAGCTGCGTTCTGCGCAGCCTTCTTCTAGCATAATGGGCACTGGATGTGCCGAAATAATTGTGGAGCATATTTCATTTGAAAGGAGAGAACTCAGGGCTGCTGTGGTTAACCTTCTGCTTTGACAGCATACAGCAGATCAAAAAATCAAGAGCTGTAGCTGGGGATTGGAGCAGAGGGACTTGTCACTGTAGATAGCAGTGGGTGCCCAGCATGGTGCTGGGATCTTGGCCAAAATCATCTCATTTAATGCTCACTTCAACCTTCAAATGGAAGAATTTGATCTTTGTTATGGATGAGGAAATGAAGAGTTAAAATTAAATGGCCTTCCTAAGACCTTAAACTCAGAAGTCCTCACCCTGGGCTGGGCTCCAGCCTCCTCCCAGAGCCCCAGACTCTTTTCACTGTTCTGTGATGACACCACAGAGCTGTGCGGTGGGCCAGGCAGGGTGCCTACAAGGGACACCCTGTGAACCTTGGTGTTGTCTTTGTTATTTGTACCTCTGCAGATGAGGGCTTTGCCCTGTCAGCCCTCTGCAAGCCGTTTTTGCATCTGTCATCTGTGAACCCATTAAATATTTAGCTGATCCTGTTTTTGAAGGTAATTGATTCCTTACTTTATCAGGCACCAACTGATGTAGCTCTTACTTTTGTTTGCCCTAAGCCTGCTTCCTTCAGTCGGTCTAGGATCTGGCAACTAGTCTGAGGTTATGATATCCAGCTTCCTTATTTTCAGAGACTTGGGTTGTTGGATTGTTGAAATGTCTATAGATAAAATTTTTAATCCTCAGGGCATTTATTCACAAACTTCAAGTTATTAATATTATTATTCAGTTAATGAGTAGTGAATTCGACTAACCTCTAGACTCCCACCTACTTAACTGATCCCAGAATTGTAAAGGAGACTGTATTTCTGTAGCCTGTGTGATAAATGTGGGGGAAAAACAAAATCTATCATTTTAGTTCAGATACTATGAAAATTATTATAGGCCTGGCATCCAGAAACCAAATAATATTAGGTGACTAAAGTAAATGAGACTTCGGGTAAGTGAAAATCTGAATAGAAATTGGTGATGTAACCAAGGACTCTCAGAGTGTAATTTTTCAGGTCATCCGAAGCACCACCCCTGGAATATAGGCAGTTCCTGAAATATGAATCCTTATAAAAATTCTCTAGTTGGACTCTTTTACAAACGCAGGTATACGTCTATTGCTTGCGGCACATCCATATGTAAGACTTTCTGTCTCTGTGCGTGCCTGTACTTGTCAAATTAGAGAGTTGCTATGTGCTTGGATCCAGACGTAACATTCAGTCTCACTTTTGATGTCACAGGAAAGAGAGGTGTTCGTTCCCCAGCTCTTCCCCCTTGTGGTCACATTAGTAGGACCTGGTAGACGGGGAACAGTCCCCTGTGCCTGTTCCTCTTACGGGCAGTAGATGGGCGCCCGCAAAGCTAGACTCCACTGTCTCACTAGGAAAAAGTTTCCCTTCCCCCAACATCACTGAAGAGAAACACACTGCCATGGAATCTACCTTTTCTGCAACGCGCAGTCGCAGTCTGGGGAGCACAAGGTGCAGCGGACCACGGAGCCGGCTGTTTGTAGACTGAGCCCATTTCTACTCTCTGGTTTCGTACTGAGGCAGTGAGGATGGGCAGGTCCCCACGGAGATGGGAGCATCCACAGGCAACACGAATGAGAGGAGGAAGAGGAGACCTGCCATTGAGAGCAAGGAGAGGACTGTGCCCACATCTGTGGCTGCGCTGTGTGCTTGGAGACCATGTGACTCGACTTCCAAAGTGACCACAGGCCCTTAGTGATGAACTCAGTCTTATACAGACCATTCATCACTTTTACACTCATGAGAAAAGGTGTTTGCCCTTCAATCTCTCCATCAGTGCATTTGAACTTCACGATCTGGGGCTGCCCTCAGGCCGCAGATCAATCTTCTTGATCCCAACCGAAACAGTACCTAGAAAGCCAATATTTTCAAGATGGCAAGGCCAGCATAAGCTGTAGCTTCCCCCCAACACACAGACATCCATAGACAGACATGACGAGGGAACGTAGAGTGAAAAAAACAAATGCACAGGAGCTGGCGGAGTAAATCCGTAAGTCTAGAGAGAAACTGAAGCCCAGAAAATGAGTGTAAAAGCTCTTCCCAGGAAGGCAGGATTAGAACGCAGGTGCTCCATATGCCTTGTGAAACCTAACAGGAAAAAGGCATGGCCATGAGTAAGCAATTTACAAGAAAAAAAGTACCCATGGCCTGTAAAGCCAGGTAAAGCTGCAAAGCCTCACCAGCATCAGGTGTGTGTGCACACTTTGGGTGTCACTGGCTCCCTGTGGTCCAGCACCACTTCTGGAGCCTAGTGGTTCCTGGTAGATAGCTGCTAAATATGTAGACAGTTTCCAGTTCTGGATGGTAATCCTGCTAGGGAGCCTTTGTGGAGCCTTCCAACCTTCAGTTCCTTGTTCTAATTAGCAGTGGGAATAGAAGAAGAATAGATACTTCAGGGTTAAAATGTAAATGTGACACCATGTATTTTTAAAAATATGATGACAGAAGGATTTGTAATTAAAAGTGATCTGTTGTGTTGCTTTAATCATGTAGACATACAATTGTAAATGCCTAAATGAGGATTGTTTTTAGGAGAAAAGGGGAACCTCGTAAAGGTCTTCCAAGAGAGATGTTTTAAGAGTTAAAAGCAGAGGAAAATCTCCCTAAGTCAGGAGACAAAACCCAGAGAATTTTTTTAATAGAAAAATTGGAAAAATCTAAGACCAATCAATTCCTTAAATAGCAAATGGTGACAACTTAATGCCAAATTTTTAAAAAATAATAATAAAACACCATTTTATCTAATTACCAAGTCTTTTTTAAATGCATGTAATGTTCTATTTTGTGAAGGACACATGGAATCAGGAACACCACTGAATGGTGTACAAACTCTCTGGGGGAAACATTTGCTGAAGTATCAAAACCTTTAAAATGTTCATATGTTTAGAGCAGCAAATATATTGTTAGGAACTTATCCTAAAAAAATTCTTGATATATACCCAGAATTATGTTCATTTTTGTTATTAAGGCATTGTTTACAGTTGCAGAAATGTTGAACAGGTGGTAGGCTAACTAGTTATGATACACTGTTATGATGAAAACTCGGCAGCTACTAAAACTCTTACTGCAGGGAAGTATTTAATCATACGGGTTACATTAACTGAAGCAATATTGTAAAACAATACATACGCTATGAATACAGTTATGTAAAAATCTACATATGAAAAATGTTAACTAAGATAATTGCGTGCTGGTAGCATTATGCATATCTGTGTGTTCAGGCTTTTTTCAAATTTTCTACATAATCAGAAGAGGGTTTTTTTTAGGACTTGGGGGTTTTGTGGAGGGAAGGGCAGATGCTAAGGGTTTAACTCGGGACTAGATGGGGTTCAGGAAGGTTGACGAGCCCTAACTGTGTCACCGGAGGGTGAGACTTAGAGGCAGGCGTCCCAGACTAAACAGGAAGGAGTGATGGTTTGGTACCTTGAGCAGATTCCCTCCCTGTTATTCTGAGTAGAAAAGAAAGAAAGAGAGAAAGAGAGAAAAGAGAGAAAAGAGAGAAAAGAAAGAAAGAAAAGAAAAAGAAAGAAAGAAAGAAAGAAAGAAAGAAAGAAAGAAAGAAAGAAAGAAAGAAAGAAAGAAAGAAAGAAAGAAAGAAAGAAAGAAAGAAAGAAAGAAAAGAAAGAAAGAAAAGAAAGACAGAAAAGAAAGACAGAAAGCTAGCTTCTAGACTAAGTGCTACTAAGGTCTTTTCTAATCCCCTTTCAAAAACTTCTCTTCTCATCCTTCGCCAAGAGCCTGGAGGACAAAGCAATTCCACTTAATATGTAAAAGCTGAGATTTATGTAGAAGCTGCCATTGCTCAAGCAGAAGAACTGTATTTGGGGGCAGCAGTTTTTAAGTCTTATAACTTTCCTGTTCACTGAGCGGCGGCGACACCGCGACCCAGGGAATCAGCGCGCACAGAGGAGGAGAAGGCGCAGGTCACGGTGGCCGGAGTGGCTGGGCGGGCATCGCGGCAGCCGCCGGGCACGCGGGCGCCCGGAGCCCACTGCCGAGGGCCGCCAGCGCTCAGATGGGGGAAATCGTGCAAGGCTGGTCTTAGAACCCTTTTAAAATTTATTTTTACTTTTTAACAAGGAAATAATCGTTGCTTAGTCTTAGAACTGTAGTGCCCTCTGTGCATATGTCACATCTCCATTTTTATCCAAGAGGCCAGGCTATTGCTCCAGAATTGCCGCCGGGAAAGACCGTGGCAGGGCTGTCGTGCTGGCCTTCTGGGAAAGCCTGTATCTGAACATATGTGCTAACTTCACTACAAAAGTACATTTTGGAAAAAAAACAAAACTGAATTTACACTGCCGAGTCTAATGAAGTAGACTTTTGCAAATCATACAAGTCACACAATTTACAAGTCATATTTCAAGGGGTATCTCCATTTTATACTTTAACAGTTATTAAATTCCTTAAATTTATCCTATACATATACTCATTTTAGAATAAAAATCTCACTCCATTTTTATAAAAATCTCATTTTACTTTTATATTTTTTATTTAATTGAAAACAATAACAATTTACGTCTGACTCTTGAACAACCAGGTTTGAACTGTGCGCATCCTGCATCCCCTTGCATGCATTTTTTTCAATAAATGCTACAGTACTATGTGATCCGAGTCTGGTTCAATCCATGGATGCGGAGGCACAGGTACAAGGGTTGATACACGAAATTTCAACTATATGAGGTTGGAGCCCCTAATCTCCAAATTGTTCTTGAGTAAACTGTTCATCTCAAAATGGGAAATTTTACCAAATCCAAAGGATCTCTGACTGTGGATCAAATGCTATCTAATATCTTCATGTTATACATATAATTGTGATTACTGACCATTCAGAAAATTTTTTGATAGGATTCCTTCCAGAAAATAAATCCAGCTCAAGTCCAAAACCTTTGGTTAGAAATAGTCGGTCTGCATAACAGCAAGTTGGTCTGAAAGCAACACTAATGCATAATTAAAATAGGCAAATTTCTAGCAGGCGGCAGTGTTGGGCTTGCTGGTAACTGTCCTAGTTCTGCGTGGAGGGACTGAGGTGTGACTACCTGGTCCAGGAGGAGTTTACCTTATCTCACTGCCCTTTAATTGAAAAGTGGGCCAGAGCTAGTGTTCTCCGGCTTCTCTCTGAGGGACCTAGTCTGAGGGACACAAGACCCTCTCTTCAGCCACTGAGCAGACGTGCAGAGTTAGTCTCTTGAAGCATCTGCCACTCAGGGTCGTCGCAGCCCTCACAGAGCAGTGTTCCAACGGGAGATGTTACCACCGATATGGACGCTGATACTGACTTGCCACGAGAAGCTATGAGCAAGAATCAAAGTATCCATGAATTAGGGACCCCCGAGGACATTCCCCCCCCCCCTTTATGTTCCTGCTCGGAATTGCCTCATCCCCCGATGGCTGTGGTGACCTGCTGCCGGGGCTGTGATGTCAGAATCCAGGTGGATCCCAACACTGCACCTCTGTTATGTTACTGTGCTATTGGCCTTCCTGGTACTGAATGCAAGTCCATGTGCCCAACACACAGTGAGGCCAAACTATACCTCACTATGGACTTGGGAGTTTGGAGCAGAGAAAGGTTTATTGCAGGGCCGAGCAAGGAGAATGGGTGGCTCATGCCCCAACCCCTCCCTCAACTCCCCGAAGGGTTTTAAAGGCCAGCTGAGGGAGGGGTGGCCCAGGGTGTGTGATCAGCTGTGCCCAGTTCTCTGATTGGTTGATGGTGATCAATCCTTAGGCACCAGAAGGTCTGGGGGCTACTGTTCCTGATAATGGGATAGTTAATTTCTTCCATTTTATGGTGGTTTTTAGCATCTGAAAACCTCAGGAAACATACTGTTATCGGGGTACTTCAGAGAGGAGTACAGCAGAGGATATGGGAGAGGGGGTGTGTCCTGGGGAGGCCCCAGAGGGTCCTTCTTGGTTACATTCCAGCCTCATAATTATCCTGTGTCTTCATTTCCATGGTGGTTTCGGGTCTGTCCCCTACCAGGAGGAAGGATCCCGAGAGCTGCATCTGGGTCAGCCAGGCCTGAAATACAGCCTCAGGGCAGTCTAGCGCTCATTAGGGAAGTGAGTACTCGCGGTGTGCCCTTCTCTGATCATGGCATACGATTCTCAGCCTGTCATTCCCTTGCTCAAGAACCCAAAGTGGTTGCTTATTGCTTCTAAGACAGCTCTCTGACCAGAGCCCTGCCCCCAGGCCCCGGGGCCTCTCTGCCTCCCAGCCACCTCCTGCTGCAGGGCCCTGCGGTCAGGGACTCACTTTGCACTGTTCGGTTTCACTGCTGTGGGAACAGCATATTTCCTTATGATTGTTCTCAAGCCTGTTCTGCCCCAGCAGAGTGAAAATAAGCACATGGACTGGCTGTTCGTTGTCTTCCCTCTGGAGACGCCTTGTGCGTGAAATCCCCTGGACACAGTAGGTGCCAGCAAGTGCCTGCTGGCAGGTGGGCTTGGCCACCGCGTTTGGGTTTATTTGTTTGCTTGGGAGAAAGAGGTCAAGCAAGTTCAGCCTCTAAGAGCATTTTCTGCTCATGGTGCAGCCGTGGTTTAGAAGCCACCAGCCGCGAATTGCCACCCACACACAAGGAAAAGGGATTTCTGTACAGTAAAAAAGGCACTGCTGCTTTCAGGGCAGCCCTGCTCTGTGTCATGCCAGTGACATGAAGCAGAAATAAAGAAAAGCAGCAGAGGCTCAGAAAACACCTCTGGTTCTTGCCCATCTCTGTGCTGTCAGCGCTGACGCCCGCTAGTACAATGTCACCCCAACAGCAGTTATGCAAACAGCATCCAAAGCAAGGTGGCTGTTACCATCCGGTTAACTCAGTCTCCTTGGCACGTGTTTGTGTCTCACCAGGCCCTGGAGACGTAGTGATGATCAGAGGGTGGTGAGAATGCGTTTACGTGATGGACCCAATCACTGCAGCTGTATCTCCAGGTCAGGTCACAACCTCCTGAAGAGCTTGTTAAAATACAGATAACTAGGCCCCAGGCCCAGAGGTTTGGATTCAGTGGGTCTAAGATGGAGCTTTGTAATTGTATTGCTAAGAAATTTCTAGAAAATCCTGATAATGCAGAGGCAGGGTTCTCACCGTGAGAACCACGGCTGGGACGGATGGCGGAGCGGGAAGTCCTAGTGGATGCGCTGAGGCTCAGGACAACTGGGACTGTCCCAGCTGCTTTCCTCATCACGGGGATTCTGGGTCGGTTCCAGAAACGCTGGCCCCTGTCAGTGGGCTGGGCGACAGCATCAGCCTGCTCTGATGTGGGAGGGACACCCAGATCAGCTGGAGGTGGACCGGGGTCTGGGCAGTGGTGGGGACCTCTTCTTGTCATCCCCTTTTTAAGAAGAAATAGTGTCAACTTTCCTTTTTAAGTAGCCAACCAATTCACCCTATTTCTGTAAAAACTTTGTGAGAGACCGTTTCTTCAATGAATACAGAATGATCAATACTGTTACCAAGTCCCAACTCACTCTCCTTGCCACAAGACAGGCTGATAAATCAGGAGACGAGGTGTTGGAGCAAGGAATAATGACTCTATTCGGAAAGCCAGGGGGCTGAAAAGATGGCACACTAATGTCCTAGAGAACCACCTTACTCAAGTCAGAGTTCAGGCACATTTTATACTTAAAAAATAAAAAAAGAAAGGAAGAAAACAAAAACCAGGTGAGGGCAGGGTTTGTTGCTGCCAGCATCTTGATGTCGGAATCCTTTGTTCTTGCGTGTAGGTCATGTCGGGGATGTTCCTGTAAACCTCCAACAAGACAAATGTTACTCTCTGTTCTGCAACTTTTTATCTCTGTGTGAGTAGAAAAGTGTTCCACCCTTAAAGGTCAGAGCCTTGAGGACATGCTCTCCTGTATATTTCAGGCTTTAGGCAACATTCTTTTACAAAAGGTGCAGAACCGGCATGACTGAGCACAGGAAACAGAGCAGAGAGTTAGAGCCAAAGGAACAGAGCTCATATGGAGTCAGATTTGTTCTTCCCCATTGCATTACTAACAAAATTTCATCTATGTTTTAATGAAAAAAATTACATTACTCATATTAAAAAGTAATACATATTCACTGAATAAAATTTATAAGATACAGATAAGCAAAAACTAAGTAAACCCAGAAAGACACATAATCCTACCCCCAAGAAAAGGCCATCAGACCTTTTGAGACATTTCACATCACTTGGAAGGTTAAGAAGACAACAGGGTTACTTCTGTTGAGTGTTCCAGCCCTGCAATTCTCTGATTCAGATTATCTTTGCCTTTTGTTTTCTGCTACATGGGATTCAGTGTTACCATTGGCAACCTCCTAACGTCAGTGAGTGACAGGTCCCCGTGCTGCTCCACCTCCAAGAAGGCAAAACAATAAAAACCCCTAATGTGTGTGTTTTCAAAATAGGGACCCAGTAATGTCACTGAGCTGCTTATAACCGTGGCATTAAAGCCTTCAGCCACGGCAAGGGCTAGGAATGTTCGCATCTGTGGCTGTTGAGGGTTCAGCGAAGGAATGGGAAGGAATAATGTTAGACAGTAAAGGTGTTGTATCTGAAAGACATGTGGGCCCTGGGGAGTTCACTCTACTGTGGGGACTTGTCAACCCTGCAAACACCAGTTTCAAACATGGAAACACTGTTGCGTGTCTTCAGAGCCACAGCCAAAAACTAACAGGGTGTCTCCCTTGCTTCTGCACTGGCAGTAATGACAGAAGTGCTCACTGCCTCGCTCTTTTCCTAGTCCACTCACTTATCCACACGTTTCTCTGAGAAATACTTCTTAGGTGTGAGGTAAATGAGAAGGTTGCTTTTATTTTTCTCTTCTCTGTGTTTGGAACCTTATATCGATACAGGAAAACTGGGGATTGAGAGGATGGCCATGTCCCAGGTCCCAGGGGAGTTCCTGGGACACAGTGCACCCCATCAAGTGAGGGTCCTCGGCTTCGTGCAGGAAAGGATTCAAGAGTGAGCCACAGTTGAGTAAAACCAGATTTATTCGGAGAGATACATTCTCCATAGACAGAGCGCAGGTCATCTCAGAGGGCAGAGAGGCCACGAGGTGTGGGGGTGGGTGTTTAAAGGAAAAGTAGATACACTCTCCATAGACAGAGTGCGGGCCATCTCAGAAGGCAGGAGAAAGGCCACAAGCTGCAGGACTGTTAGTCTTTACAGGAGTGGTCACTTCATACGCTAACAAATGGGACGGTTATTCCGACTACTTTGGGGAGGGAGCTGGGATTCCCAGGAGCTGGGCCATCACGCACTTTCTGACCTTGTATGGTCAGTCTTGAAACTGTCCTGGTGCCTGTGAGGGGGCCATTTAGCAGCTAATGTATTATAATGAGTGTCAATTAAAGCTCAAGGTCTACAGGGAGTTGAACCTTCCACCATCTTGGTGCTAATGGCTGTGTCGTTCTTTTAATGGTTGTGCCCTGCCCCCTTCCCTCCTGTCTCAATATCACACTGTTTTCATTTTTGATGTTGAAAATGGCACTCCTGCTCTTCTGAAAGCCTTATGGCGATGGCTGGGCTCTCTTTATCTCCTCAGTACCTGTGGCTCTCCATGGCCGCAGTTGCTGGTCACCTGTTGCTAAAATCAGACCTCAATATCTTCCACTCTGGTCAAACCACAGATGGATCCTTGCATTTCAAACCCAATCTCTCCTTTTAAGAGCCACGTAAATGTGAACAAACAAGCGTGAGCAGCATAGTAACAGACAAGGAGGCCCTAAGGAGAAGAGCTGAAGGAACTGGTTAAGTTTCAGGAGACAAGTGGATATGGTGGAAGCCTGGGAGAATCTGTGATATATATGTTTAGATGTTTGAGGCCTTCTCAAGAGAAAAAAAGGCATGGAGTTCATCTGTGTTGTTTCTTATGAGAAACTTGGATCTACATAGAAATACATGTAATATGGAACAGATTTATATTCCAAAAAGAACGAATCTTAGAATCAGTACTGTTACCGACCTTTCCTTCGGCTTTTTCCCTACCTGGTTATTATCCAGGTCAATAAGGGGAAATAGCTTTTTCTTTTTTTAGCAGCGGCAGAAACTTTATTCATTGGCCAAGGAATGGAGAAGGGAGCTTGTGCTTGTGCTCTCAAAGCACCTTCTCCCAGTTACAAAGGGAGCAGGCTTTTCATAGAAAAGGGTGAAGGAGGCTCATAGGAGGGGAGTCTTTGTCATCCTGATTCATGGAAATGGGTAACGATTTCCCCAAATGGGAAGACTTTCCTGCCCTTTTATGGCCCTTCAGAGTTTGAGTCAGAAGTGGGTGGAACCCACACGGTGCTGTCTGGCAGGGGTTTTAGTGTTAAAATGAGATGATAATGAGCTTTAGAGACACCTCTGTCCTAGTTTTGAAGTCCAGCCATCTTACACCAGTTTCTTGTGGTTAAGCCTTCTTATTTCTGCCATGGGAACAAGCTGGAAGATATGGTCAGTTCTGGTTTTCTGCAGTTTTGCCCAGAGGGAGGATTTTGTTAGAAATGGTGGTGGGGTTGGAGGGGGGCTTCCTGGCTTCCTGGCCTAAGGCAGTACACCTTAAAAACTCATGCAGAGACAGTTTGGGCACAGTTAGGGACCCTTGGATTGCTCCCCTTGGTGACAGTACTACTGAGAGTAGAATGTGACTTCTGCGGAAATTGTAAGCTCCCTGTCATTGAAAGGTCTTTTGAGAACCTGAATAGACACATTTCAGAAACATCATAGGATGGATTTCAGTCCTGGAAGGAAAGTTGTCATGATGTTCTTCGAGTATAATTAAGAGCTAAGGCTGTCTGAGACACAGGATCAATGGAACAACGTCCTAACCAAGCTCCCTACTCCAGTTCATCCAATGTATCCCACTGTTTCTATTAGAAGAATCTACTCACTAATGATCTAATTATCACAATTATCTTAGGTATCAGCGGTAACTCCACATTGCTTGTCCCGTGAAGGCCATTTGCCTGAGGCTCACACTTGAAGTACATGCCAAAGGAGTCTCTTGCTTTCAGCATCGATTCTATTACTGCAATGCTAATTTCTTACCTCTCCTCACAACTTCTGCCTTCTAAATTTCTCTTTGCTACCAATCTAAATGTATTAATCATTGGGGAAAAACAGATTCTCGAGGAAGTTAAACCTCTTCTCTTTTCCACATTATGATGATGACTCCTCTTTTGATATGTTCTCTACCATATAGATATAAATGGAGGGAGGGAGAAAAAGATACAGAGACAGATGGAGAGACGGAGAGACAGTGAGACAGCGATAGAGACAGGCAATTTGACTTCCTTCCCCTGTGTCTATTTTTTAAAAGTGTCCCAAAAGATAGGTTTTTCAATTGCTTACCTTATTTGCCTTTTAGACAATGGGAATTAGAAATACTCTTCCTCCGTGTCTACTGATGGATGAAATAAATGCAACCTAGAGAAGAAGGAAGGAAAAAAAGGAAGGAATGGAAGGAGGGAGGGAGGGAGGAAGGGTAGAAAGAAAGAAGGAAGGGAGGGAGGGAGGGAGGGACGAAGGAAGAAAGGGAGTGGGATGTGATGCAAGCCATAACTAGAGCCTGTATCCCAGGATGTTTAAATTCTCGTGGAACAGTGAACTGTCACACACACACATACACACACACACACACGCACACACACACAGTCCACACCTATATTCTTAGCTTGACAAAGAAGATATCAAGCAAAAGAAGCGATGGTAAATAGCTATTTTACTTTTAAAGGTGAGATAGCATTATCTAGGTTTTTTTAAGGGATGAAGGAATTGAACAACTGGTAAAATTTCATGGGGGGGGTATTTCATTTCTTTCTTGCAAGTGTTTGATTGGAATCATCTCAATACATACATGTCATTTTTAGGAGTAAAAAACATACAAACACCAGTCTTCCGAACTGGGTTGCACTTAATCATGGGAGCCATTTAATCAGCCATCCACCCAGAAAGCTAATTGAAATCTAATAATCTCCACGAAGCACTGACTTATTAGTAAAAATGATAATTTTACTTAGAAGGAATAACTTTTCTAATATATTTGCTTTTCTATAAAATGATTTGTGTTGCACTTTGTTCCAAAGAAGTTTAAGAAGTCTGGTAATTTTTGTTTGTTACAGTTGATTTTTATTCATCCTTAAACTTTATCTTAGATGTTTTGCATAGAGAATTCATGTAAAAGGCTTACTACTTAATGCATGGAAATCCTGAGTGATTTTAGAAGAAAATTTGACATTTAATGGAGATAGCAAATCAAACACAATAAATTAAAAGAAATAACCAGGGAAGTGTTTGGCTTCTGAAGTTAAGGATTTTATGGTCTCTGCTCTTTATCCAGATGATTGACTCTTGTGATTTAATATTAATCAAATGTAAATCCACACCGTATTGACCCATGATGCTCCTTTTAAAATGTAGCATGTGTACACTTAGAGCAAAGATTAGAATTTTACCCCAACTGGCTTAATTTAGTAACAAAGTTTCTGCCTGGAGCATTAGTTCTCTTCTTGGAGGTTAAGGATTCTGAGGGAGAAACCAAGAATGGTTGTAGATATTTCTTCTCTAAATAAAAGAGCTTCTGCGCAAATACATTTAAAATTAATTCAACTAATTAATTGATTCTAATAAATTTATTTTCAAGCAGACGTTAGTATACGCTGACTGACAACTTGAATGCCAATTATTTTTATTTAAACCATTTAAATCTCCAGTTAAAGTGAGAAACTTCCCCTTATTCTCAGAGAGCTGGTGTGTACCTGTTGCGGTGGTAGCAGAGTTCACCTTTCCCAAGGGTATTTGGGTTACTGGTTTCTTTTTAACACATTATTAGCTCCTGGCATGTTGCTTTATAAACGCTGCTTTATGCCTGTCTCAGCCTTTAGAATCGAGTTGTCCAGCAGTGTAACGACTGGTCGCATTTAGCTATTTAGATACAAATGTAAATGACTCAATTAAAATGAAATCAAATGTAAAATTCCCATTTCCAGTGCTCAGTAGCCACACGTGGCTGGTGGCTGCTGTGCGGGGCGACACGGGTGCGCACATCCTGCCATCACTGAAGGCTCTCTTGGAAAGCGCATTGCTTTCCTGAGGGCGGAGACCGGGACTCGGCTGGGAGCTTCCACCTCCCAGCCCTGCGCTTGGCCCCTCCGCGCCGGGAGGGCCATACCTTTATGGCTGTGTGTGCTCTGTGGGCGCCAGTACTTCCAAGCAGACTCAACGTTCCCTCTTACGATGCAGGTGATATCTGCCTAACAAGGTTGCTCTCACGGTTAAACGAGATGATCCACTGCTTAAAATCTAAACCACAGGAAGAGCTCTTTGTGTGCTAGCTGTTATTATTATTACAATTGTTTGTAAAATTTAGTCTTTGTTGAAAGAATGGTTCTTGGTGCCACTTCATAAGTCCAGAGACACCCTCCCCAATACACATAGAGTCTTCCAATTTCCTGTTATTTTTCTTTTTTTTTTTAATTCCAAAATAAATAAATAAATATTCAACAAAACTAAGTAGTTGGGGCAGAGATAAAATGAAAAATTGTATTTATTTGTGATATTTTGAATATCTAATTCATTTTAAAGTTACATAATTTTATAGAAGGAAAATATAAAAATACTGGAATAGGAATTATAAATGTCCTTTTCCCTCTCCC
The DNA here is from genome assembly GCF_036321535.1 of Camelus dromedarius. Lineage (NCBI taxonomy): Eukaryota > Metazoa > Chordata > Mammalia > Artiodactyla > Camelidae > Camelus > Camelus dromedarius. The sequence continues at coordinate 6,029,612 of NC_087441.1, forward strand.
TTTCCCATTAGACACGATCATTTTAAAGTTCTTTCTTTTTTTAATTTATAAGCTTTTTAAAACATAGTTTGTGAATGCTCTAAATAAAATTTTATATTCTGTTCCTCTCACTAAACTATTCCATTACTAGAATTTTTCTACATTATTAGGAAAAGTCATTTAAAGCTAGAAACAGACACTTTTGTGACAAATACTAAACACAATACTAGACACTTTAAAAATATTATATCATTCTATGAAGACAAAATATTTCAAAAATGAGTACAGTATTTACCGAATCATTTTCTTACTTATGAATATTTAGGTTATTTTTAGGGTTTTCCAAGAAGAGCATTATTTTTAAAGAAGAACTTCTAATCTGTAAATGTAAGGGCAAGCAGCCAGCAGAGCCTTACTGATGTGCTGTTGGCGTGAGTCCAGTAGGAAGAGTCCTTACTTGGACGAAACAAAGCAGCAGCCGGTGACCAAGGTGGGAGGGAAAGTGACCCGTCCGTTGCCGCACTGCAGAGGGACTCTGGTTTCATGAAAGACAGAAAAAATACCTGCTAAAATCCAAAACCACCTATAAATATATAGTCGAGGCATTGGATATAAAAAGCCTTTTCCACTAATATTTCAGTGATACTACTAAGAACAGTGAATTTTTTACTAATTAAATCACTGCTGTTCAAAGTGTGACATTTTGAAACACCTGTTTAGTGTATTTGTTATGTCGAAAATGTAAAAATAACACTTTAATATGGAGCATCTATGAGCCATCCATAAGCCTGACTGTCCAAACAGTGATAAAAATTTTAAAAAGCAATCCTTTCCTCCTGGAGAGAGTTTTCATTAACTCCCAAGGGACCACTTATTTAGTGACTCCTGTTTTCACCTTACCATACTGACAGTTCCTTAATGCACAGTCGTGATATACTTACTCTATTGATTGTCGCAGCAACGACCCACTTAGAGTTAATCTCCACCTTTCTCTTGTGACCATACAGACTTACTAAGCTTAACCACCTTTTGTTTTATTTTACTGCTAACATTAGAATATGGAAATGACAAGTACCCACTTTTCCAAGGGCTCTTTTTTAAGCAGGTAGTACAGCATCCCACTGGAAGTGCACCCTAAGGTTGAAGTCGGTATTGTTTAGACCTAAACTATCTATCATTGCTTTGCAGCTTCCAAACATATGCATGAGACTAACAAGCAGGCGTGAGTAGTTTAAGGGTTTATGGGAAATATGTGACAATCACGGTTTGGAGAGTTAAAATTTCTATAATTTTCTGACTGTCGCTTTTCCAAAGGTACAGTTTTTTGTCTTTCTTAACTATTGTGAAATAATATTTAAAATCTTTCTCTTTCTGGCTGTTTGAATATCTCTTTAAGGCGTGAGAATAGGATAAACGAGCTACCTGGAACCCGACAAGGATGGACTAGATGCTGCCTTTTTCTCCTTGTGTCTTTCATTTGTTGATTTCTTCCTTTCTTTCTGTGCCTGTCTAGCCCTCGAGCAGATGAATGAGGTGCCCTGGTTACTACTGACAGCAGGTGACAGCTCAGCGAAGTTTCTCTGTGTGTCTCAGAGGTGTTTTGCGAGGAGAGAAGCCGGGCTGTGGTGGGCGGGCGCGTGACCCTCTGAGGCCAGTCAGTGGTGGTGACCTCCAGGAGGTGACTCCTGAGCTCAGACCTGAAAGAACAGGGTCCTTCATGGGCGAAGAAGGAAAGGAGGGGCGGTGCAGGTGAGTCCCCCTGCTAACGTCCAGGCAATGAGGTGGCAGTCATGCAGACTGGCAGGGGTGGAGAGGAATCAGGCCAGGCCAGGAGGCTTTGAGTAATAGCCAGGTGAATTTAGATCTACCCTCTGGGGCCTGAGAAGCCTTCAGAATGTGTGCAGCAGAGGCTTCATCTAATGACTGGATTTGCACGCGAGGAAAGCGGTCTGGGGAGTGGCTGTGAGGTGTGCACTGACTGGTGATCCTTCCTCCCCAGTGACACACATCTACCCGGTCTCCATTCCAGGGAGACTGTGTCCTGGGTCAGGAAACTCATTAGAATTCAGAAACTGAAGACTGCTTTGGAGGCTCAGTGGTCCTCACGGAAACGTGTGAGCTCCAGAGTTTCAGTGTTGTAGAGCAAAGACTGAGGGAGGATGATGCTGTCACTCCCATGACAGACCAGGGGAGCTTCTTTAGATGGAAAAAAAGTTCTGCTGGCAGCCCTCAACTGACCCCATGAAAGCCATTTTATCATCCAGTTAAAGGGTATTGCATTAAGAAAATATGATTAAAAATGGGGAGACTTGGTGGATAGAACTGAGGATGTGGGGACAAAGAGGAAGAGGGAAGAGTACTGGAAGTTTATGGAACATTGAGGATCCACGTTGTCTAGGACGTCGAGTGGAGTTGGGGCTACTGGAGGCAAGGCTAGAATGGCTGGTTGGTTGGTTCCGTCCCAATGGGGCCACAAGGAACATATACTCTGGTGATCAGTGAAGAGCCATTGAAGAGTCTTAAGCAAAGTAATGGCACGATTGGAGCTGTGCATTAATTCTATGAATCTGGCAATGAAGTAGAAGCCTGGCAGGTACAGTGCAGTGGGGCAAGCACCAGTGTGGCAGCCGTAGAAACACAGGGGAAATGAGGACCATGAGAGAAGGAACATTTATAGCATCTGAACTCAAAGCTGGCATAGCAGAAAGTTAGGGACAACTGCTTTGCTGTAACTTTTCTTTTACTCAGTGAAGCATATAAAATAAGCATTTTATCCCCATTTTACAGATAAGAAAACCAAAGAAACAGATAATTATTATGCACTGATGAACCTACCACTGAACAAAACAGGTAAAGACCCCTGACCTCGTGTAGTTGACATTCCAGCAGGTGGAGACTGACTGTAAACGTACAAATTAAGCAAACAGCATTTTAGAGGGTCATATGCTCAGGGGGGAAGGAAGAGATAATGGATGAGAAATTGGAAATGCTGGCTGAAGATGCATTGCAGTGTTAAACAAAGCGGTCCACAGAAGTCCATTTGTCTGCTGTAACAAAAATGCCATAGACTGGATGGTTTATAAACAACAGAATTTTATTTCTCACAGTTCTGGACAGTGGAAGTCCAAGATCAGGGTGCTGGCAGATTTGGTGTCTGGTGAGGGCAGACACCTGGTCTATAGACAGACATATGCCTACTCTGTCCTCGCATGGTGGAAGGAGCAAGTTTGCTGTGTAGGGTCTCTTTCCTAGGGGCACTAATGGCAATCATGAGAGTGGAACCCTCATGACTTAGTCACCTACCAGAGATTCTCACCTCCTGTTACCATCGCATTGGAGATTAGACACACACATTCATTCCACAGCAGGAGATTTCACTAACAAGTTGACATTACAGCGAAGACTGGCGGAAGGCAAGAAAGGGAAACAACGTAGCTGCATGGGGGGCATCAGCTCTAAGAATCTGTACGTAATTTGGGGCTTTCTGCAGTCTTCCCGCTTGGAGCACTTGCTGCTCTGCTTCCTTGCTGGCACTTGGTATTGTCAGGGCTTTTTTATTTTATCAATTCTAATAGGCATGTAGGTATCTCCGTGTGATTTTAATTTTCATTGCACTACTGGCTGGTGATGTTGATTATCTTTTCATGTGCTCAGTTGCTATCCATATGTCACATTTGGTGAAGAGTCTATCCAATTATTTTACCAATTTCTAAATTGGGTTTTGTGTTTCCATACTGTTGATACTTCAAAGTTCCTTATATATTACACATACAATTCCTTTGTTAGATACGTGATTTACAAATATTTTCTTTCAGCCTAGTTTGTTCTTTCATTCTCTCAACAGTGTCTTTTGTGGAGAAAAATTTGTTTATTATGACAAAATCCAAGTTATCAAATTTTTCTTTTACGGCTTATGTTTTTGGTTTCAGGTCTAAGAAGTCTTTTCCTAGACCCAAGTGATGAAAATTTCCTATTTCCTCCTAAAAGTTTTATCATTCTTACATTTTACATTTAGATCTTACATTTTTTATTATGATAAAGATATACATAGCATAAAATTTACCATTATGACCATTTTTAGTGAACAATTCAGTGACATTAAGCACATTCACACTTCTGCACATCCACAGCCATCTCTAGAACTTTTTGCATCTTCCCAAACGGAAACTCCATATCCATTAAACAACAGTGTCCCATCCTTCCCTCCCCTCAGACCCCAGTGACCACCTTTCTACTTTCAATTTCTATGAATTTGACTACTTTAAGTCGCTCATGTAAGTGGGGTCATATGGCATTTGTCCTTTCGTGTCTGGCTGATTTCACTTAGCATAATGTCTTCAAGGCTCATCCATGTTGTAGCACGTGTCAGAATTTCGTTCCTTTTTGAGGCTGAATCGAAGTCCCTTGTATGTATTGACCACATTTTGTTTCTCCAGCCATCTGTCGATGAGCACGTGGGTTGCTTTCACTTTGCGTTTACTTTTGAAGTTCTAAAAAATTCTCTTTTTTACTGACACTGATAGGATTTCGATTCTCCCTTTTGATGATGTTTCTGCTGTTATAGAACCTGACATTATTGTGTGCCTAGTGGTGAGACACTTATGTTTCTTTTTTAAGTCGCCACTAATAACTGAAAAATGAAATGTACACTCATAAAAAACTGTATTTCAGATGAATAGATTATTCAGGAAAAAATAACAGAATTATGCCCAAGAAACTGTTGCAATAATCTACAATTAACCAAGAAAAAGTGTGGTGGCACCACTGATGGGGCTCTACCTCCATGGTGGCCTTAGCATGTGCACCTTATCAAAATAATTTATACATGAAGTTATTTCTATTCCCATAATGTTTGAGAAGTAGAATAAACACGATGACTTGAACTAGAGCTTGGAACGCTGACGTCTGAATTGAAATGAGATATTACATGCAGCAACCATCGTCATCATCACTACCTTGGATGAAAATTTAAGATGTATTTTGTGCATACAGATCACATTGATCCATAGTGGTTAATATATACCCCTGAATTTTCAGGTAATTATCAGGGGTTCTTTAGGATATAGTTCAATGATTTATAATTTTATAATAGGTTAAAAAGAAGAAAAACTATGGATGATATAACTGGGGGGGATCATTTCTTGTGGATATTATTTAATTTATTTGAAAAGGTGATACTTTAAATAAAATGCTTACCAGCAATCCACAGCTGAATTATAAGAAAACAGCAATTTTATTTTTATGTTTCATTTTATTTATTCCAAGATATTCAGAGAACTCAAGTCAGTATAAGGACATCACATCCCAACTGCCTGCAAGTGGCAGGGGGTGCAAAGAACAGAAACTGTGTTTTAAAATTGAGAAAGACAGCCATCTCGGCTTGAGGCTGAATAACGCTACTGTTTAATCCACAGGAAGGACTCTCTCCTGCTCAGAGACCAAATTGCAGGGACAGTTAGAATAGCAAGAAGAGTTTGCTGTGACACTTTTCTGCTTTGATTTCTTCAGTTCCTGTCACCTTTCTTAACCGTTTAGAGATCAACTTGTGCCCTTCCGAGAATGACAAATTTGTCCAAGATTTGCATAATAAATCTCAAGAATTTTTCCCCCAAGTCTATGAAAGACAAGCTGTTTTATTTTGATAGGCTGTGTCTATACAGCCAAACAAAACAAACTGTCAAGGAGTCAGCGCCTGCACACTCATCACGTAACCAACCTCCATACTGAGAAGTAGTACCTTTGGAGGGTCTCAAATTGGGTGTGCTCTCCATTTCATCTTTGCTTGGGTAAGATACACTAATGCCAAGCTTGAGAAAACTACATGTATTGGGCAATTTTAATTTCAAATTCTTCTTATCCTGAAACACTGCAGGGAAGTATTTCTCAGAAGCAAAATGTCCTCTTTTGGTACAAATGCTCAATAAGGGAGTTGATCACACATTTTGAATTTTTTATATCATGCTCAGGGGCAGTAAATGAATGTTTCATTTGGCCTTAGTCAGAAACATCATTAAATTTTCTCCAAGTAAATGGGGAAATTGTAAACTCTTAACAGTCAAATCCATCACCTCTTTCTTGTAACAAGCACCAGTCAGATCAGATCAAGGTAACTTATACCCCCCAGGAATACTGGCAAGTCAACAGGTAGGCATAATTCAGTGGTGCAAATGCTGGTAGGAAAAGATCAGGGGTCATATGTCAGAGTCACTTAAGGAAAACTTTGATGGGAGAAGTATTTAGACTTTCCCAAGAAAATGGCATGAAACCAAGGCCCAAAGGATGTGTAGGGATTAACCAGAAGGAAAGAGGGCAGAAAAAAAGCTTTCCATAAATAGAGAATTTCTAATAAAAAGACCCAAATGCAAAACGAAGTATGGTGCATTGATGGAAATACGGAGAGTCAGTATAGCTGGGTATCAGAGTGCAGGGGAGAGCTGGGGAGGGAAGCAGGGGCTGGATCCATTCAGCTGCACTGGATTAGAAAAGGAAATGGGAAAAGTGTTTAAAGGCCGTAGGGAACATGAGGTCTTAGCGATGACATCAGCAGTGATTCAGGAGCTCCTAATGCCAACACGCACGGAAAGTAAAGGAAGAGAAAGCAGGCCCTGGAGAATTAGGAGGACCCATGACTGCAGACCTGTCAGGCAAACTAATGTGGTGTCCATCCAACAACAGCTTCTAAAGCTTTCCAACTAATTCAAACTTGTAGATAATGGAGAGGAGATAAAATTGAGAGATTGTGTAATTTTGAAACAACTTTATTGAAGTAATGTACATATCAGAAGTGTACAATCTGATGGGTTTTGACATATGTGCACCCCTGTGAAACCAGCATCACAGTCAAGATAATGAACATCTCCACCACCTCCACGTGTTCCTCATTCCGCTTGGTAATCCCTTTCTCCTGTGCTTTCCTCCCTTCCCGTATCTACAGGCAACCACTGATATGCTTTTTGTCAATATAGACTACTTTGCACTCCCAAAACTTTATATAATGGAATTACATAGTACATATTTTTTTGCCTGGCTTCTTACACTAAGCATAATAATATTGAGATATATGTTATTTACATAATTATTAAGGTTATCCGTGTTCTAACATGTATCAATAGTTCGTTGCTTTTTATTTATCCCATTGTATAGCTATGTCACAGTTTGTTATCCGTTTACCCGTTGGTGGACATTTGGGTCATTCTCTGTGTGGGGCTATTAAAAATAAAATTATTATGGGTATTCATGTATAAGTCTTTAGGAATATGTGCTTCAATATCTATTGGATAAATATCTAAGACTGGAATAGCTGGGTCATATGGTAAATATACGTTTAACTTTTAAGAGACTGTGAAACTGCTTTTCTAGCATGGTTGTGCCATTTTACATTATCACCAGCACTATGTGAAATTCCAGTTCCTCTGCACCTTTGTCAACACTTAGTATGGCCGATGTTTTAGGTTTTAGCTCCTCCATTAGGTGTGTGGCAGTACCCACTATATTTTTAATTTGCACTTCCCTAATGACTAATGATGGCGAGCATCTTTTTATGTGCTTATTTTCCATCTTTTTATCTTCTCTGATAAGGTGGCCCTTCAAATCTTTTGCCATTTTTAATTGGACTATTATTATTGAGTTCTGAGTTATTTCTATATTTGGATACATGTCCTTTCTTAGACCTATAAAAATATTTTCTCTCGGTATGTGGCTTGTCTTTTTAGTTTTCTAACAGTGTCTTTCAAAGAGAAGCCATTTTAAATCTGATCAAGTCAATTTTATTAATGGATTCTTTTATTATGGCTCATGCTTTTGGTATTACAGCTAAGAAATCTTTGCCTAACCCAAGATCACACAGTTTTTCTCTGCTTTTTTTCTTTTAGAAGTTGTATGGTTAGAATTTTATGTTTAGGTCTATTGTCTATTTTGTGCTAATTGGTATGGATCAAAATTTACTTGCATATGGACATCAAATTATTCCAGTACCATTTGTTGAGCAGACTATTCTTTCTCAACTGAATTGCCTTAGTACTGTTATCAAAAATCAGTTTTCCACACATGTGAGTGTCTATCTGTGAACTTTCTATCTTGCTCTGTTGATCTATTTTATCTATCCTTGCACCAAAGCCACATTGTTTTGATAACTGTGGCTCTATAATAAGTCTTGAAGGCAGAAGTGTTTGTCATCCAGATTTACTCTTTTATTAAAGAATTTTACCTATTCGTGATACTTTGCGTTTTCATATAAACCCTGGAATCAGTCAGTTTCTTCACCAAAACCAAAAAGAGCCAGTGGGGATAATGATTGGGGTTGCTTTAAATCCATAGATCAGTTTTGGGAAAATGCACATCCTCACAGTATCCAGTCTTCTTACCCATGTCCCAGGTATATCATTCCACTTATTAAGATATTCTTTAACCTCTCAGAGTAATAAATATTCTAATGTCTTTGTCTGCTAATTCTAATGTGTCATTTATGAGTTAATTTATTATGGGCTGTGTTTTCCTGCTTGTTTACATGCCTGATAACCTTTGACTGGATGCCAGACATTGTGAATTTTGAGTTGGATGCTGGATATTTTTGTATTTCTATAAATATTCTTGAGGGTTTTTTTTTTCCTGGAGTGCCATTAATTTATTTGGAAATAGTCTGATCCTTTCGTGTCTTGATTTTATGATTTCTTAGGTGGGTCCCGGGTAGTTGCTCAGCCTAAGATCAATTGCTCCCCACTACTAGAGTTGTTCCAGTCTGGGTGGTGGAAACAGGCACTATTCCTGGCCCAGTATAAATACCAGGCACTTTTCTTTTATCCTTTTTGGTGGCTCTTTTCTTTGCTAGTTTCCTCACATGCATATGCTGATCAATACATAGTTGAATACCCAAGGAGACCCTCTAGGGGTCTCTCTCAAAGTAGTTCCCCGCTCACTGGAACTCCATTATGTGAACTCTAGCCTCTTTGTTCTCCCCAAACTTTCAGCTCCATCTCCTGGATTCAGAGAGTCATCTGGGTTCCACATAGGGTTCCCCTTCCCCAGTTTGAGCCTTGAAACCCCCGGACAGCCAGCTCGGGCACCAGTGGGAAACATCCCTCAGGGATCACTCTCTTACATTGCTTGATATTCAGTGTCTCAAAAATCATTGTTTTCATTCATTTTGTCTATTTGGTCTTTTTCAGGAGGGAAGTTACATCTGGTCCTGTTACTCCTTCTTGACCAGAAGCAGAAATCTGAGAGCATGTAATTTAATTTAATTAGTAAAAATGAATAACATTCATAGCCACAGAAGTAAACTGCTGGGAAAAGTCAGGCTGATGGGGGGAGTTCAATAACAATCCCAAAGGGAAATCAACAAGACTAGACATTTTGAAAGGTCTTTATCCTTTTTGCTCTTTTGGGCATAATTGAACACTTTCTTCTCCTCTTATTTCTGATTTGACTTACAAAGTAGTTTTAAGAAATAATGCTCAAGTTAAATTCATGAAGTATTTAAAATGAGTTAATAAGGGAAAATGGAGGTTTGGAAGAAGCTTCCTTTCAGAGGAATTTAGATACATTGTTGAAAAGCACAAGCTTTGGAGTCGGAAGGACCCCCCCCCCCCCCGCATTTACTTTTTAGTCTAATTACTCATTACTCGTTTAATTAGCTCTTACTCTCTGCTGGAGTCTGGCCCCTAAGTTCACCCAGGTAGCAGGGCAAGCACAGCTCTGGACTTGAGGGAGCATTTAGTTCCCTCCAAGCTCTCCTGCTTCCTATGGCATTGTCCAGTTACTCAGCCCATGTGAGCCTCTGCTACTTTTTCAGTAAAGTGGATATGATCATACCAATGTCACAGAGATAAATGGAGAACTTAAATAAAATGATTGACACTCTGCATATCATACAGTAAATGCTCAATATAAAAATATATCATATCCGTAACTAGGGATGCATTCTAACAACTGTGCTCTCTTAGACAAATTTAGATGCCAACCATTCTCAATAAACATTTGTTTCAATGGATGAATAATGATCTTTTTTTGACTTGTATAGTATTTTAATGTGTTTTTTATTCATTCCATTGAAAATTTTCAAATTTGTTGGAATGTAAGACCCATTGCATTATTAGACACTTCTCTCTACACATGGTCCATCAACATACTTGCATTCAATGTGATTTTTTTGCATGTTGCTATTTGAAAATTCAAATATGTAGATCTTTAAATGTACATTTGAAACTTATGACATTCTTATTTTAATTGATTCATTTAATTAATTCATTCATGATTAATTTATGTTGATTTAATTAATCTCATCCTCGAAGCTTTGGTTGGATTTTGACCTTTGCTAATATGATTTGTAATGAGACATGTGCCTTGCTAAGGTGCTGGGCATAGGACTACCGCCTGAGAGATGAACAGGAACACTTGGGCCATTTTACAAGGGTAGTTGTTAGTGGGGAATGAATCTATAATATGAAGGGGAAAACTTATAAAATGGGAGGAATTGGGGGGAGAAACTAATACAAATGAAAAATAAAAACGTGAGACGGTCTATATAAACATGGACCCTGACATGGAGAATTGTTCTACCATTAGAAAATGCCAAAGATTGATTTTCAATAATTGTTCCTCCTAATTAAAGTGCATTCTCAATTTAAAGGTCATGGTGGATTTTTCTAGATGATGGTCGATGAGAATGTGTTTGGAAACAGCTATGAACCTCTCTATGGCTTAAAAGATTAGAGAAGAGAGAGAGGAAAACATTCTAACCCTACTGTTCAGTCCTGGGGAAGGAAAGTGTATTTGACATACTGTGAATGAGGAGGAACAAGTTAACCAAAAACAGAGACAAAGATGTTGAGACAAGAGACTGATTGGTCAAGTTTAGATCTGAAATATTTTATTGTGGGAGACCATGTTCTGTATGGACTGCTGGAGCACAGCAGTTGTGTAGAGAAAGAAGTGTGTCCAGTGGGCTTTTCCTAAAAAGCCCAGAATTAACAGCAATATTACACTGTGTCCATTCTATGATGTCATTGGCATTCCTTCTGTACCGGAAGTGGGAGATTACAAACATCAGCTCTCACGATGCTGCTGCATCACCAGAAGGTGAGCTTCAGGAAACACCAAGCCTCCTGATTCCTACACATTCAGGTGCTGTGTCATGCCAGTTGGATACCAGTTGGTTCCAAATTTCAAATACTATATCGTGATTCATTCATGCATTGATACTTAGGAACTAATGGCTATGTGATACTGAACCACATAGAGAAAGAGACAGGATCCCTCAGGATTCTGTGTAGTTTAGGTAGCCCTGCGCTGCCGCCAGATCCACTTTCATGCTGGGGACAGGGAAGCCACGTTGTGTGCCCACGAAGCCTGGCTCCGTGCTATTCAGGCACTCACCACTTCAGTGGGAGAATGTGGGTTTACATGTTGCCTTTAGTTACTGAGTCCAGATGCACAGTTCTACCCGCAAAATATTAGCAAATTGGGAAATTGGATGCTTAGGATTGAGGTTGACTGAGCATGTGAATATTGATTTTTTTGCAATAAATATCACAAAAAGTAATGTCTTTGCATGCATAGCACTAATTAGCTAAATCTAACACACACTATGTCCATGTCTATATTTTATGCTTCTGAAGTACTTTTTAAAATAAACAAAAATTTCATAGGGAGGTATAATTACATACTTTGAAACGCACTGATCAGGAAATATATCTACACACACATACATTCACAACACAGTGCAAACTATTCCATAACTAGAAAGGCCAACATAATCCTCCAAGTTGACCACTAGATGTATGTTACCGTTAAATACCCTCTACAACTCTGTGTAGGAGGTCAGGAACGCCCTTAGATCTCGGTATGTTCTTAAACTGGACACACAGAACGTTGAAAACCTGAGGCGGTAAACATGATTGGCCCAGTCCACTTTTACATTGTCCTGGGACTTCTAAATAAATTGCAGGGGTCTGTCTTTATTCGTTGAATAGTTTAGCTCAACACGATAGAAACTTCCAAATTCCTACTCAAGTATTTAGGCCATGAAAATAAGATGACAACCCCAGAAATATACTGAGGATCAAAGACCCTGAAGGATGGGATATCTTCACTTTGGGGGAAAAAAAATTGACATCCCAAATCGTATGATGCTTTACTATTTCCAAACCCCTTTTATCCAGTGATTCTCACCTGACTCCCTAATCACATCTTCTTTCGTGCCCTATCTTGTTGTCATTTGGCTTCACCTCTCTTCTCATGGATGAGAGGAAGGGGAGGTGTTCTGTGCAGATGTGAAGATAACCTATTTTTAAATACATGAATTAAAGGAGTTCTATCCATCACCCACTCAAGTATGTGATCAGAAAGGCATTTCTCATAGACTGTTTGCTTGAATTTATCTCACTATGATTTCAGCCCACTCTTTTCTTATTTCATCCTTTACGAGAGTGAAGGATATCTCATCACAATTTTCTGTATCATTTTCTTTTGCCCGTGAGGTTGCTGTGTCATTCCTAGCTTTCTCTTCCAGAGATGAATGCCCCAGTTAGTTCTCTCCTGTCTCTCTCATCCTTTCTACTGGCCGCTTCTATGGAGAGATCTCACAGTTACAGGAAAGTATCTCCTACTCTGCAAGCCCTCCATCGTTCTTAAAATTCCTTTCAAAATTGTCAAAACTCTTCACAGAGTCTTAAGCGTCCAAATGCGATGCTTTTGAGTGAGGTTACCAGGGAACTCACATTCATTTCCATGGTGAGGTCCAGGCCCTTCTGAGAACGCATTTGGATTGGGGGGGACATGGATTGCTGAAGAGGGTGGTTACCAGTTACACCAAAAAGTGAGCAAAGAGCAAGGGAAGTGTACAGGAGGGGGTTCCACTTATCCTTGGACTGGTCTTCATCAGAGCACAACAATATGGGGGCTGGCTTTTCACTCATTGTTTTAGAGACACCTCCTTGATTTCAGGTATTTGGGGTCAATTTCCTTGTTTTCCAATACATTCTGCCACCACGTGCCTCCCTCTGACCTCAATTCCTTATTAAATCAATGGAGGCAGTGCCATGCTTTCCAATTTCATCTTCCCTCCACAAAAGCAGGGACAGCCATTGAGCAGGACAGTGGGGCGGGGGCACATTCAGGAGGCCACCTCAGCCGACCTGGGGGCATCTGATTAATCCAGGGTTTCTCAACTGTGCATTGAAATCCCGGGAAGCTTTTAAAAGGTGCTGGTGGCTGGTCCCACCCAAAGACAACTGAAAGTGAATTATAGGGGTGGAGCCAGGGCATCTGTGTGGTGTGACAGTTCCCAGGAGACACAGATGTACAGTGACATCGAGTGAGCATCCAGCACTTCCAAGCCCAGGGAGCCCCCATTTCATGAAGCAGCCAATTCCATTTTATCTGCAGAGCACGTGTCCTGAGGTTGCACTGAAATCTGTAACTCTTTCCCTCATACCAGCAAATAGGGAGCCCCTCACCCATGCAACACTCCTGGACGTGTGAAATGTAACTACTGACTCTGAGAAGAATCGATTTGGGGGAATCCATAAAGGGACTTGACTGGAATAGAAGAGAGCAAAGTTGGTTCAGAGTGTGTAGCTATGAATTGTACATTATATGCCTAATTGCTTTTCAAGTATTAAAGGGCCCTTATGTTATGTACATTTATCCCAATTAAAAATTTAAAAGGGCAAAATTATGTGAAGAGCATCTCATTAGTATTTCACTGTTTTGATTTGTTTGAAGTCAGATTCATGGTACAATTGGTCTGCTGTGACCCTGGTTACTTCGTAATCCATAGTCAAAAGCTTTTCTTGTTGACAGTCTAATTCAGTGTTATAAGCAATACATAGGAAATGAATAATCTGAGAAATTGAGAATATTAACAGTCCTTTGTTGCATCTTGTTAAAAGCAGAGAGACTGTGTCTCAAGGAGTGATATTCAGACACAGCTCTGATTCTGAGCACTGTGTTTTACAGAATGCTCAATGTAATACCATTGGGATTGGAGTTATTTTTCTTTCCCTTTTTTTTTTTTCTTTTGCCTTTCCCTTCCTGTCCTTTGAGAATGTCCTTCACAGAAATGCAAGGACGTGTGTAAGGATTTCTAGGCTGCTCCATCGGCTCTTAGTGCCCATGGCTATCTAACTGCGATACATGGTAAATATTTTCCCTTGCAGGAAAAGGGCTTAGAGCTATCTCTGTGCATTGATTGAGCACATTAGGCTAATATTTATCCATTTGAAACTGTGGGAATTGGCCGTACATCATTTAATAGCTGTGCACCAATTATAAGAAGTAATTATACATAAGCATTTCCAAAAAATTAAGTCTGGGATAGAAAACCTATCATAAGTGGTTTAGGGATGATTAAATTTGGGAAAGCTCAAGTTGCTCATGCTACTTACTAATTTTAAAAGACACGTGGTTATTCCAATATTAGAAATAAATGAGAGAGCTTCTAACACTCCATTTCAAGTTTATTTTGAAGGCCAGAGCTATAGCCTCCAGAATTCCTATTGTTAGCTATTATTAGGTGTACCTTTTAGCAAAGACAGTTAATTTTTAGTATCTCTTCCCTGAGAATTTGAATACCCAAAGGTGCCCCAAACTTGCAAATGTCATTATTTGGTCAGCCTATATTAAACTATCAGTTGGGTAAGTGACTAAGATACATGTATTTTCCCCTTAAAATGAAATATAGTAAGATAAAACATATAGTCCCTGTAAGAAATGGAGGAAGAAATAAGCCTTTTTTTTTTTGATAATTAAGAGACAAAAAGAAATCTATCTTTTCAAAAACAATTATGTTGGTATTGTTCTGTGAAGGACACATTTAAAATGACATTGTAGTGTGTGTCTGTTAATCCCTAACCCCTAATTTACACATTACTATATATAAAATAAACAACAACAACCTACTGTATAGCGTAGGGAACTGTATTCAATTTCTTGTGATAAGCTATAATGGAAAAGAATCTGAAAAGGAAATATGTGTGTGTGTGTGTGTGTATGTGTATATATAACTGAATCACTTTACTGTACAACTGAAACTAACTTTGTAAATCATCTACACTTCAATAACTTTTTTTTAAGTGACATTGCAATTGGTTTTCAAAAATCCTTAGGACTAGTTTTCCTTCTGTGTTTTATAGGTTCTTTAAATCATCTTCTTTATGTATTTATGTGTTTTCAAATTCTAAAAATTTATCATCTATTTTTATTATCAGAAATATATTTTCATATAATCAAAAATATATATTCTTTAGAAGGACTTTAAAGGACAAAAAGTTATCAGGATTGCTAAGGCTAATTTCACCTGGAAACGCGTAGTGATGTATACCCACTTTTCTTATAGCAACTTGTTGGCTTTTTCTCATCCTGTAGTCACTAAGAGGAACGCTTTTGCTTCTAAAACCATATTACAATTTCCCCTCAAAACGATCACTAGGAAGACCAGAATGTCAAAGATTGCAAAAAATATTTGAAGCCACTGCCTATTTATTGTTTTTGGCTCTTGATCTCATTCAAGTTTTGGAGCTAAAGAGAGGAACATGTGCTGATTTTAGCAACAGAGACTAATTATCTGCACAATGCTCATCTGGCGGTGATTATAGTCTGGAGTTTAATTTTGCTTTTTTGAGTGTTTCTTTAAAAACTTAGTCTGTAAAAGGAAATTGTTTTGTGTTTTTACTGTTTTCTACTTCTTGGTACTTACTTTAGGACTCGAGTTCCTCTAGTTGTTTTTTCCTTAGAGCAAATATTTCCATCTTAAGGTTGTGCTCCCATAGCTTGAGCATCCAGCCTATGTTAGAGGCAAGTCCAGCTTTAGTGCCCACCCTTATAAGTTGGCAAACTCCAAAAATCTTGTGTTCAAAGTGTCGTGACAGTCAAACTTCTTTGTTCATGGACTCTGCATTTGCAAATTCGCCTTATCGCTAAAATGTGTTTTAACTCCAAAATCAATCCTTGTGGCGCTTCTGTGGACATTCTCGGACACCCTCAGGGTGGAGAAAATTAGGTCGTGGGATGTGCCTGTTCCCAGCTCAGGTCTTAGGTGGCCACCTTCTACCTCCTTGCTTCAGCTCTCAGACTATAGAAAAGTGTCGTTTCCACAGTCTATTTAGCGCCACATTTCCCACATCTGTGTGCTTTTTGTGGTGACTTTGCTGTTTAAAATGGCCCCTAAGCCTAGCACTGAAGTGCTGTTCAGTGTTTTGAAGAAGGAGAGGACTGTGATGTGCCTTTGGAAGAAATACACACCTGCTGATGAAGCACACGGCATGGGTTAGAGCGCTGTTGGCCATGAGTTCACTGTTAATAAATCAGCAACACATTCAAATAAGGCAAGCAGAAACACATGTAAACAGGTCATGTATTGACTGGTTGATGAAAATGTATGGACCAGAGACTCACAGGAACCTAACCTGGCATTTCCCTTGGGAACAATGCTCCAGTATTTGCTCATTCAGTGATGCAGTGACTTTACAGAACAAAACTGCTGCAAATAAGGAGAATCAACATGTATATCACATTGTGCAGTGTTTGTGTTTTGAAAAGTGAGCTTTTAAATCAAAGCTTAATAACTGATTTATAATTTAGATGTACCAGACTTATTTTAAAGAATATCAGGTTAAAGGTTTTGCAGACTGCATATTTACTCTTAATTCTCCCTGTCTGTCCTGCACAAAGTTTTACCCTTCAAGTTTCTTAAAACATAATAGACACGTATTAACTGATGGAGCATGAAACCATGTTTAACACAGGCTCCAGACAGCCTGCACCTGCAGAACTCAAAAATCCAGACACAGAAAAGCCCATTTCCCCACATCAGTAGGTGCTCTTCCTGGATATTGGTTATGTTGCGTTCGGCCCCAGCCTTCTGTGACCCTCAGTTTCAGAAAAAGTGTTAGAACACAGAATTTATGGATTAAGAGGATCCTACAAAGTAGAGCCGGTCCTGCCATGAGGTCTGGCAAACGTGGAGAGAGCTGACTGCAAAGGCTGAGCCCAGGAGGGAAAAATCAGACCCAAAGGCTATTCATTTAGTCACTGAGCTCAAAAAGTGAGAGGTTAGGGTTGAAGGCTGCCAAGGATTTGATTGGTGGATTAAGGTAACCAGGTAAGGCAGTGAACAGAGAAGCAGGTTGGATTTGGATCTAAAACTGTGAGCTTCAAGCATCTTCCAGTTTCTTCGTCTTACAAGAACTCTGGGGTGTACCCATAAAGGAGCCTGGACACTCAACATTAGGGTAGAGCTCAAATCCAGCTTCAGGCCTGTCTGACTATAGATCCCACTACACACCAGAGCTCTCCTTTTGACCCAGGGGTGAAGAAGGCCGTCCCTAGAAGGACAGGCCAAGAGTGTGGCAGCATCCAGTCTAGTGGAGAGTGGGCTGGAAGCAGGAGGCAGCTCGTGGTAATGACGTCATCTTTCAGCATATATTTTTTAGACTAATCATGTGCATACATTCTTCTCTGGTTGTATGAGGAAATTATAACACCAAGTCTCCACCTCCAGCTGCAAAACTTATTGTTCTAATTCATTTAATTCTAAGTTAAATCTTTTGTTCCTTCCCAGAATTATTTTAACATAAAAAAAAAAAAGACTCACGAGTGTTTAAGCTGAGCATGAAAACTATTCACGTTTCAAGAGCACGAGGAGCAGGTTAACCCCCGGGGAAGCTTTCCCTTGGTGCACGCTGGGACGGGAAGCGAACGGGCCTGCTGTTTCCAGTGACCCAGGGTTTTCTTGGCATAGAAAATAACAACTTTTATTTTTAAGAAAAAGGTTTTGACAGTCCCTATATGGTGCTGAACAGTCCAGGAATTCGTAAATGTGACCTTTTCCTTCAGAATTGTTATATAACGTAGAATGGCTAAGCTAAAGCAAAGGCGTGTTTGTTAAGGTTAATTAGTGGAAAAATAAAGGGATTAGCATGGAATGGGTTGACATACAGAACTTTATAGAAACAGTTGATTAAAACTGATATAAAAACAATAACTTTTAGGCCAGCCTTGAGGGAGCAGGAATCCAGATTCATTTTTGTGTGGACAATTTAATTCTCTGTCTGATGCAAACACCAAGGCAACACTCGAACACACTTTGGGGACTGCCAAGAGTCTGAATTAAATAGAAGAAATCAGGAAGCACTATATTAAATTTTTCTTTGAGAGGAGATTATCTTCATAGTCTTCGCACTCGAAGAAATAAAGTCAGAAGGCAATAAGCTTCCAGCTTCCCTTGGTGATCTCAGCCCCACTCTACAGACCAGTCTCCAAATGAATTGGCAATCGTATGTAGAATTGTTTCCTTGGAACAGAAGTTGAAACTTCTGAGTCTCCTTCCGTGTCTTCAGCTGAGCTTTGTGCCACCGGGGAGGACAGCTAACGCTTGGCGTAGCTTGGCTGCTGAGCTCGGCATCCCAGGGAGCACGGGCCACAGCCCGTCGGAGCCCAGGAGGCGTCACTGAGTGGTGAGAACAGAACAATGGTAGATTCTTCATTCACTAAACTATGCTCTGTTTCACCCACAAAAAACATAAAGACTCTGAGTGTAGATACGTCCGTCTAGCTTCATATTTTTTTTCCAGGTGGTGTTTGTACCACCTGCAGTAGGACCTGCCCACAACAGGAACTCAGTGTAGACTCATTGAAAGAAGGGTACTGGGCATAGAAGTCAGAGTAAGCATGGTTTTGGTGGCAGCAAATTTGAAATTTATAAGTGAATGAAATTTATGTTTTTAAAATGTTTTGGTTTTCTTATGTTTTAAAAGCTTGCTTGAACTTACAGAGTTTAGAAACGCTTTTTGATGAAGCCCATTTTTAGGCATTTATAAACATAAGAACACAGGCTCTGACATATGTTTGGATGTTCTCTTGATATACTTTGATATACTTTTTAATGTACCTCCCTTCTGTCCTGTTACCCTCCCTACCATCCCTGGGGAAAGGGAAAGTCATAATGTCGTCACTTCTTCCAAAATAACCAACAGAAAAACTTCCCCCTAACAAATGAATGGCAGGCTGGGATTGGTTCCGGAGCTGGGAGCTGAAATAATCAGAAGTTCACTGAGCGCCCACTGATGGTGTTTATGCACCATTTCCAATCGTGTTTCTACCTCCTTCATTAAAGAGTCAGCATAATTCACAGAAACGCAATGCAGCTCAAAGACTGAGATGAGTTGTGAGCGACAAGAAGGCTGGTAGAGACTGAACTGCAGGAGTGAGAATTATCAGGGGAAACATTTTTTAAAGACTGAAGAAGGAAGGGAATGAAATTCACTTTATGGGGATCAGAGATATGAATTTAAAAAAAAATTTGAAACTGAAGAGGTAGGGAGGAGCCAACGGAAAATATATTATGAAACAATTCCTGAGTACAGTTTTACCTTTAACATTCTTCAATTAATGATTAAAGTGGGGTGCAGCTGGGCAGAGATTTCCACCTGAGAGCAGACACTCGGATATCTGATGTTATGACTACATGTCATCAGAGTCTAAAGATAGGGAAATATGTTTAATATATATTTGAGAAAGGTATGTCATTTCAATATTTTTTTGTTTCATTCTTTAAAAAATAGTACTGTCCATTCCTTTTCTACTACCCAGATATTACTTCTTAATTCAGTTCCATTCAATGTCACTTTTTTTCAACCTCGATAATGTGCACAGAGTGGATGGAGCTCTAAGAAAACTCCTCTGTCTTTGGTACATTTACTTTGTCCTTGAGGAAATAAGATGGATAACAACAGCTAAGACTCTGAGATCAAGTGTGGTTCTTGCGATAGTTCTGGTGTGTGCAGTGTTGCAGGCGCAGAGAGGAGACCCACCAGGGGAGCTGAGGAAGCTTCACAAAAGAGGTGGCGTGGTTTAATTTTGATAGGGAGTCTGGATCAAGTGCATTTCAAGTCAACGGAACAGAACTAGCAAAGATTTGAAGGCAGAAATTTCACATTCCTCTTTCGGAGAACATAATTCTGGTTTAACTGGATCCCTGTGTGTTGATAGGAAGTAGTTTGAAAGAAGATTGGAAATTTTTGGCAACGTTCTCTGAGCGTAATACTAATCTAAGGAGTTGGAAATTTATTCTAAAGGTCGTGGGAATCTGCTGGGTCAATCAGATCGATAATAAGAGAACTTACTGACAATTTTTCCTGTGATTTATGCTTTTTACTATTTATTCAGTGTTAACAAGGTGTCAAGGTTTATAAAAGCATTATAATTTCTACTCAAGGCATTTACAGTGTGAACGAAGTAGGAAAGAAGGACATAAACACATGGGAAGAATGGGGGAGAAGAGAAATGAGGAAAGATAGACATTACATATCATGGCAGCTACACTTTCTCCTCCATCCAATGACATTTCAAGGGAAGCCAGTAAATGCGCCAGAATCTTGCAAAGTGCTCTAAGCATCCATTTGTAAAATAAAAACTGAGAAGGATGGCTAAACGGTATTGATAATTAAAAGCTAATGACCTAAACTCCCACGAACGTCAGAGTTGATCACAAATTTCCTAGACTCACAAGTGTGCTATTTTCACATAGTGAAACCCAGCTCTACAAAATCATGGGTGATCAACAGTTTACCCAAAAACCTTTTAAAATAAATATTTAATCATTAGGCTTTTGCTCTACATAAGAAAGAAAAGGAAAAAAAAAAGAGTACTGGGCACCATAATATGTATAAATTTGAGTATGATGGTAATATATTTGTGCCCTGTTTAATTTCTGAAAAAAAAAAGCTTAACTAGTGGGTTGGTTCTAATAAGAAAATTGTACAGATAAACAAGGTCCTGCTGTATAGCACAGGGAACTATATTCAGTAACTTGTAATTACCTTTAATGAAAAAATATATATATAATTGAATCACTATGCTGTACACCAGAAACTAACACAACATTGTAAATCAACAATACTTCAATTTTTAAAAAAATTTAAATAAATATTGTGTCAAATTTCAGTGTAGAGCACAATTTTTCAGTTATACATGAACATATATATATTCATTGTAAAATGATTATAAATCAATAAAAAATGTTAAAATTTTCTAAATAAATAAATAAGAAAATGGCATATATAAAGTTTTGCAACTGAGGTGTCAGTGACTACTTTTCGCAGTTGTTCAGGAGGAGGAATGTATGCCAAGTGTGTATCTTCGTAGTTCTGATACTAAAGAAATCAGGTGATGGGTTTCAAGATCCTTGCAAGGGCCCTAGGGCATACAGAAGCAGACAGTCAAGGCAAAGTCTCTAATGGTAAAGCTTGAGTTCTAGGGCATTCTAGGACACCCGGGTGATCCAAAGTCTCCTGCTCTAAGCAGAGGAGCAGGGCAGTTACTTCCCCCTGCCCTTTATGTTCAGCAAAGGAGAAGGCAAGATGGGATGAACTAGAGGGCAGTCAGGCGTTCACCAGCTGGGCTGTCATGGATTCACCAGGCGGGAGCTGAGCCGCGGACGGAGCAAGCAGTGCTGGTCTTCTCGTCCCAGAACGTGTTCGTGGTTGCTGAGAATTTGCACCATCTTTTGTGTGAAGATTATTCCTCACAGGGAGAGGGGAGACCTTAGTGGGTTGTTACCACCAGATGAAGTAAAAGAATTTGCCCGGTAAAATGCTGGCAAAACCATCAAAATTATACGTTTTGAAAGAAAAAAAAATTTACCGTTGTTTCCAATAGACAATGAGATTGTTACCACCAGCCTTGAGAACAAACTGATTTCAATTCCCAAAGGCTTCTCATCCCTAATGAAGGAATTTTAACTCAATTGCTAGTCAACTAGCTACGGATACAATATAAGCGGTGCATGGCCCTTCTGTTCTGAAAAGAAATTCATTTCTCAGTTGTTTAGTGATGCCCTGAAGTCTGTAAAGTGCTGTACAGGAATAGTTAGTATTATTCATAAAAGCATTTTCTATGACCCAAAATATAACCCTTATTGAAATAATTATGGTTTTGTCACTGAAACTTATTTGCCACATTATCTCATGGTTTGAAAATGTTTTCTACGTCTAGAAATCTACATTTGTGTTTACAATGGTGGTTATTTCCAGGTCATTACCGTATAACTTTTCCAAATATTGGACATGTTTTTCCTTAGTGAGGGGTGTGACAGATTTTATTGGCACTGGAACAGTGAGCTATGATGCAAGGTTTGGGATGTAACATTGTGAATATTATGACTCTGTCATGTGACATAAACTTCTTAGCAAACTGGGAAGAAAGACTGACTATTGGTCATTGACTGATAGGATCCAGTAAGTGGATTTTCTCCTTAAATATTTTAATGCTTTCTCCAAGTGAACATAATTTTTAAACACTCTTAGACCAATTTCAACAATTGTCTTGCATCTTGCATCTATTTTCCTAAAAGGAATGAGAAAACTATTAATTGTTTTGAATATGTACTTTTAAACTACTCTAGGTTGTATTCTGACTTTTACATTTAAAAATGGGTGTCCTCATGCCAACGCTGACAATCCAGCCTCTCCCTTTTACCCTTTGGTTTTTACATAGGTAATTCAGTGATGTAAAATTGAAATGAAGAATCTGCATCCCTTTGCCACTTTCTTGCGACAGTCCTGTATCCTTTCCTGCAAATCGCTGCCGCTGCTCCTGGCTGGTGTCTTTGCCACCACCCCTCCCTTACGCCAGTCCTCCCACGCTGCTGCTGGACTTAGCTTCCTAGAACCCCAGTCTCCCCGGGTCCCACCAGCCTAGAGCCGTCAGTCTAGTCAAGTTATAGCAACAAGTCAAAAATTTCAGAACTCCCCTTCTTCAATTTGGGGAGCCCTCAGAGTCCATCCCACATGCGGAAAACACGTTCACTCCGCTTAGCTGATGAGGATGAAAGCACTTTTCCCCACCTGTACTGTCCGCTCTTCCCAGGACCCAGGCACATGTGTCTGGGGGACCGGGTGGAGGAGGGACTCGAGTTGCTGTCAGAATCACCACGCCTCGGAGCCCCTCAAGCCTTCACTGCTGAGTCACTTTGAAAGCAGCCTCATCCCAGGCTCCATCCCTCTGGGACCTGCTGTACCAGGATGCCGGCGCCGGCTCCTCCTGGGCCCTTGCCGGGTACTTACAGGGCAAATGTGGTCCTGCCACACTGCCCACTAAAAACCACTGTCGTTCCTTGTTGCTTTTAGGATGAAAGGAGAAGGTAAAGAGCACCGGCCGTGTGCCGGGCGTGCACTCTGAACCTTCTGATTGTCATTTTGTTTAGATGCCCGACAGCCTTGCTGGGGACAATATTGTTTCCTTTGGGCCATCGTGGTAACCGGGGTGCGAAGTGATGAAGGACTTTCCTCCCAGCTCCGGGTCCATCCTGAGCATCTCCCAGTCCCTTTCTGGGCCGCAGATGTGTGGCCCTTTTGTGGTGCCTGCATTTGATCCTGCCCCTGCCGTTCTCACCAGGCCTCCCCTCCCAAAAAACATTCCTTCTCTCTCTTATAATGTCAAGTGTTTCAGAATGAGAACCTTAGAAACAAACAAAGCAAAAAACCTTTCACTTCACCTCTAATGTCGTTCTCCTGAATTCAGAACCTAACCTTCCAACCCCTCACCTTTCTCCATCCCACCTTCCCCCAGCCTTCAGCATCCAGCTCAGTGCAGCCTTTTCCGGACCCTAACCATGCTTTCCTCTGTCTGTCCCAGGCCGTCTTGCTCAGACTGTTAACAGGACGCATAGTCATGACCTATTTTCGTGTTTTGCTGGGTACAGATTTTAAACCACAAACTTAAGTGTGCAAGAAATGACAAACATCTTTATTTTCTTAAAACCAAATGAGTCCTGACTCCAGGCCGACCAGGAAATTCAGCGTCAGCACTTATCGGGACTCTCTTGCCCTCTTGCAGCCCCAAGACTCTGGGAGGCTTCTGTGGTGTCTGAAAGACGTCCTGATGTTGCGGGTCCGAGCCCGCGTGTCCCCGGGTAGTCTGTTTACCGCCATCAGGCCTGTGGAGCAGCCCCCGTGGGTGCTCCCGGGAGCCTGACCGCTGCCCTTAGACTCTTCCAGGGAGCTGATCCTACGGCCCGAAACCCCCAGGCCCTCCTTACTCTGGAAGAGTCTGCTGTCTTCATTCTGCCCACTCTCTTCCCTTCAAAGCCACCTCCTCTCCCCGCCCCCCCTGCCAGGACTCCCAGGACAGTCAGTGAATCTGGGCTTCTGGGCTTCCACAAAGAATCGGAGAGTGCTCCCTGGTCCTCAGCAGCGCTGTTTGTTTTGACCCCGAGGCAGAAACGCCCTCTGAGGCAGGGACAAAGGGCTTGGCTGCCATTTGGGATGCAGAAAAGGAAGCTCAGGTCAACCGAAGGTGGCTCTGTCCATCATCCCACCACACGGGCTGCAAGTTGGAATGTGGAAGGCAAATTGCCCGGCATTGATAATCAGACTGTAGAGAGTGTCTGATTTTAAAATAAAGTTTGTAAATTAGCATTTTAGGAAGTTAGATGCCTTTTTAATTGCATTGCCACTTAAAACCATTGAAATAAAAGTATTTCTTAAACAATTCTTTCAGAGACAGAAAAGAATTTTTTTATATTTTGACTCTTTAAGAGTTGCAATTGAAAAAAGGTAAACAATTTTGACGACTCAGAATGTATCTCCCTTTGTGCAGTGTTTTGCAGTGATCACGGGGAGGGACTCCAAATAATGAATTGCATTTAGTTGCTGTCAAGGACCTATCTTTGCGTTTTGACCACAAGCACAAATCCATCGTTAAATGCCTACTGATGGGCACACACAGCTTGTCTGAGGTCTTCACAGAGACCACTCAGAACGAAAGACATCTTCCAGAGTGCTGTATGATCTGATGACGTTTTCAACAGATACATTTTTAAAACATTGTTTTTTATTTCTGTCCTTTTCCCATTTTGTGATTTTTTTTCCAGTTTTACTAAAATCTCTGTTGGGGGACACGGTGGGCTGTTACATGGGCAGTAAAGGAATTTATCAGAGACAAAGAGAAGTTTAAGAGGCAAAGAAAAGTTTAATAGGTACGCTGCCACAGATAACAGCAGGCCACAGAGTCGACCGGTGCCCGTGTGAGCGCTGGGGTGAATGCGCAGGGCCCTGTACTGATGAAGGGGCTGTGAGCACAGCGGGTTAGGGAACAGGTTCCTCACTGGCTGTAAGTGAGGGAAGGGGCTCTGGTGTATGGGAGGATAGCGGGATGGACTTACAACTCCGATAAGATGGAGACGTAGGGTTGAGACAGGCCAGTTGGTCTGGAGTTTCGCATTGTGTGTTTAGACATCACCCAGGGCGGTTCATTTTGTGAGGGCAAACGCACGTCAGGAAAGCATGAGCGGGAGGATGCCTAAGGGCTGGAAGTTTGGGGGTCTCAGGGCACTGGTTGGCCCCACAGTCTCCATTTTTGTTTTGTACATTTCCACAAAAAAGCTGCTTGATATCTTCTTTTCTTTTTTTCCTGATTTTTGGTTTTCAGTATGAAAAACAAAATCATTTCAGGATGTTTTCAGAGCCAGAGCAGGGCTCACCAGAAACCTGCAGCGGCAACAGTCAGCCCTGCTATGTTCCCTGTGGGATGGAAACGCTCTTCTGAGAAGGTGACTCCCCTTTGCTCTCTGGTCTAATGACAGCTGAGACTTTAAATTAGCACATGCCATTTTAATTCTCACTGTAGCATTCGGCAGCGTGCTCATTGCATTAATCAAAGTGTCACCTTATTCCATCACTGAAGGGCACCCCTCATTCAGGCAGCTACTCAGACAGACGCTGGAGGACAGCAGCGGAACTCGGTTCTGGGGGGGACTGTCACAGCCACGCACTGCCCAGAGCCGTGACAATTTACAGTTGCTTTGGATAATGGTCCATATGGAGATATTTATTTGTTTATTAAAACATGTTAACCTAGCTAGCAATCGGAAAATGGAACTGTTCAGCAGATTTATTTCCTGTAGTTTACTGAGCCAGCCTAATTCATCACAAATCTTGGTGCTGTAATTAAACAGAGGGGGAAAGGTTCTTTTATATCCTTTATGACATGTCAGTACGTTTCCATCTCTTGCTCAGAAAGGTCATTTAGAACAACAAGATGTATTCCTAGTGCCGTCCCCGGCAGCAAGACCAAATGTCCTGAATTATCTCACTTAACAGTAAGCTGGTTCTGACTCGAAAACATTGTAAACAGTTTCTGCTGTTTCTAAAAATGGAATGAGCCTAAACTAGAGGTATCTATTATTAAAGCTTACTTCCCCATTTCTATGGTGCTTTTATATCGTCTGGAGTTCTCTAGGCTCAGGTTTAAAAAAAGACTTGAACTCCAGCTTGCCGAGGAAGAGCACAAGTGGGAAACACTCCAGAGGCCACTGGGGAGGGGAGGAAGATGGAACCAGAACATTCTGACTCTAGCCTGAGAACAGAATTCCTCCTAAGGGCCGCCCCAGGGGTCCGAACCACAGCTGACCTCGCACGGGACCGCTCAGCTCAGCCCTCCTGACAAGGCCGCAGGGTTGTGTCCCAGGCCAGTCTTGCTGGCCTCTTTAAGCCTATGTGGGACATACTCACTTGGAAAAGATAGAACGTTGCCTCTCGCTGTTTCTGTCCTGTAGGCCCTGAAGCTGCAGTAGCTACTTGGAATCACACCCACCAGGCCCAACCCACCAGGGGCTGAAGCTCCTTAAGTCCCCGATCCCATTCACGCTGGGAGTGGAGTGAAGGATAACTGTCTGCTCGGTGTCACTGTAGCAGAGATGCTGACACCTGGGGCTGTGTCTGCGTACAGAACAAGCGTGTGTGTGTGTGTGTGTGAGACCTTTCTTCCCTTAGATACCTCCCTGATTCACACTGTGAAAACTTTTACTCGGGGTCACCAGTAAGCAAGAGGATCATGTAATGGATGTCTTCTCCTTTGTGCGTGTCTTTCCAGCCTGAAAATTATTTTTTTTAATAAAATCAGGCACCAAAATGAAAAATGACCTTTAAAGACTTCTTCTTAGATAAATGCTGGAATTGATACGAGGTCTAGGTTTAGAGGCTGGAATGTACTACCATTCCTAGTAACTTCCGTAGCCTTGTTAGTACTATTATTACAGTTGTCCCCACTTTAGATGTGAAAAATCTGAGCCTCAGAAGTTAATGTACCAATTCGCATAGCTATGGTGTAGCCAGAATTAGAACCAGGTTTCTCTCTAAAGCCAGGACCTTAAGCCCTGTGATAGCCTGTGTTCTACCGAGCAACTGAGTGTTTGCATTTCCTAACTTTCCTGTGGGCATGTGGTTCACTGAGAAAAATACAACTTAGTATTGAGTATTGTACTTAATCATAATACCCCCAATAAATAGTGTTTTAGACTCTAAATTAGGACCTTTTTTATTTCTTGACTCTTGACTTTATGGAGAATTTTAAAAACAAATGTAAAAATAGAGCTTTCCCACTTTTTGCCTCTTAAAGCGAATAATTTGAATTTCATCATAAGGATAAGTTATCTTGAGAGTTTTAAAAACCAACATCCTTGACTGTTATCCATAAATAGCCAAGACATCTGGTAGCACTCTTAAACAGTTTTCCCCCAGTTTCCTTCACTACAACTAAAAAGTTTTCATGTTCTTTTAGAATCAGTTTATGGGATTCAACTCAAGTACCCAAATGTTAGTTCAGCCCAAGATTAGGTAATAACATTTCATCTTCTCCTCCTAGTTTCCTGAGGTTGCTGGTCACCGTTTAGAATTCTTTATATTTCACATTTGAGAGTTAACATCATGGTCAAATTTCAATAGACGTTTTCAGTGCTCTTTGGTATCAGTAAGAGAATTTTCCATCTAACGGCTTAGAAAGCACGCTTGCCTCCCCCGTTCATTTGCATGTTGTAGCCATGCTGGCCTTGTGCTGCCACTTCAGAGCCAAGGAAGCCGAGCCTGGGAGACCGTCAGCCATTTGCCTTGGCTTAGTCGGCTGTAAGGTTGAGCTCCTGAGACTTGGCTCACACTTGTATGCTTGCTCTTTGTGACATCATGCGCAGGGAGTGTTAGACATCTAGCACCTTTGTGAATCACTGGGGAGGGTATGGCTCAGCGGTAGAGCGTACCTTAGCGTGCACAAGGTCCTGGGTTCGATCCCCAGTACCTCCATTTAAAAATGATTAGTTAATAAACCTATTACTCCCTCCCCTGAAAAAAAAAAAACTTAAAAAAAGAATGAAATAAACTTTGTGAATAACTGCATCTTTCTCAGCACCATTTCTTCCACCCCGTCCTCCCCACCAAACACCTCTCCCATCCAAGTATTCAGAGGCGCTGCTTAGCTTCCAAGATCAGACAAGATCAGGTGCATTCAGGGTGGTATGGCCGCGGACACCAAATGCCTCTCCAAGGCTAAGTTTTCACTGTAGAGAATTATTTTTTCTGTCTTTATCAGCCCTGGATCCAGATCAGAATAATCCAGTTGTATTAGCCCTGCTTCCAGGATAACTCACATAGGACTGTTCTAATCAGTGGACATCTTTTTATCCAGATGAAAATACCTTAGTGGAAGGAATCTGGGGCATTTCACAACTTGCAAAGTCACGAGAATTGATGCAAAATAGAGCACAGGAGCCAAAGGAAATATATATTCATTAAGGGAAATTTGCAATTATAGTGAGCTGAGTGGTTTCATGCGCTCTGCTCGAACATGATAAAGGACTAAAGATTACTTTAGCATCATTTCAGACAAAGCTACTTAAAATACTAATTACACCACCAAGGAGCTTTTCTTTCTCATCCCTGTAGTCTGACAGAACCATTTTTTTTTTCCCCTGCAATGTTCTTTCCTGTTTGTATCCCATTCCATCTTCAGAATTTGGTCACCAAATCTTAGAGCAACACCCTAAGTGAAACCAAATCACTTCGCTCTCAGAACAGGTCAGTTTTTGTCTGGGTCTGCCACTCTAAGACGAGGATTGCCAAGCTTTGGCTCTAAGGGGCCAGACAGTAAATATTTTAGGCTTTGCAGGACATGGTCTCTGTCTCAGATTCCCAGCCCTGCTGTCACAGCACAGTAGCAGCCCCAGACGACACTAAACGAGTGGGTGTGACTGGCTCCAGAGGCACTGGAAAGACCCTGAATCTGAACTTCGTATAATTTTCACTTGCCATGAAATAGTGCTCTTTTAATTTTCCCCCTAAACATTTAAAAAAATAAACAGCATTCTTAGCTCTTGGGCCAGCTTGCTGACCTCTGCGCTAAGGCATTTTAACTGGTCTTGGAAGTGGCCAGTCTTAGTAATTGCTACACAAGAGCTTTCCCTGTCTTCCAGTATCAATTTATTGAGTTCCAAGTTATGCAAATATATGAAGCAGTGGTCTCCGATTTAAAAGAAAATTTAAAAATCCTTGTTTGAGAGGTACCTTTGGACACTCCCATGGTCTCTCTTAATACTACTCCAATAGATTCTAATAGCTACTAGTCTAATGGTGTTTACTAACATTGTGCTAACAGATACTAGTAGCCAATACCCTAATAGTATCTATTAATACTTCTAGCAGATCCCACCGTAATAGCACCTATTGATAACTACTCCAATAGATACCGGTAGATATTACTCTGATAGTATCTGTTCATATTACTCTGACAGATACTGTTAGATACTGTTCTAAAAAAGCTTTACTTCTATTAGGTAACTAAGTACAAAACTGGGCCAATGACTCTTCTTCGCACCTTACAGCTCCTAGTGGCAACGGAATGTATCCATTTCAGAAGATTCTGTAGCCCAAGAGAGGAAATGAGCTGTTTGGGAATCGTAGTTGCTATCAAGTGTTACCTGTTTAGGTCTCAGGATATTTCTCAGAGGTCACGTAAGTCAAGAAACCGTGAGGCGGGGATAATTCAAGACATAAGCAGAGATCTTGCTAAACGTCATGGTGCCCTAAAGCCCATCACGTGACCACTGCAAACACCATCTACATTTGAAACAGATTTTCGTGTTTACTTTAATGGCTACTCTCCTAGGTGTTTTCAATACGCGTAAAGCATACCCTTCACAAAAAGTAAAAACTGTAATGTCTTTTATTTTGAAAGTCCTTGTAATTCCTTGAGGATATTCTTGTAAGGAATACAGAATACAGGTCACGATGCAAGGGAGGAATTAAGTGGAATAATAGGTTAGGATGTATGAGCTGGAAAATATAATAAGAGAAGAAAACGACAAAATGGCATAGTAAGCAGCAGGTGAGCGTATAACAGGTTGACAAGCAGATGAGGAAGATTAATTCTTGCTGCTCGTTTCCACTGCCTGTGAACCTCGGACACCTCCACCACTAGGAGTAAATTACAGCCTCGCTGTTGTCTTTGCTTTTTCATCAGAGAGACCTATTAAATTGCATGTTTCATAACATGGGTTATTATCCTAACTATAAATGCTGCATTCTGTTATTATCCTGAAGTATGCATTTGTTGTTTCTGTGCAAGGATCTAAGCACTCCTTTCTGCGTTTCCATGGAGACCACGCCGGGATCCGGGCCTCAGCGCTCAGATAACACCTCATGTGAGCATAGTCAGACAGTAACCTTCAAGCATCACCACTGCGGGTGGAAGTCGTTCATGCCGTTCCTCTGAGATGGGGGGACCACAAATCACACTCAGACAGTGGAGGGTTATATTTAAATAAAAAAACAACATTTATTGAGCATCAACTGTATTCAGTCATTGTGCTAAATTCTGGGGACTAAAAGCTAACTGGGACATGGCTTCTGCTCTTAAGGAGTGTATGGACCCAGGAAAAGAACCACCTGGAGAATGAAGCCAGAAGAGGCCTCTGTACAAGTTAAAGACTGTACTTGCCTTCCTCCTGGGGACCAGAGTCACCTGAGGTGTGTGCCACCCAGAGCTACTCAATGCTAAACCTGAGCAAAATCCAGAGACTGACAGGTGGCCCACGAGTGGCTGCCTGTCGCCGCCTCCTCCCTTCCCTGGGCTTTTCATCACCCCAGTGGACACTCGTCCCAGACGGTAGCTGTGCGGGAGCCCATCTCTTCTACTTTTCTATCAACGTGGGGCAGCAGAAAGTAGCCTTGACTTTAAATATGTTTTTTATTTAATAAAATGTAAGAGGCCATGGATTATACGATGCACCTTTTTGGTGTGTCCCTCTAGGAAGAAGAAAATGCCACCAATTGTAATTGTTAAGATGCCATGTCGATGACACATTCTGATCTTAGAGAGGTTAAAATGGGGGGAAAATGTGCATCTTAGAGGGAGGATGCAGCTCAGTGGTAGAGCACGTGCTCACCATGCTTGAGGTCCTAGGTTCAATCTCCAGTACCTTCATTAAAAATATAAAAAATAAACCTAATTACTGCCCCCCCAAAAGTGCCTCTTAGAATTAGTGAAAAATGGTAATTCTTGGATTCAACCCTTGAATAGCCACCAACTGAAATTAACTTAACAGAGACTCCAATAGCAGTAATAATAACCACAGTACTGTGTATGACTATAGTAATCAAAATTTACAATGTAATCTATTTCTGGTTTTTGAGAGGATGGATAAAACAAGATGGCAAAGCTGCCCTTTGACGGCCAGCCCACCGCACTGACTGCTGAGTTCTTCAGACCATGCTTAGGAGACCTCATGATACCGTGTGACATCGTGGCTCCTCTTCATCTCCAGGACCTCAGTCTGCCTGCTGTGGCCCCAAGGCTCAGTCCTAGACCCCACCCCCTGTGTCTTTCCTCGTCTCTATCTACACTCCCTCCCTAGGTAGTCTTAACTACTCATCATTGATTTAAATACTCACCATATGCCAACAATTTCAGTATTTATACCTCTAGGCTCAACATCTCCTTTGAACTCCAAAATTAACCCTTCAGTTGCCTCCCTGACTTTCCCACGCATCCGTAGTGGCCGTGCACACTTCATGCTTCCAAACACGAAGCTTGATCCTCCTTCTACCTCAGCCTTCATCACCTGCGTAAGTGAACGCCCCAGTGCTCGGGGCCAGAAGCGTCACCCCCAGTCATCTTGCCGCCTCTGTTTTTCTCACTCCCCCCATGCTGTACCCATCAGCAAGTCCTGCAGACAGTTCCTTCAAAGTACCTTCCAGAACCTGACCGCTGCTGCCCCCCTAGTCCAAGCCCCCCATGACCCTTGCCTAGATCACCTCAACAGGCTTCCAGGTCTTTCTGCATCCTTGCAGCCCGGTTCCCGAACAGATGCCCGAGTGAGTGCCTTAAAATTTAAGTCATTGCACATCCCCCCCTCTGCTTAAACACCTTCAATGGCCTCTCAGCCCAAAAGGTTAAAGCAGCGGCAAGGCCAGTGTGACCCGGCCCCTGCTGAGTCACTGACCTCGCACCCTTGTCCCCACTGCAGCCACGCCATTCCTGAGTTGTTGAGTGTGCTCGCCCCTCAGGGTCTTTGGGGCCCTGCTCCTTCCATCTGGAATTCTTCCCCAACTTCTGTGCGTCTCACACGCTGCTCTAAGTGCCCATCAGTGTGAGGACTGTGACACCCCTCACTCCCAGCACTTATCGCCACGTGACTAACGTTTACCTGCTGACCTGGCAGCTTCCGGAGTCTTCGTAGCGTTTTTGTCTTGCCTTCTCGAATGAAAGTGAGGGAGTGTTCTAACTTCTAGTAGAGACCGTCTTGAGTTTCTTCATTCTTGTATCGCTGGTGCCCAGGAGGCCAGGCCAAGTGGCCGGCACTCCAGAGCTGTGTTCAAATGAATGAGCAATGCACAAGCCCCGTGGCAGGGCTGTGTGGGTGTCTCATTAATACACTGATCCACAGCTAAGAAATGTCCAGTCAGGAGGGGTGATCTAGATCCTGTTAAGTAAGATATGTTCCATTGACATTAGCGTTTATGCCTGATGGGTAGGACATTCACTGGAAAGATTTTATAAGAGTTTTGCTTTTGGATGATTCTGGAATGGGCTGGAAGCCCAGGAGTTCTTGTGAAATAAATTGATTATAGATTAGTCCAGGACAGGCCTTATTTAATTGTAGCATTCTAAAATTTTGAGTTGATAAAGTGCTATGATATCATGAAAATTAACGTTAGCATTCCACAGTACAGTTAAGGGAAAAGCTTATCAAAACTAATTAGTAAGAAACAAATCAATACCTTATTTACAATTACAGTTTTGTTTAGACGTTTATGTGAATATGAAGAGCTGCTTATCATCCAGCATTAGCGTATTTTAAATGGACATATGGCTAATTAATGATGTTGAGAATTTTTTAAAATCAGAATCATAATACAATTTGTACACTTGGTATAGAAATCATTGCCTGCTGCTTCTCGTCGTTTGTCAGAAATTAGATTACGCTGGCTAGATGCTGCAGTTGTCAATTATTATTCACATAACCTGCAGGTTGAATAACCTGTTAGTGTGGTTGATTTGTATTTAAGAGTCACCAAGAAAGGTGAACTCAGCATAACCTACTGCTGCTCAGACAAAGGAACTGGGTGGGTGGAGCCAAGCAGGTGCCAGTGTCTTAAGAGCACACAAGATTTCACCATCATTTTGAAAACCATGGGTTATCCTGCGGAGTAACAGGAATTTGTATAAAGTTTCTATGAAATCTGACTGAGACAAAAATGTTTCTAGAATAAAATGTTTGAAGACATTAGCCAACAAACAATAGAAACCAAGACCCCTGAGGGATCGAGCAATAACCTTAACTGAGGAAGACAGCAGCATTGTTTATTTTGGTCAATATTACTTTCTGTGTCTTCTATTTTCAATGTATGATCACTTGCTCTGGAAAGAAAAAAAAAATTGTGAGATATCGAAAGGCTGATCCCTTAGCATGGTGTCTAGGAAGACGCGCTCTGCCTTTACGACCTTGCTCTTCCCGCTCTTTGTCTTTATTGGTGGGCCAGTCCACAGCTCCCATCCAGGGCCTAAAATTACAAGCACGGGAGGAACTCGCGTAGCCAGTCAGTCATCCTGTGGAATATTGGAAAGGTTAAATCCATACATAATCCACTCAGTTTATTGATATGTGAAGCATTAAAATGCTGAACGCGCTGACTTACTGCATGAATGGCAGCAGAAACGGGAGGCTCCAGGACACGGCTGTGTGGTCCTGAGATGACCCTGTGGACTGCTGAAGGGGGCCCGAGCCGCTCCCGTCTCCGTGCGAGGAGCTGTAGCCCTGCTCCCCGTTAAGTGATGCTATTGGCAGACATATGGAGTTTAGACTGGCAGTGTCAGCCTTACCGCTGAGACTAAGAAGGGGAGTGCACTGTTGCTCGTTCTTAGAGATGTGTGGGAAAGCAGGCAGGTTGCCTTGTCTTAGTACGTTTCTGAGAGCAAAACGCAAGCCCCTGCAGGTAAAAGTTCCCCTCTGCAACCAAGCACAGTGTGTGATACTATGATTTGTAATAAGAAAGAAAGATTGGGTCTTTGTCCCCCTTCCTGGCACACAGCTCCTAAAACCCTGTGGTCTCCTAAGTGATAAGAGCAAAGGGAGCATCCTGTGTTATAATATTTGGTCTTTTGTCCAAGCTTCCTGAAATAACTCCAAAGGGATAAAGGTGAAGGAGTGTCCTTTGTTATTCGTAACAAGCCCTTTCAACCACACCTGATTTATGTTAATGAGGTGAGTTTTGGAAAGCCCCTAGACCACCACTGTATGGATGCTGGTTGCCAGGGAAACCAGCCGTGGGATGAGAGGGTTGGAATCTTCAGTCCAGAGATGAGAGGGGCTAGAGGTCAAGTTAATCACCAAAGGCCAATAATTTAATCAATCGTGACTTCATAATGAAACCTACATAAAAATCCCTAAATTATAGGGTTCACAGAGCTTCCAGGTTGCTGAACATGTGGAGGCACTGGAAGGGTGGTGCCCAGAGAGGGCAGGGAAGCTCCGCGCCCCTCTCCCCCGCCTCGCTCTGTGCACCTCCCCCAGCTGGCTGTCCCGGAGTTGTACAACCTAGTTAGCAAACTATTTTTCTGCCTTCTGTGAGCAAATCTAGCAAATTATTGACCCCAAGGAGGAGGTCCTGGGGACTTCCCATATATAACCAGTTGGTCAGAAGCACAGGTGACAATCTGGACTATTACTATTGACACCTGAAGGGAGGGGGGCAATCTGTGGGACCAGCCCTTAACCTGTGTGGGGTGCACAGGTGGACAGATCAGAGTTGAACTGAGTTGTCAGATGCAGAGGTGGTATCAGCATAGAAATGGATAATCGTTTCTTGTGAGAAAAGTACCCATACATCTGGTGTCAGAAACGAAGTATTGAAAGTAGCAGCGGAGCAGAGAGGCAGGAGGTTTCCCTTTATGTGCAGGGAACCCCCAGCCTACCTCCTTACCCACAGAGATATTTAGATTAGTTGTGGGCACGACAGGGTGGCCGACTGGTGACATGGTGACACATGGGTTCAGTAAAGGAATTTGCCAGAGGTTAAGTATAAGAAGAGGGTGCACTGTTGCAGACAGCAGCGAGCCACACAGACGAGGGGTGCCTGCTGAGCACCGAGGGCCCGTTGCTGGGGTCTTTTATAAGGTCAGGTCACAAGGTGCCTGATCGGCTTGTGCACAAGCCTCTGGTTGGCTGTAGGTGAGGTAAGAGGTTTAGGGTCTGGGAAGGGCGGTGGGGTTTGACTCTGCTAAGGTGGGCTGAAACGAGCCAGCCTCACTATTGTGAGATTAGGCATTGTTAGGGGAACACACCCAGTAAAGAGTGTCAGGCATCTGAGAGCCCGGAAATGGGGCTCATTGGACTTTGAAGGACGTCAGTGGGCCCAGCAGTGTCCTTGGAAGCTGAACCTGAATGCATTATTCCTTGCTGTCTTGGGAGAGATCAAAAAGTCACCTCCTGTTGTGAGTTGAGTCCCCCAAATACCTGCAGTGTGACCTCAGTGGGAAACAGTCTTCACAGATGGAGTCAAATTAAGATGAGGTCACCGTCGATCAGGATGGACCAAAATCCAATTCAACTTAGAATAAGAGACACAGAGACCCAGGGAGGAGAATGCAGGCTAAGGCAGAAGCAGAGATCGGAGCAATGCCTCTGCGCCCCGCGGATTGCTGGCAGCCCCCAGAGGCTGGGGGAGAGGCAGGGAACAGATGGAAACAACTCTGCCAGCACCTGGATGTGGGATCGCTGGCCTCTGGGACCATGAGAGAGTGAATCTCCATTGTGGGCAGCCCCCGAGCTGTGGTTCTCTGCTAGGACAGCAGCGGTAACTAACGTCCTCCCTTCACCTTCCCCCCTCTGCCAACACTGCTTTCAGAACTGGCTTGAGAGGAACTGGGCCATGTGCATGGGCGAGGTGGCCCAGGGACAGACTCCCTGGCACGCTCTGGGTGGAAGTACATGGAGTGTGGCTCCTGGAAATTCTCTTCCTTGAGGCTTGACCCCTGCTCAGGACCTCCCAGCAGAGAGTCAAGTGTGAGCCCGCAGTTCTGACCCAGCTCTCCCACCTCACCTCGTCCTCAGCCACTTCCGGCCGTGTTCACATGACACCGCGTGTGCAGACTGCCAGACAGATGGAGACCAAGAGATCCTCTTTTTTAATTGGAGTTTAGTTGATTTACAATGTTGTGTTAGTTTCTAGTGTACGGCACAGTGATTCAGTTACACATGTGTATATTCTTTTTCATTATGGGTTATTACGAGCTACTGAATATAGTTCAATATTCTTGAAGGCCGAAAGCCTCCCGTTAGTCAAGGGGGGCTCCGGGCAGCGGCAGTGAGCTCGGGGCGAGAGCCTGGGCTGTGTGGGCAGACTGCCTGGTCTGAGTCCCAGCTCAGTGCCTCAGTGACTTAGGCTGTGGAATGAGACTAACAGGAGCACGAACACAGGGCTATTGCAGAGAGCATCTGGACTGACACACAGAAGCTCCTAAAACAGTGTGTAGAACCAACGATAAGCTCTCGGTTCCCTGTTGTTCCTGACACTGCCACATATAAAACACTGTCCCCCCTTCACTTCTTTCTGGGGGTAAGAAGCCCCTGCAATTAGCAGAAAGACCGCTTTTAAAGAGAAGTAAGTGAACCTGTGTCTCCATCATAGGGGAGGTTCCATGGCAGGTGCACTGACTCTTGTAGAACAATTCTTAGTACATTTGCATCAGTCACAATGAAATTGGTCACATACAACCCAACATGAAAAAATGCTTCATAGTAAAACCCAAGCAATAGTCATTTTTCGTAAGTGGTGCTCCAACCCTAACATTGACCTGGCCGCGGGAGAGGGAGGGTGGGGCTGACTCTGGGTGCAGGGCGGGTAGAGACAAGCAGGCCCAGAGCTACAGGGGCCATCGACAGGGGCCTTGGTCACAGACACCAGCCTGGAGAAGGGGGCTGGAGAAGCCGGTGAGGCAGCCACCTGACCTGCTCCTAGAGGCCACAGTCACCGCCACGTCCCTGTCAAAGTCTTCCTGCTTCGGCCCACTAAGCCCTGGTTACAGAGCCAGGGGACTGTCAGCTTCTTAATTAATACAACCCATCTTCCGTGTGCTAAGTCCAGTAAGAAGAATGTGTGTCTTCCATACATCATGGACAGCTCCAGAAGAAACCGCCTCGGTCCTCGTTGCATGAGCCTCCTGGCCTTGTCAGACCCGAGCTGCCTCAGTAGACGAGGATTAGTGGAGCCCGGTGTCTTAGAGGCCACTGTGTCCACAGGGTTCACCCTCTCCTGCTCACCACGATCCTCAATCTTCTGACGCTCCCCGATGTAGAAACGTTAAACGACTATCCTACGGTGTCCAGAGATCATTTTTCCTAGATCTCACGAGTGTGCTTTGTTCATCGCTGTTCATATTTTCAGTCAGTGGGCAACTTTACATCATACTTAAAAGCATGTGAGAGTTTTTTTTCCTTCCTTTCTTTTTTTCTAATCCTCAGGTAGGATTTATACCCAGTTTCATGGGCCTCTGGTTTTTGATTATGAAATTGAAATCGCCAGTGTTACTGATGCCTTTTTTTTGTTTAAACGACAAAAGGGTTCTTTAAAACCAAGGGTATCATTTCTGGGCTAAAGGTTTTGGTTGAAAGATAGGATCCTATCGATGCATTTTAATAAGTGTCCTTAT
Source organism: Camelus dromedarius (assembly GCF_036321535.1). Taxonomy (NCBI): domain Eukaryota; kingdom Metazoa; phylum Chordata; class Mammalia; order Artiodactyla; family Camelidae; genus Camelus; species Camelus dromedarius. The sequence continues at coordinate 6,067,562 of NC_087441.1, forward strand.
GTGTGATTCCAAAGACTTATTCCCAGCTGAATGAGCAGGACTTACAGCTGTGAGATGCATGAGAACCTTAGGCTAATGAATTAGGTCAGAATAAATTAAGAAAACACAAATCAAACTCAAAAAACTCTGTGTGTAATTTGTATTACACTAACCCATACATTCACACAGGAAATAGCAGGTGCCTGTGACATTTATCAGGAAAGGCTGACACTGATACTTAACGGTACTAATTGTCTGCGTTGCTGTATAAATAAACTGTCACAGTTTTTCCTCACTCTTTCTTTCATTTTCTCTAATTATTGATGTAATAGGAAATTTGGGAAATGAAGAAAAGTTTAAATATAACAAGAATTACCCATAATCCACATTCTGGATTTCACTAAGTGTAAACATTTTTGTGTCATCATTTGTTCTCCTTTTGGTATCTACACACTTAAAACATACTACCCATTCGATCATGTATTTACTCAGCATGTAACTCGCTGACTGTGACGTGCCTGGGCTCAGGCAGGGAGTCAGGGGCACAGGGCTGAGGGGGACCAGCTCGGGGGCTCATAGTGGGCTGCACTAGGAAGCCACTAACGGCTCCTCTAACAGAGGTGAAGGTTCTGGGAGTCCAGAGAAGAGAATGAACTCGGAGTAAAGGAGTGGAGAAAGCCTCACAGGAGCGACACCCTGTGCGGGAGGGAGAAGGGAAGAGGAGGGGACGAGATAACCATGCAAAGCTTGTAGGGCGTGCCGACACCCCAGGGACCAGGATGCCCTGGCCAGGAGACAGGGCGGTGCGAGGTCGGAGTGCAGCCTGGGGTCAGGGAGTGAGCAGGCGAAGTGGAGCAGGAAGCCGGCCACGTGTGAGGGGCTGCTGGCCCCGCTGAGAGCGGCGGGGTCTGCCCCGTGGCCATGGGGAGTCGATTCTGACCGAGTGATGGGGGTGGTATTTCGTATGGGTGACTTTTACTGCTGCTTTTCTCTGTGGACAAGCCCAAGCCAAAAGTTCCGTATGCCTCCCAGCAGCCCCGTGAGGACTGATGGCCACCGTCTCTGCGGCCAGACGTCCCTGGGTAATGCTGACCCTAAGGAGACGGATGTTTTAGCACACACGACAGACACTGGCCATATGGGCTCATTCATTGTCTTCTCTCTTCCCGTAAAGTGCAGCGCCAAGTGAATCCTGGCTGTCACCCACCTCCCCCTGCTCCCTCACGGAAGTCGTGAGCCTTTGATTGCAGGCATGAGCCAGTGCTGCAGGGCTGGCTCGGTCCCCCTGGGGGATGGGTGGTGTAGACAGTGTGGGTCATCTACCCTGAGCCTCTCCCAGCAAAACCCGCGGCCTTTTCAGAGTGGGACGGGGAAGTCTTCCAACTCCTCTTCAAGGCAGAAACTAGGACCCGTGCTCTCATCCAGTCAAATATTCTCATATCACTCAAAGCAATGAGAGGCAGTATTTTTTTCTCCTTTTCTTTAATGAAATCTAAAAAAATAAAGTAAACAATTTCTGTGAAGGTCAGACTCTTTCCAAGGAAGATTGTCAACTTTACATGTAGTCTTTTAGTCACAATGACACATAGACCTTCTCCGTACCTTACTTTAAATCAGTAACAGTAAACACAATCTATTGTTCCCTGGAGAAGGAAAAAAGTTCCATGTGAGACCCTACGTAGGGTCTGTTCGAGAGGTTCTTAATAGAGGCATTGTTGCTGATTCCCTGCTTTACAGATGAAGAAACAGTTTAAGAGGTCACAAGACTGCTTTAGATGCTGCCGGAGGGTGAAGGGGGGCTGAAGCAGCCTCTTCATTTCGGCGTTTCGTGTGATGGACAGCGGACGTTTGGATAAGACTTAGTTTGAGAAAGCGCTCGACCGCAAGTTCTGCTACTGCTGTTGTTAAGTTTGAACATCACTGATCCAAGTCAAACGTCCACTGTGAGGGGTGGGGGGTAGAGCTGAGTGGTAGAGCGCATGCTAAGAATGCACAAGGTCCTGGGTTCAATCCCCAGTACCTCCATTAATGACCAAAAAAAAGAAAGGCCACTTTGATCTAAAGGGTTTAGCGAGGCCAAATTCCAAGAGACCTTTTGATGTAGAATGGACAGAGTTGGGTAACCTTTTGGAGGCTGAGAGCAAGAGAGAGGAATGAGAGATGAATCTAAATGTCCAGCTAGGAATCCAAATGAATTTTTTTTTTTTTAGGTTTTCCTTCAAGTGTTCCATTTTTTTTAAATTGAAGTACAGTCAGTTACAATGTGTCAATTTCTGGTGTACAGCATAATCCCAGGCATGCATATACATACACATATTCATTTTCATGTTCTTTTTCATTAAAGGTTATTACAAGATATTGAATATAGTTCCCTGTGCTGTAGAGAAGAAATTTTATCTATTTATATATATAGTGGTGATAACTAAATGAGTATTAATGGTACTGGTGAGAAATACCAAGGAATTTCAGAAGATGATCAGATTTGGGGAGGGAAGTGAGATATGTTATCCACATGGAAATGTCTAGATACCAAACAGTCACAACAACCAAGAAAACCAGTAGGAGAAACGCTCCTCTTGCAGATCCGCAGATGCTGAGCTTGTGCGTGGACACACCTGATTCTTCCAGGCCTGTCGGCCTCGTTATCTGTTTTGCCCACAAAGAGAAATAATTTTCTTCAGCCTTTTCAGAAGAGAAAATAGAAAAATCACAGACTTAGAAACATGAAGTTAATATAAAAATATCAAATGTTTCTTTTTAAATATTCTCATTGTTTAGAAAGAATGTTTCATGGTCTTTTTAACAGTCTAACCAAACCCTTTTTTGAATTTATGAGTTTTGAAGTCATTTTTTGTTTTTTTAGTACAATAAGCTTAAACAAATTTTCTTCAGTCCTTTTATTGGTTACTTTTTTTGTATATACATATTTTTATTGAAGTATAGTCAGTTTACATGTTGTATCAATTTCCGGTACACAGCACAGTGCTTCAGTCATACATTTACATACATATATTCATTTTCATATTCTTTTTCACCAAAAGTTACTACAAGATATTGAATATAGTTCCCTGTGCTGTACAGTATAAACTTGTTTATCTATTTTATATATATTAGTATCTGCAAATCTCAAACTCCTGATTTATCCCTTCCTACCCCCTACCCCCCTGGTAACCATAAGTTTGTTTTCCATGTCTGTGAGTCTGTTCTGTTTTGTAAATAAGTTCTTTTGTCTTTTTTTTTTTTTTTTTTTTTTTAGATTCCACATATAAGTGATATCGTATGGTATTTTTCTTTTCCCTTCTGACTTACTTCACTTAGAATGACGATCTCCAGGTCCATCCATGTTGCTGCAAATGGCATTATTTTATTAGTTACTTTTATTGTAAATAAACTTACTTGTTTTAAAACCTAAGATTTTCCTCAGTGTTTGGAAAAGATGCCAATTTATAGATAATTCCGTCTCTCTGTGCAGGTTTTGAGGCATGTAAGTTGTCCTGAGTGCCTTTGTTTTATTCAGTGACCAGTCACAATGTGATATTCCACTCCAGGCTTTTTTTTCCCATCTGGCTTATGTGTTAGGTTGTATCTTGAAGGATGCCAGCTCTGAGAAGTTGTCATAACTGTAAATAAAGCCACGAGGACTCAGACAACACCTGACCATTTAGGAGCCAGAAGGGAGCCACTTTGCGCTTTGCTGGCAGTTGGAAGAAATCATTCTTCCCTTGAATGCTATTTCTATACTTCTTTCCTTTAACTGTAAGACCCTCTATTTCTTTTGCTCTGATTGTCTCTACCTAAGAAATCTGAACTGTGGGAAGGAGCCATATCCTTTGTTTTGTCTCTGAGAGGTCCATCTCTGTTGGAGCACCTAATGGATGCCCCACAGCTGGGCTCCTGGGGTTGCTCTAAACAGCTTAGTCAGTGGGAAATGGCCCCGGCAGAGCCAGCCATCCCCCAGCTCCCGACTTCCCAGGCCCTGGAGAAGCTTCTCTTCAAAGGGCAGCACTAGAGTTTATAAACGAATTTGGGAGGCGTTCGGGAGCAGGGATCACAGTGAAAGCTGAGTGGAGGCTTCTGCAGGTGAGCTGCATCGGCATGGCTGCTGAGAGCGCTCGTTTTACTTGATTGTTAAATTTATTGCGGGGAGGGTGGGGGTGTGGATTACTTCCAAGGGCCCCGATGGAGTTTTTTGGAGGGCTTCCAGCTCAAAGCCAGCTTTCCCCACCCCCAGACTCCACCTGGTGCTGCTGCTAACCACCCTCCAGCAAGGGGCGGCACCTCCTCCACGCCGCCAGCTATCCTCTTACCCCGGGGTGGGGGGGGGGGACATCGGGAGCTCCAACTCTCATAGGAAAGGAGGATGCAAAGGAAACATGGAGAGAGGAAGATGGAGTTTAACCCAAGCTAAATATAATGGAATATTATTACTTGAAATCATAAATAATAAGTCATTTGCATTTTCATGAAAATTATAAATTTTTAAATACGTTAACCCAACAGAAAGCTAAGCTCTAATATTTCTGACTCATCTGGAGGCAGCACTTGCCTGACCTGAACTCTCTGGTGGCAAACCCTTTCAGGCACGCTGGGAGGCCATTTATACCCGTACTTTATCCCACTATGTCTGGTTATTTATATATTTCACTGCAGACACATTCATGTATCAGATCAGACCCTGCCATGGGTGTTACATACGGATGGTGTAAACATTGTAGTACCTTCCTAAAATTGACAAATACTGAAACCTAGGGTTTCAAATGAGGGATATGAACCTGCATAATCATACTCCCATCACAGGGGCACATAGTGGTTAGGGACAAGCCAAAGTCCAGTGTCTTGTCGAGGACCTAGGAGTTAACTCGCAGTGTGCGTGGAAGCTGACCCCACTGCCGTGCGCGTCACTGTCCACCCCTAGCCAGTTGATCCCACATACTTTTGAGGTGAACAAGCGAACAAAACCACTGCCCATCCCTACCCCACACACAGCAAAACACAACCTCTATTGCAATCACCTTGGAAGCTACTAGAATGACTTAGAATTGGCAAACGGATGCCCGACTAGATAACGGATGAAATAGCAGTCTGCCGTCTGGGGTATCGCAAGCAAAAGAGGTGCTAGCAGATTAAATTTCATTGCAAAGCAACACATTATTACACCTCAGAACTTCTACCATTTGCATTTTTTCAAGCTTTTTATTCCAACTCCTTTGGCTCACTGCAGGATTTTGGGGGGCCAACATTTTCCTTTCCCCCCATGTAGCTCTCTCATTATGCTTTCATGCAGAAATGCAATACTTACATTTTTCAAAACTTATTTCTTTTTACCACATATGTTTATTCAGTACTTACTTATCTGTCAGACCTGTTCTAGATGCCAAAGATACAGCTGTAAACAATGCAGTGTCTTTTCCCTCATAGACTTCCACTTTGGTAGTCCAGATGGACAATAAATTAATAAAGATTTAAATATACAGGAGGGAGGGAAATAGCTCAGTAGTCGAGTGTGTGCTTAGCAGGCACGAGGTCTTCGGTTCAATCCTCAGTACCTTCGTTTAAGAAAAAGTTAAATATACAGTAAATGAGATGGTAAGTGCTATGAGAAAAACTAAAGGAGGTTATGGAGACTAGGGTGTGTAGTGGTGGAGAGGGGTGTTCCTGTGTTACATAGATTCACACAGAAGGTGTCTACGAGGTGATGTTGGAGTACGAACTCCAATGAACAGGGATAAGCAGCCATGTAAATATTTGGGGAGGAAATTTCCAGGCAGAGTGAACAGTAAGGGCAAATGTCCTGGGGTAGCAGCAAGCTCTGTGAGTTGTTTGAACAAACAGCAGTGAATTCAGTGTGCCCAGAGCACAGTGAGTGAGATTGGCTGAAGGTGGGCAACCAGAGGTAGCAGACTTGGTTCAGAGGGCCTTACTGGACTTGGTGGGGCTCTTGGCTTGTACTTTAAATGGGATGAGAAGGACTGGAGGGTTCAAAACAAGGAAGTTGCATAGGATTTAAGAGGCTACCATGTTGAGAATGGTCCATGGCTGGAATTCAGATGACCATACAAAAGTCAGGGGCTCTAATCAACACCAGGGATGGCAGTAGCTTCCACCCACCATGGTGGGACCCATGAGAAGCTGCCAACATTTGGGTACAGGTGAAATGTCTGCCCACGAGATAAAGAACAGAGCCAAAGATGGCACCCAGGAGTCAACTTGAGTAACTGGAAGATTGGAGTGTCTGCTCATTGAGTTAGGGAGAGCTGTGAGAGGAGCAGATTTGGGGTAAAAAAAAAAAGCAAAAGTTTAGGATCCAACTTCTGAACAGAAATGAGGGGGAAGCAGATGGATATTCTAAGATGTTTGAACCAAGTCAAGATGTTCCACCACCAGCAAACAGCGGTCTGCACAGGCATGAAGGGTGGATGCCATTGGTAAGGGAGGGAGCACAGAGCAAAGACGGGCTGCCCACAGCCCAGGCCTGGGAGGTGAGGGGGATCAGCCAGAGTGGAGGGTTGGGCTGTGTGAGGAGACAGACGAGATAAAGTGTAGCCCCTTGACCACATACGATGTGTGTTTTCTTCTTTTGTTCCCAGCCACTATTTTAGCAAATACCCTGTACTTACCTGTGCGGCCAGTTCACCACTTTTTGCTTGTAAATCCTCAGCCATCAGTCATTCATCTTCACAGAAATTCTTTTTAGTCTCTATTCAGCCCCATTTTTTTCCTGGGGAAGGTTTTTTTAGAATCACCATGTCCTTTCAAGTTTCATAAACACCGTGATAGTCCCCCTCCCTTACTCCTGCGTTACCACCGCGGGGACCCCTGACTTCCCGACTCGGGCACCGGCCCTGCGCCTGCGCCGTCTGGGCCATCCCAAGACGGCAGCCGCGGCGGCTTCCTGGCCGGGATGCTGGCGGGATTCTGTGATTCCCCTGCACAAGAGCTCGGCCACAGCTGCTAACCTGAATCAGGCCGCCCACCTCGTTGTCACGCGGTGGCGCCCTCCGTCCCTCCCCTGCTGATGAGACGCTGTCTGTGACCGTGGCAGCAGCGGTAACACTTCTGGAGACCTTGCTGCGTCCCAGGTCCCGCCGTCCACGTTTGTTGTCTCGTTTACCTGTCAGAATAGCTCTGAGAGCGCGTTGTCATCACTGGTCCTCTCCCCACCTGAGCTCTCCCGTGTGAACTACAACTAAATGAATTTAAGTAACAGACCACTCTCCAAGCTCACGAGCTGACCTGTCATCATCCACCCTTACAACCCAAATAAATGAAATGTGGAGAGTAAGTCGTACTTGAACCATCCCTTCTTTTCAGAAGAGGAACAGTGGCTTAGAGAGGCCATCCATAACTTGCCAAGGTCAAGGTTATAACAAGCAGGAGTGACAGAGCTAGAATCTGACATCGGGCCTCCGACCGTGCCCCGCATGGCCCCATCCCGCCTGCCCCTGGATTCTGCTGAGTCACTCAGTGACACCACCCCGGCCTCTGCCCTTCCCCAGTAAGAGCCATCTCCTGTCCACCCTCCACACCCAGCGCAGAGCCCCTGCCCCTCCACACTTGACCTTGTTCTATAACCTCAACAGTAAACTGACCTTCCAGAGGCACAGACAGCCCCAGGCTTCGCTCTCACGACAACTTAGGCAGCTCTAAGTGCCACCCACTGCCCCGCCCACCCTCCCCCTCCCGTGGCTGGTGGCCTCTCCCTTCCCCATGTCAGCGAGCATCAGACAAGTGTACATTGTGGTCTCAGTTACCCTGAGTTCCATATTCTCTGTGAGGTGCATCAGTGTTGGTTCTGCTTCAGGTGTTCTGCTCACAGTGGCTCTAAGTAAATGTCACTTGTCATTCGGGGGGCTGAGATTTATACACTCATTTATACAGCATATGACTGACACTCATAATATAGCAAATATGCTGAGTCACACATGTCAAAAAAGAATCACATGATTGTTCCCATCACAGGGGTCCAATGTCTGCCTCTTTGAGGACTCCTTTGAATTTTTTTTTTTTTTTCTGGAGCCTTGCACAACATCGAAGATGCATTTCCTGTGTCTGCTGAATTCCACAAACATGTAAAAACAAAGCTACAGGGCAGCTGCTGTGCTAAGGTGCCCTGGGGTTCCAGGAACTCACCTTTGTTCCTCAATCCTCCATTTTTCTGTGTCCACTGAAACAGGCCTGGAATCTCCTAGACAAAGGAATTAATGGATAAATCAATGAATTGTCACACATAGATTTTAATAGTCAGACCTAGACAACACAAGGCATTAAACTAAGGACGAGTTTAGAAACAACTCCTTGCTCTTAACATTTGCATCTTCTCTTTGATCATAAAACAGAGTTTTAGGGTTGTCTTGGAATATTGCATCACCTTCTTGGTGAGTTTTTCTGTAACATCTGCTTCTTAATGACGAGGTATTTGTAAAGTTTGAGGAACCACACAGAGACCTATTATTATACTGGTCCCCAAGTTCCACCTCTGATGATTTTATGTGCCGGTAAAGACAACCTGTGGCTTGTAACAATTTGTACCCATAGTAATTAAAAATATGACCTTTATCCAAATCCTGTTGCAGAGGCGCTTCTGAGTTCCTCTGCAGTACACTCTCCAGCTGTTACTGTTGTTACAGACATGTTTCCACTGGTTGACTTTTCAAAGATGATTTCTGGTCTGGAGTGATTAACTTTGTTGCTGTGTCTTAAGTCACTCGACTCAGGGTTGCTAATTGCGGTTGAAAGAACAGTAAAGGGAAAGCGTTTTCCCGTTATTGAAAGGTGATGCTGTCTTGTGTATAATTGACCAACCCTTCCAATTAATGGAGCATAGCTCATGAATAATGCAATTATTCTTTTGATTAAAGTGATCTCAGAAAGAAATTGCATTTCTGAAAAAAATTATAATTCAGTATACGCATTTCCTTTTGTTGATAGTGTTTATCATTCAGGATAAATGAAAATGAGAAATGTCTGTGATGTGGCCAAACTTTGTGTACCCTTTTAAAAGGGGAGCAGTATGACTAGCAGATACATTTGTAATCCATGCTTCGTGAAAGATGGAAAATCAATTTATTTCTTATAGTAAGTCAGGTTGTGTCAAGAACCAGTAAGAGTACATATTCCCAGCCCTCAAACTGGCAGCTTGTTAAGAATTTGGTTGTTGGAATGTCAAAATTTTTAGAAACAGAGTTTTACCTCCTCAGAAAAATACAACAGGTGTTTGGTGGATTTACAAGACTAATCATAAAAAACCAGAGCTCTTATTCTGGGGCAGGATGGTCAGGTTGTGGCAAGGTGGTGTCCCTGGGCAGCCTTTTGTAATACTAATAACAATTTATTATAAATGTCAGTAGTCCTTGATCACTGCACACGATTATACCTTAGAAACCTGGGCTGTCGTTGGAAACTGTAACGATGAAACTAGGAAAATACTGAAGACAACATAAGCCCCTAGATCTGAACCCAAGGGGAAAATATTTTCTTACATAAATATGATGTTATATTCTATTTGGTAGACCTTCATTTATGATTAATAATTCAGTGATTATATCATATGTTTTCCACCCAGAAGGGCATTAAATTACAGCATCCCAGGTCCTTCTGAGGCCAATTTTGTGGCCATGCCTTGAGTTGCATTTTCTTCTGACTTTGATACATTAGTCCTGTCTGTCACCACCCTAGCTTTTTGGCTATAAATGAGCCTGTCCTTAAATACATATGTATAACAAACGTAGCATTTCTTGGTGAATCTAACACTGCCCTTGTTTCGTGCTCCGAGTGATTGAGATGCTTTTGGGTAGATGTCTGCATACATTAAAATGCTGCGCTATGAATCCCTCGCAGTCAGCCAGATTGATTGTGTCAAAAGAGCAAGTTGACTCTGGGTAGGATAATAAAATGAGGGATGAAAATGATTTGTAAATTGGTTGGAAAAAGTTGCAGACTGTTGCCAATTCTGCACTTAAGGAACATCAAAATGTGTAAATGCTTGGTGACGAATGTCTTCACGTACAACACAGATGACTGTTGCACAGAGTTTGATTAAACCTGTATTATATGATGGGGGAACAGATGACTTTTGATTCCTGTCTGTGGGTCTCAGCTCAGGGCCCTTGGTAAATGTGTGTGACTTATCCAAGAAACAGTATATGGAGACAACTAACATCTCTTTGAACAAGAACCTTTTTGTGCTGTTTCATTTAGAAATGAACTTGAGAGTTTTTTAATAACTGAAAAGCTGCCCTGTATTAAGGTTGTCCTCCGAGCAAGTCTTAACCCAAACTGTCAGCCCTTCCAGGGCAGGGCTGTGGGTTAGAATCCTCACAGCCATGGACAGCAAGTGGCTGCTGGGTGAAGGTGTGTCAGAGGAACCCTAAAGATGTCAAAGTGGAAATGCCTCAGGGGCTGAAGACTGGTACTTCTCAAAAGAGACTTTGCTTAAGACTTACTTCCCAGTCTTGGCAAATGCAGATCCCTGGGAACCACCCTGAGGGCCTTACTCAGTAGGAAGTCACAGGTTACCAGCCACCCGGGTCACTCTGCTGTCTATTGTCCCTGCCACACTTGGAGAAATCATTTCAGAGAGTTAAAGACATGCTGGCTCCTGATACCTCCTGGGACCAGGAGGAGTGCAGGTAATTAGTCGGGGCAAAGACAGAAACGTCCAAGAGGATGAAGCACCTTTGACTTCCCTGTGTTGACCCCACCAATTAGAACCTAATTAGTACATTCCGAACACAGATATTAAGTATCTACTTACAGTGATAAATCTTAGATGTATGTCTTAATTAAACCCAAACCTCTCTTCTTAAAGATCAGCATTAGATTTCACTGGGGTAAAATAGTCTTAATATATTGTTTGTCTTAAATGTGATCCACTTAGTAAATCACTGATACATATGAAAATGTAACAAACTGCAGATTACAAGGGTCATGAAGGAGATATTAATATTATGAAGATATTATGTAACAAGTTCAGGATATTAAACACAAAATGTAGCAAACCCTTGGAAATGGCCAATAGTCATTATTGGAAAGAGCCCATTTGAAGATGTCTTGAGAACTTAGGTGGACCAGAAGATAGAATGGACATGCCCCTTCGTTGTACATTTCATAAACATTCTCAAAGGCAGACTGTCTGTATTCAAGGCCAGACACCATAATGGGGCCAGTTCATGCACAGCCACTAACAGACAAAGGAATTCACAAGTTACCAGGTCCACTAGATACAGGAGATGTATCAAAATGCCATATTGATCATATTACAATGTTGAAGGCATGAATGCCAAAAAAGACTAAGTAAAATGATGTGAATATTCACAGAATAAATCTCTGTGTTTCTCTGCCTTTCTTCCTCTCCTTCTCTCCCTGCAGATGATGCTTAATATGTCTGGCAGCATGAGCTTGTTTGTTACATACACTGGTTGTACTGCTGGGGAGAAGGGGAGAGAGAAACTGTGTAGAAATAGCATGCCAGGCCACCGAGGTGCTAAGTAAATAAACATACCTTGAATTATAAATATCTGGAAAGATATTCCTTATCATAAAAAAATTAAGCACTGTATCTTTAGCCTGTCATTTGAGCTGTTTAATTCTCTCTCCCTGAACAGAATCCAAAGAATAGTTAGTGGAAAATAAACCATCCCACAGGTTAGTGACAGAAATGAGTAATGCGTTGTGCCAAGGACCCTGTGCGTTGGGAGTCTAATCAGGGCACAGGGAATGGCTTGCCCTGGTTCCACAACATCTGGGTCCTTACCTGGAAAGATTTGAAAGTTGGGATAACCTGACCTCTGGGAGCTGGTACGGTTTGGAGGCCTCTGCACGGTGGATGCTGACTGTGGGCTGGGACACCTGCAGTGGCCCCTCCGTGTGGCCTTGGCTTCCTCACGGCATTGATGGCAGAGTTCCAAGTTGGAGCCTCAGAAGGGAGCAAGGTGGAAGTGTGTGGTGCGTTTACAGCCTTAGCCTCAGAAGTCATATGGCATCACTTCCCTGTACCCGTTGGGTGAGGCCATCACTAAGGTCTGCCTGGGTTCAAGGAGCGAGGACACCTGCCCCACCACTCAGTAGAAGAGTGTCAATATAACGTTGCGAGACGAGCATTTGAGATGAGGGATATTGTGGAAATTCCATCTTTGGAAAATTCCTTCTCACATGACGTAGATGTATGAACTATGTTTCTATACCATTCTGAAGCTGGTTTATGTATGCAGTGTATAGAAATGCATACCAAATGCTTATCAGCCACTGGTTAAAATGAAACGTGTATTTCTTTAATTTTATGTACACTCATGTTACAAAGAGAGAGACAGCCACTCAACCTTTTCTTTAGGCCAGAGAAAAATTCTTATTTTTTCAAGTACTGTCTGACTCTTGCATCGTGACAATAGTGAGTTGAGTGACACCAGTTGAGGCAGCCTGAACAGGCAGGACAGGTGTACCCAGCACCCAGGTCAAGCGACGGGACAGCAAAGCACACTGTGAATGCCTTCTCCAGAAGGATACCAGGAAGAAGGGGCAGGGCTCGGGGCAGCGGTCCATGCACATTTGTTGATCTGAGTCAGCTGGGTCCTAAAACGTACCTCTAATTGTGAGAAGGATTATCTTAGTATTTTCCTACTGTTTTCCCAGGTTGGAACTGGCTTTAGGGAATATGGCCAGTCCCGTCATGCTTTGTGATATTACCTTACCGTAATTAAACTCACAATTATAGGTAGCGAATTTAGCTACTTACAAAACTCACAGATAATACAGTTTTAAGAATCCCTGGAGAAGGTCGCCCATGTGGCTAAGGTCTTGCAGCAAGAGTAAAATGCAATTTCTAAACTGATTGCTTTGTTCCTGGGAGGCAAGGCCCTTGAGAGCTCTGCATACCTGGGGTGCTTTTCCAAGTTCTTAGGTGGTTCTACGGCTGTGCTTTTGGCTCTAGGACACTGGGACACACTGTGAAATGTGTTCTAGACTGAGTTGAATGCTGAAGTTTAGCACAAAGAATTAGGCCTTTGATCTGTTCCAGACACCTGCACCTAAGCTTGAAATGCAAATAATAGGTTTCATGCAGTGAATTTAGAAGGCACACAGAAGCTATCTCTATCCAGAGAATGAACTATACACCACAGTTAAAGCAGAAAACCGGGGGAGAGGATGATTTACCACGGCCGTTCCTGCCAGCGAGTACAGGCAGCACTGTTTAATTATGTGGTGATAATGGCGGCCGGCAGGGCTGACCCTGTGGACAGCGGCAGGAACATCTTCAGGCTATTCCTTGCCCCGATACACAAGCTTAAGGAAGTGTGTGCGCTCTCCCCCAGTGCTTCATTAAGCACTGATGGACACAGACCCTTGCCCCACACATCGATCATTTATACAGTGAGATGATGGGCAGAAGCGATGCATATTCATCAGATCCTCCCTGACAGGTCAAAGCTTTGTCCTCATCCTGCTGAGCTGCTTGACTCTGAGGCTTTTATTGCGTTTCACAATCCGAAAATGCATTGTGGTCCCACTGGTGAGATCTGTGTGAGTTTAAAATAATAATAATAATAATAATAATGTAACAATAATAATAATAATAATGGCAAAACTACAGTTGCCTTTGGCCACTGACCTTGAAACAAGACCACGTGGGGATCTGGGGGCGTGATACCTTGTGCTGGAGAAGCAGCCTCGCCTTATGCCCCCCCAAGAACCCCCAGTGTGATGGAGACCAGACACTTCAGAATTTAGCATTTCTACCCACCCCGAGCATTAGATGGGTAATAAAAGCCCAAGGAAACAAAAATAGGAAAAAGGAAGGCTTATTGAGTTGATTTTACTCCAGCAAATCACATAACATATTATATTTCTTAGAAGCACAAAAATATCTAGATCTTTATTGCTCAATTTAATTATGCTCTTTGCGTGCTAACTCTCCTTAAAAAAGAAATGATCCAGAAGGCTTAAAATTAAAATATATATATTTTTTCCTAATGCTAAAATCATTTCTGTGACATGATGTGCTTAACACTGAAGAAAATAAATAAAGCAGAATTCTATTCCAAGATAGAAAGATTTAGAACATTAGCAAAATTCTTCATTTAGACGGCTAATGTGTTCTTCTAAATGATATATTGAGAATGCTTATACCAGCACACCCCAAAGTGGAAACCTCCTCCTAGTTACATTGACTGAAAATGTTGACAAGGAATCTATGTTCTCTATATCTGGGTTATCCTGGTTGTAGTCTTAAACACAGGCGGGCTGTGCCGGCACAAGGATTTCATTGACTGAATCGTCCTGTTGGCTCTTGTCATCTCTGCTCACTTTGCTCTGTTTTTAAATATTCATTGATTTCACACACACATGGCAACAAATGGCTGATCAAAGACCTCAGCCCTGACTGACAGCCACTGTCGCACGGGTGGGAGCAGAGAACCGTGCCTGTTCATGAGATGTGGTTCACCAGCTTCTTCTCTGCCTCTGTACTCATGACCCCTCACTCCCTCCTCTTTTTCCCTATGTTCTGCATAATGTTTAGAATATACGGTTGAAAACAATACATAAAAGACACTGACAGGAAATCCTTACAGAGAAGGGTGTGCGTCCTAGGCAGGTTAAGTGAGTCGTCCCAGGTTACACAGCTACTTAGTGGCAGGTGCAGGACACCAGTCGAACCCATGACTATTCCCTGGTTTCTTCAACATCACATTAACTAACTTTGCCCAGTTCCCCTCTCACAGTCATGGAGAAACATATCAATGGCTCATACTTATGCCTGATTACCACTGGTCTTATCCTACTTCAGAGCAAATATGAGTATCCACTTTATCAGAAAGAGATTTGAAATTGATAAATATGCTTACTTTCCCACAGGAGCAAAACAAATTTAGTATAGATTTCAGAAAAGTGCCCAGGATTGCAGAACAGCAATCTGTATAAATTTATATAAATTTTAAAGGACCAGACCTTTAGGTGTCTGAAGTTCCCAGACTCAAGATCCTAGTCATGTTTGAGGTTGTGGCTTCCAGCTCCCAAGTTCTGACTGTGCTCAGCCAGTAAAGGCCATTTGTAAGTTTATCAGTGGCGTAGGAGGCTCTGTAAAACACCACCCATCCACACCATGACCATGAGAATGACCATTCTGCCTCTCTGTCACTATCAACAACATGGTGAGACATTATTACTCTTTTGTAACTAATTTTCCTTCTCAAGGCTTTTCTTCATGGCCATAATGGCATGATTTCATCTGTAAAATGATTTTGAATGGAGGCACAGTGTTCCTCTTCTGACCTTAACCGCCATGCCCTTGTAATACCAAGTGAGAGACGCTTCACTGGGATGTCATTAATGAGTTCAGGGAAGTCTTAGTTAGGCAACAACTCCATATGCACATACAGTCTGGAAGTTAACCGCCAACATGAAATAAATTGAGTGAACACTGTTAAAATATTTGAATGAGAATAAAGTAAAATTAATCAAACTACTTTATAGGATTATGCATTACACAAGACTCGAACGAGAATTTCCATATTATAAAGTTGTAAGTTGAATGTTTTGAAATTATTGCTATAACGGCTACAGTGATTTTTCAGGAATTTAGAAATTCAGCAATGTTCTCATTTATCCCAGTGAATAAATGAGACCAATACTTCAAACTGATGTCACTGAGCTCACCTGAACAAGCTCTTGTCAAGTAGGTTTCAGATCGTGGTTGACCAGTTGAATGGTACCTGGAGGTAAAATTAAGCATCTACATCCAAAAATATTGTTTAGTATGTTTCCTTAACTATTTTTTGGTTATTTAATGAGGAAATTAGTCCTGAACTCATTCCCTAAGCTTCACCGGTCATGTGTGTACATAATCATAGTGGGAAGTAGACAGGACATAGAATCTGAATGCCTGCATGTTATTCACCGCTCTGCCAAGTGTTAACAATTTCATGTTGGACAGTTTACTTCTCTTCTTTAAAGTCTGGATTTTTTCTTATCAGTAAAGTGACTTGGTAATGAAATCTGACCTATAGTCTACTTACTTCATGGGATGGTTATATATGGGCTTCTGAGGAAAGGTTCTAGGTTTTACCTGTCCTTCTGCTTTCAGTCAGGCTGCATTAGTTGAATTCTCTCAAAGTAACAGAATTCGACTAAAGTTAGCCTTAACAAAAAAAAAAAAAAAAGAAAGAAAGAAAGAAAGAAAGAGAGAGAATTATCTGTGCTTCTGAGTAGGATAGGGAAGCACTAGCTGCTGCTACAACTGGATCCAAGTCCTCAAATGATGCCCTCTCTTAGCTGTCTCTCTTTCCACCCCTCAGCTCTGTCCCCGCTGTGTCACCTGTTCTCCAACAGGCTCTCCCTTCATGAGGACAAAGATGACCACAGGGAGTTCCTGGTCTACATTCCACTGGCTTAGCCAAAATCACATGTGCAGACCAACAGCAGCCACAAAGAGACAGAGATCTGATTGGTGATGACTAGGTCAGGTGCCCACACTTTGGTCTAGGAGATGGGGCCACCCCACCTGAGTCAAATAAACTATGGGTGGGGAAGAGATGTGACTGCCAAAGGGATTCTGGGCAGGCAAATGCGCTCGCCTACCACCGTCTTCCCATGGGCTAGTCAGAATCCGGCTATACTTTCTTCCCATTTATAACCTTTCAGAAAATACCCTTGCCTGATGTGCAACTATCTTACATACAACAAGAATAATACCTTTTTAAAACGCTGTGCTTTTCTTAGTCTGACCTGATATAGTTCCTCACGGACTGTCCACCTATGTCTCAACACGTTAATCTTATCCCATGTTAAATATATTGCCTCTCTGTCTTTGCATCCAACAGCCTAAACTGGGGACAGAGGATCTGGCTTCTCCAAACACGTAAAGCTCCTGATAAGCTGCCTCCCAGACAGATCTCATTGCTCACAACAAGGAGTTAGAGCATCTCTAAGAAATGCTATATATATTTCTTTCCTTTGTGCTTTTAGGTGAAGTACCTTGGAAGAAAGACTGTCTCTTTATCTTTAGCACAAGACCTTCCCAATGGTCACAGGAATTAGCCACAGCTGTCAATGTCTTTCTACCAATTCCTTTATCATTGATGAAGTGGTCCCCTGCGAGATCTTAGGCAGGATAAAAATAATCATACATCTACCAGAAAATAGTAGACATTCAATTAGTGCTAATTAAATAGATGATTTTGGAGAATGTCTATAATGCATTGCAAATCACTTTATATTGTCATTATTAGTGCCAAAAATTAGGGGTTTTTTTTTCCTTTTGGCTTTTTGCTTTTTATAGCAGAGTAAAAAGTGGGTCAGAAGAAATATTAATCTAATGAGAGTATAGGTGTATAAACCCAAGATTCAGATCATTTTTGAGATGAGACTGGTACCCCTCTCTGTCTGAATTCATCCTACACATTTGAGAACTGAATCATCTCAGCTCTCAGGAGATATTCGTATGGCACCTTTAGAACATGCATATAAAGTAGGTTGCAAGATACACTTTTTAATATCTGTTCACTGGCCTGTGTTTAATATGCATTGAACTTTGGGGTTAAAGATGTACACTTAGTACATTTAGAATATTTTATTTTTTTCAAAAATAAACACTGTTCAGTTTGCATTACCTAAGTTTAGCGGCATAAAAGTGTTCTCCTCGCAGCGTGTACAGAAGAGGTTCACCAAGCTCATCATCACCCTCCAGTCCCTCTGAAACACGTCGCAACTAACGCCCAGGACACGCTGAGCACTTGGGATTAGGGATTGTCCACCCTTCTGCTCCCTCCAGTTTAACTGAGCGTGTCAACAACAGTCAGTTAATGTTTGTTCCCGGCCTGTTTTTGCTGGTGGTGCTTAATCTTAAATTCCTTTATTTAATTAAAAATCAAGTAAACCGATGAACCATCAGTGCAAAAAGAGTTGTTCCTGTGAAAGGCTAAGCCGAGGGGCTTGAAAAGGCTGAATAAAGCAGGGTTATTACAAAACTATTGTTGACTTACTTGTAGGCAGAGTGACTGTGAGAATTGAAGGGGAAAAAAAACCAAAACCTAAAATGTAAAGCAACCCTGCCTTTCGGCTGCTTTGTTACTCTCCTGCGTCCTTGTTTTACTTTAAAGGCGTTGAAACTGGAATGATGACTGGACGCTCCAGGATGTGGACTGACACTTTACAAAATTTAAAAGATCGTTTAAGAAAAGCTTGCTCTATACATGTGTACTTATGTATTTTTAAAATAATAAAATGTGAACCAATCTTCTGATTAACCTACCAAATTTTACCACAGTGGGGACCTCATCCTGCCCTCTATTCTCACTAGAACCTCTATTTTGACTTTTCCACCCAAATCCTCTACCTGCTGCCCCATCCTTTCACTGCCCTCCGGGACCTCAGCTTCTTTTCACCTGACTCCTAAGGTTCTGTTCTTTTCTAAAAAGTGAGTGACTAGAAACTTAACTGAGACTCCTTTGATCTTCCTTTTTTATTTTCTGAATGAAAGGTGATATTGTATTCTTGTCCACATCAGAAATCCTCTATTATATTCCATAAACTTCACAGTAATTCTAGAAAGAGATCAAATTTTTTTATTAAAATAAACAAGCACCGCAATCATTTTTCTGTCACTTACCAAAGAAATGCAATAAGCAAGACGCCCAAATACCTGTGTCTAATTTACATTTGTATTACTTCAAGTTTAAGGTTCAATTTATCATGAGGACTCAAAATCTATTTTTTTTTAATTTGATGACTTTGTATTCCATATTGATTACATTTATGGACAAAACTAATTTCTTGATAGATGAAAATACTAAAACAAAAGGAAGAGACAGCTAAATGACTTCAAGGTGGATTTTCAAATCAGCTTGCAAAGATTTTCTTATTTTAAATGAGACAGACCCTTCAATTTCTATTCCATTGCATAAGCTGATCTAATTCAGAGTAGTGAGGGAGGGAAAATCATTATTTTATGCCAGCTAGAAGTCTCATAAACTAAACTTTTTCTTAGATGATTAGTTCCACACCCTCAATTAAAAAAAAAGTATGTAAACCCTTTACCAGCAGAAACTTTGTCATTATTATAAAATGTTTAGTAAGGAGTGTGGTCTATTGGCTGGGATGGAATTTGAGAGGGGATGGCAGAAGCCCGGGGTCACCACGGCAGGTAGAGGATCCTTTAAGCACCACAGGGCACGTCCACCTTGTAACCTCCTTCTTGCTTTAGGCCATGAACACATTCTGAATATAATGCAAAACATCAGGTAAAAAGTTTGAATGGTTCCTTACAAGGGGTGCAACCTGCCAAGAGCCTGCTTTCCAGTCTGCTGACTGAGCAAAGGTTTTTGAAAGATCATGGAGAAAGCCCTGTCTGGTAAATTGATTTATTCAATGTGACACCATCGAAATTTAATTTTCATCCCTCAAAAAAAATTACTGTTTTTTTTTTTCCCAGTCAACAGCACTTATCAGAGACACCTATATGAAATAAGGAGAAACCTATAAAATAAGCCAGGAATTAATGGTGAGAAAAGATTTGCCGTTCCCGGCCATTCTCCAAGCCATTTCTGAGGAAGGTTTGGAGGAGGACATGTTTACTGCCCCTGTGTCACCAACCTGAGTAACTTCCCTTCATTTGATGCTTTTTGTCTCCTGCAGGAAACCCCAGTCATAAAGGCAGCGGCTGATTCTATCCAATTAAGGCTGATCCAAAAAATCAGATCTTGTCCACAGCTGTTGAGAGCCCCAGTGTGCTGTTTAGGCAAAAACAAGGGTTACAGTCCCTGTTTATTCTCCAGTTGAAGAGATGGCCTGTGTTTGTGGGTCAAATTTTTATATTCCACACCTCTTTGTCTCTCATTTCATACCAGTCTAGACTAATTGGCACTAATTTTGACCCATAATCGCATCTATTGCAACAACAGAGCTAAGCTCAAAATGGCCACTTCGGTGCCTGCGTGTGCCCCCGACCCCCGGTGTGTGCCTTCAAGGCCATGAAAAATGGGAATTTTCCATTTCTCTATGTGTGCTTTAGGCACCAAGGCAAAACAATTGTTTGAAATGTCTGATGGCTTCTTTCATTACACGGAACAAGCCTCACTGATTTTAGGACTAAGACAACAATCTGCAAAATGGTGGTGGTGGAGAATGAAGTGCATTTTCATCTAAATGAAGAGGGAACGGTCTTTGCAGAATTCTAATGGGAAAAGGATTAAGTGGTGGGAAATAAATGAAAAGTGGCAAAGAAGAATGAAATACATAAAGTAATGGTTAGCCTAAGCACAAGGCAGCTCCAGTCCCCAGCAGACACTAAGAGCTGTGGCTTTTCTAAGGAATAAAGGTCCCTGGGTGTTTTCCAACAGTTTCAGATGAATTAGCACTGGAGCCTCGTTCATCTGAGAAAGAACTTGGCCGGAATCGGGAGAGCCCTGGGAGCTGCCAGCATAGAGTCTGCGGTCACCAGCAAAGAGTAATGTGCTGAAGTGGTAGGCGTAGTAGCTTGTGCACAGATGTCAGCTGTCCACCCCTGCCTCCCTGCCCGGGTTCTGAGCCAAGCCAGGAAGGAGGACGCCGTGCCCCTGCCCACACACAGACACAAGCGTAAACTCATACGCACACACATCTGTAAACACAGACACGCACACCCCCCATTGTCATTTCATCCAAAACAGGAAACTGGCTTTTGTATTCTTTCATCTTCAAGAATTACTTTTCAATATGTAAATACCTGCTCCTGTTACTGAAAGGTCACGTGATGGAAGCGTAGACTCAAAGGAGCCCCAGATTTGGAGACTATGGATTTCAAGACCCAGCTCTAGGACTTCCTGGCAGGTGATCTTTGACAAGTCACTCTCTGAGTTCCTGTCTCATTTGTAACATTTAGCCGGTGTAAATGGACATGATTGTTTAAAAAAAAAAAAATGCAAAGGTGAACATGATGGAAGACTACAAGCTGCTTATACAGAAGTCTCAATGGTTACTACCCAGCTGTGGTGGCGTTCTCTGCCCTCAAATTGACAGAGAATACCTTGGCCCTGTGGGGTTATAGAAAAATGTAAGCAGATATGAAAGAAAAAGGTTTCAGAGTGTCGATAAAACCAGCTCTACCCCTTTTGCTATTTTGGTGGGACACCTTGGAATGTAAGCTGGCCCCAGCCACACCTGGCACCAGGCATCCTGGCCTGGGCCACCTCCCCTCTGGGACCACACCCACATCTGGCCTCTAGGTCAACAGAGATTTACTGGAAAATAAGGTAAATTGAGAGACATTATATTCAACAGATTTAGGGCTAATTCTCAGAACTTGCCTATTCACACAGCCTTACATTTTGTTTCGCATTTTTTTTAATTAGGAAAAAGAGAAATGGGACAGGATGTTTTTTGTTCTCATATCCAGATAAGCTCTGATACCTGCATGGGTACTTTTAAGCACTTTCTTTTGAGCTGATGACAGTGCCGGCACAGGGAGGGGACAATGCAGTGTCGTCCTCTGATAGCATATGGAAGACAGTTGGGGAGGTGGCAGAGAATGAGGCATTTATCTGCTTATACATTGCTAGACTTCTTATTTTATTTTTTCTGAGTTAGAAGTTGGGGTCCTACAGATATAATGTTATGCAGATATTTTCATTACTTTTTCTTTTCTTCCCTTTTTTACCCCAGGAATGAAAAAACTCATTGTTCTTACATGACTTTGTCCTTGACAATTTAATCAGAGAAAATGTACCGCAGCCATGTGACATTTATTCATGGTAATTAACTCGACCGCGGTGACGTCACCTCCTCCCTCTCCGTGTGTCCCTGTGCCCTCGAGCTACACCTGGTCCGTTTAGGTGGCGGCACCGAGGCTTGGTCTCAGTGGGGTAAAGGGAACCCCAGAAGCATTTCGTACATGAATGAGTAACTTTTTAAAATGCTGAAAATCATCCGCTAGGCCTGCTCCCAGTGTCAGCCTGATGCAGTGGCTTATGGAGGCATCTTACCTCGTCTATTGACAGAGGTTTACTTAACGTTCATTTCCAGCCATTTCCGAGGTCGTGCTCTTCGGAGGCGCTCTGTGCCGTGACAGTGGCGGATAAATCCTGAGAGGCGCTTTATGGGATGGCTCGGCACTTTCGGCAACAGGCATAATTTTCCTGCAAAACCCCATGTAGAATTAACGTTAGCAGACAAAACGCTCCGGCCGTTCGTCTCAAAGGTCCGCGCTGCTCCCGCACTGGCCCCGCATCACTCACCTGCGCTTCCTTCCGTGTGTTGAGCGGAGGCTGTGCGGCGCCTCGTGCGCCCTCGGGTCTCCGACCCTTGCGTCCTCGTCCTGACTTGGCTCCTGCGCTCGGTCGGGTCGCGGGTGGCTGTGCCGCTGGGCCCCGCGCTGGGGGCCGGGGAGGCGGCTTCCTCACCGCAGGGGTGGCAGAGAGGAGGCCCGTCGCGTCAAAGGTACTGCTGTGTGCCCGCTGAGGGGCACGCCCCGCTCTTTTCAGCCTCATCAGCCCTCACGGAGGCAGCATCTGCGACAGCAGCCGCCTGAGGACAAGGCGGTTCTGTTGGAAGAGGTCTGGCCCCGTGCGTCTCCCAGGGGATGGTCGCCTTGCCAGAGGCAGTGTGAAGAGCTGCGCCTACAACTGCTGGTCCCCGCTCTCCTCCTCTAGCCCCTGTTCCCCGGCTTCCTGGCCTGCAAACCCGGGGGGAATGGCAAAGTTGCCCATGGCCCATGGAAGCTGTGGGTAGACTGGGTGAGGGGATGGTGCCTGCATTGGGCTGTCCGAGCCAGTACGGGGGAGCGACACTCGGGCCCCCGAGGCTGTCCCTCGCCACGGCCTGGTCTCCCGCTCTGGCCGGCATGTGGCATGCCCTAGTTTCCCCCCTCTCATTGCGCCTGCCCGCTGTGCCCGGCAGGTCAGTGATGGAGACTCACATTTCCCAGGGAGCACGTGAGGAGGACCACGGTGGGAGTGGTGGGCCCCAAGGAGCGAGCAAGCCCCTGAGGGACATCTGAGGATGCAGAGGCATCTCTGTTCACATCTAGCCCTTGGTGGGCACATATGAGCTCGTTAACAGAGGTTTTCTCCTGCATACATTTGATGAAGTATCAAAAAGGCATCAACACATTTATTTATTTTCAGGTGGAGCCCCTTCAGGACTGGCCAGGGCACTGTGCTACTTAGAGTTTCGAGCACCCTTTATCACTGAGTGCCCAGCAGTTCAGCCTACACTTAACCTGCCCTCTCCCCTATTTGGCACTTTGGGAGTGACCGATTTTCCTTGCTTCTCCACCTGGGTGGCTACAACCTTCCTTCCATCAGGCTGTCCTCCATGGGAAAAAAAAAAAAAAAGCAAGGAAACAACCTGTTATTCTTGATAATCAAAGGCGTTAGATTACACTTAAAGAGTTACATGGCAAATTACTGACAAATGCCTGCCCGCCACTGTCTTCATAATAGAGACTGTCTCCCGAATAAGCGGGGGCCGAGGAAGACACCTGACATAGAGGATTTGGGTTTATTAGAATTTGTTATAATCCGACTAGCAAAGCATTTTCACTGTGGGCCACCTGTCAGCACATGTAAATAGCCTCATTTTAGAAGACCAGATGTTCTAACCACATTCATTTAAACGGGAGTCTACCTGTTCTTTGATTATAGTCAGTTATGGAAAGACGCGATTCTAATCTATTTCAAAATGATTTCTCTGTGGCTTTTAAGTTTTCTGGTTGATGGTTTTTTTTGTTTTGTTTTGTTTGCATCTTATTTACCCCAGCATAAGGGGGAAGTTCTGGATTAGAAATCAGAAACCTGCTTCCTCTTTTCTATTCTGCCATTAGGAATTTGGGTTTTGCAAGTTAACTACCATCAGCTTTAGTGTCCCCTATTGAAAATAAGGAGGTCGGCTGGATGAGGTGATATCCAAGGTCTCTCTCAGCTGCTGTGTAATTGTACCTTTTTACTTGTGGCTTTGAGGCGGGAGCACTGGCCCCTCCACCTGCATCACTGGAGTTACTGTCCTTGGCCTCAGCTGCTCCACTGCTGCATCTGGGATGATACCAAACGTCACAGCATCACTCTTAGGATAATGTACGTGAAAGATCTTAGCAAAATACCAGCCACTTAGCAGATCCTTAACTCTTCCTTTCTCTTCATCATGAGAAAGTATTTTAAAAGGGAGCGTGCTAACATCTGTAAATTGGCTTCAGTTTTCTGAGTGAGATGGGGGTAGTTGTGTCCCCCTCACGGTTGCTGTAAGGATTTAATGAGCTATTCCAGGCACAGCAATAGCACAGCACGGCACAGGAGTGGGGGCTCATATTATACCGCACCGTTAAGACGGTGATGCAGTCCCTGGACCCCTCCCACTGCCATGCTCCAGGCCTTGAAAAGGCAGCCTGGTGATGGAGCCTAGCTCCTTGGAAGCTGGCAGGAGCCTCTCTTTATCCAGCTCATCCAAACCTAGAGGTCAGTGGCTGGTTGGGGCTGTGCTTACCTGCCTCTCAGACATTGCCACGTCGCAAGCATCAGTCCCCCATTCTGACTCCCCTCGAGGACAGCGCCCATTCCCGTCAGTAACGGCCACCCGCTCGCACACCTCAGGTGTAGGGTGATCTCTGGTTTTCTAAAGTTCTCCAGGTGGTTATGCCCCCTCTCCCCACCCATGCACAATACCCACATGCGCAGCACCCAGCTCACCCATCAGGATTTGTGTTCACCTGACAAGAGAGGTTTCGGACCAAGAGCCCTCCCATCTCATACTGCGTGACCGGCTGCCCCTCCACCTGCGTCTTTGTCCCGTGTCAGAAAAATTGGCTGAAATGACTCTGCCAGCAGGATGGGCTGACAGAGGAGTGACACTGAACCCCGTGGTTGAATTTTGACAGTTTCAGGAAACAAACACCACCTTGAAAACAGTGAGAAAGCACTTGTCTTTCTGTAGAAGACTCATTTGGAGGAAAAGTGGGCGATTCTCCTGGCCTGGCAATATCTCAGATCCTTTAACTACACGCTGCTCCTTCCTCCCACCAGGGATACTCCCTGTGCGCACTGTCCTCCCCTCTGCAGTGGGGTGTGGCTTTTCCAAAATCCTTGTGATGTCTTTCAACTCTCCGCAGTGTCTGTTTGGGTGTCCATAATGTTCATTTGTTTGCTGAACTTCCACAGGTCCCAGCCTCATTGTGCTGTTAGCTTAATACACTTGACTGTTAACAGATGCCTTAAGGCTTCAAAGCCACTAGAGGGGAGAGAGCATGAATTGAAGTAGACTCTTCGGGACACTGGAAGGAAGATGAAAATTCTCTATGATAAACTAGAACCATGAGGATAGATTTGCAGTATGTTCAGCAGAGAAGCTTGTTTGGCAATCAGAAAACAAAGAAAACCATCTAAATTAACTCCTCTGGGTATGTGTGTGTATGTGTATAGGATTTTTGTTCCAAAATGTGTCTCAGATCTTTACATTTTATGGAATAAATATTCCAGTTTTAATTTTTATTACACCAAATAAATACAATAGTGTTTGGACAGCCAAGCCTGGTATAGAATTTTAATTGAAGAACCGTAGGTTTTATAGAGGGAGACATTTAATGATCTGCAAAGCTTTAAATGGCTTATTGAATATTTAGGAACAGACACATTTTCCAGGCAACTGGATTTATTTTGACTTTCATTATTTCAAGGTAACTAAAAAAAATGAAAACTGAAACTTTTTTTCTATTTTCATAGCAAGATCCAGTGAATCAAGGTGCAATTTCAGCCAAATGCCATAGTGTTAAGCACGAGGATTTGTGGATAGTTTTGGCAGTTACTAATTATTGGTACTGTCATTACAAAGTGAAGGCAGAGTTCCATTGCTGGAAAAATCCACAGATCCTGTGTCTTTATTTTTTTATTTTTATCATGTTCACCTATTTTCATAATGGAAATCATCACCGGTCATATTGATAAGAAAACTCGGGTGAAGAAAGGAGTCTGGCAAAATCCTCAAAGAAAACTTGGTCCCGGGGAGCCCCCACAGGGAGACGTCCAGAGGGAGAGTCTGGCGTGCCCTGTAGGATGCCCCGGTCCTGGCTGGGGTCTGACACGGAGGGATGTACTCAGGCCTCGGAGAAGGCACAGATCATTCCTTGAAGGTGAGGCACGGCCTCAACATCGTCCACCATTGGTTAAAATCCCCTGGGGAGCATGAAAAATAGAAGGCTGCCCTGGTCCCACTCAGAGACGCTAAGCTGGTTGACTGGAAAAGGCCACAGTGTCTGTACTGTTTGCGAAGGCGGCCACACCAAATGCCCCAGCTGGGGGCTTAGACGGCAGGCAGCTCTGTTCTCACGGCTCTGGGGGCTGGAAGTCTGACGTCAAGGCGAGGGCAGGGTCGCTTCCTTCAGAGGCCTCTCTCCCTGGCTTACAGACTGCCGTCTTCTCCCCATGTCTTCACATGGTCTTCCCTCTGTGTGTCTCTCCCTCCAAGGACGCCATTCAGACTGGATTAGGGCCCACCCTAATGTCCTCACTGCGCCTTCATCGTCCCTCTCAAGACACTGTCTTTGAGTATAGTTATGATCGGAGGCACTGGGGATTAGAACTTCAGCCTGTGAATTTGGGGGAACACAGTTCCGCCCACAGCAGCATCCATGTTTGTTGAAAGTTCCCCAGGTGACATCAAAATGCAGCCAAGGCTGGGGGCCCTGGCCCACACATAGCAGGGAAGCTGCATCCGTAGTGGGTCAGGACACGGCTCTGTCAGGAGCCAGGTTGCCTGGGTCTAGCCCTGACTTTGCTTCTTACTGGCTGTGTAGCTTGGGCAAGTGGCTTCATCTCTTTGTGTCCCCAGTTCTCGAGGGACTGGGTTTTTGAGTCCCTGCCACCTAAGATTGTTCACGTAAACTGTTCCTGGACCAAAGTAAAACATCAATGTCAGAATTATTATTTCAGGTATTTTTTTTTAAATCAGGGTACTATGAGTGATTGAAAATCTAAGCCAAAAGGACACTATGAACTCATCTACAAAACAGAAACAGACTCGCAGACACAGCAAACAATCTTATGGCTCCCGGGGAAAGGGGGTGGGAATGGGTACATTTGGAAGAGATTTACAAATGTTAGCCACTATATATAAAAATAGATTTTTAAAAAAATTCTTCTGTATAGCATAGGGAATTATGTTCAATATCTTGTAATAACCTTTAATGAAAAAGAATATGAAAATGAATATAGGTATGTAAACGCATGACTGGGACATGGTGCTGGTCACCAGAAATTGACACATTGTAACTGATGGCGCTTCAATTAGGAAAAAAAAAAAAAGAAAAAAGAAAATCTAAACCAGGGGTCAGCCAGCTATGGCCCTCAGGCCAAATGCAGCCAACTCCTGCTTTTGTAAGTGTGGTTTATGTGCCTTTGTTTACCTGCTGTCTGTGGCTGCTTTCCCACTGTGATGGCAGAGTTGAATTCTTGTAACAAAGACCCGACACCACACAAGTCTTGAAAGATTTACTCTCTGGGCTTTACAGGGAAAATATGCCAATTCCTGGTCTAAATCAATATGTAGGTAACAGTTTTAATGGTTAAGAGCCTGGGTCCTAACTGTACAAAAGCCCCCACTGTCCTTTGTTAGAACTTCTATTCAATCACCGGCTGTGTGACT
The DNA here is from genome assembly GCF_036321535.1 of Camelus dromedarius. NCBI lineage: Eukaryota > Metazoa > Chordata > Mammalia > Artiodactyla > Camelidae > Camelus > Camelus dromedarius. Next base: position 6,095,132 of record NC_087441.1, read on the forward strand.
CAGGGCCGTGATTTGACCTCTCCACGCTTTAGGTGGGTTCTTCATCTGTAGGATAAGGTTAATGATACAGGTATCCTTTGCTGTCCAGATTCATTTGTTTTCTGAGTTAATTTCATAAATTCAGAGAGTAGGAGAAATGCCTTACCCAAAAATATTTGGTTCTTGGGTTTTGGACAGCTGCTCCCAAATAGCAAAGAATACCAACTTTGTCTTAAAGACACTGTCTACGTCAGCATGAACCAACCAACCCTAGGGTTTGATGCTGAAGTTTGTTTTAAGAATTAGGTGATAGTGTGCATAAACAGATAGCCCAGTGCCTGGGATGCGGCTGTGCTCCAGCATCTTAGCAAAACCAGCAGCAGGACACCACTGTCCTGAACTAACTGGGTGGGGAGGTGGCCGCCACACCACATCCTCGCTGTGGACTTGACCCTGTGGTTCAGCCCAAGTCACTCCTGTCCACTCCGTGTATAAAGCAGAGGTAGGCAGGCGAAATTCCCGGCACACAGGGCAAGAATCAAAAAATAAATGAGCAAACAAACAAGAAACAGATGCATACAATGTGTTCCACCCTTTATTCTTATAAACTCCTCGTCACGTTCATTATTCTCCCAGAAAAATCAACAATGGTGTGTGAACTGCAGGGGACTGGCTGGCAGGGCAGTGATGATGTGGCCGCAGGGCAGAGGCGGGGCTGGACACCGACCTCACGTCACACATGGGTCTCTGCTGGGCTTTACGAGCACATCTAACTGGACCCTTACCTCAGTGTGCTCGCCCTGCCAGTTTGTAGGTGAGGAAGCTGAGATTTGGGAAAGTTACAGCATCCCAGGACACACAACCAATAAAAAACAGAGCCAGGATTCAAACCCAATTCCGGTGTGTCCAAAATCCATCTTTTTCCCAGTCAGGATAACTGGGCCTCGGAGGAAGAGAGGGACACACATGTAACGCTGTCCTCCCAACAGGTGACTCCTACGAGTGGGTGCTTCCCTGCCCTCTGACCCGCTGCGTCGTCTGCTAAGGGTTTCTCCACAGGCCCTCATGGATGCCAGGAGGGTGGAGTGTGGGGCAGCCTCGCCTCCTCCTCCTCTGTCGGCCCACGGCACGCGGCGGTCTCAGGCACGGACAGGCACGTCTGCCACCTGGCGCTGGCGGATGCCATGCCAGTGGCTGGTCCCTCCGGTCCAGGGATCTGCCGACTTCCTCCTGAGACCCCTGGATTGTGGGAAGGACACAGTGACCTCCGCGGTCACTCAGTTCACACATAAAAGGAAATTTGGGGGGGGAATCCTGAATTTCACACAGAAGTGTTGTATTCTTTCCAGAAGAACTAAAACTGAAGGTCATAGAATTTACAAGCCAGCGAAAGTCACTGGCGTATTAATGAAGAGATGCGCTGAGTGTATTAGAAGAGAAAGGTTCATTACACAGGAGCTCAGGTGGCCAGGAGTCAGCAGGCGCCCTGTCGGCCTAGAGTTCCATTCATCTGTCTTTTCTCAAATCGTAGAGGAACTACCCACCCCGTGGAGGATGAGTCTCTCCACAGCTTTGGTAACTGTAGGCCTTATCCGTGCTAACGAAGAAACTGCGTGATGCTCTGACCGTCATTCAAACTGAAACACAAATGTAAAGAAATAAGACCTCTCTGCCAGGCGAGGCTCAGGAGTCACTGGTTTCTGTGAAATGTCACTTCTCACTGGCAGCAGGAGTCACTTCCTGACACTGGTACCCAGATGTGGTTTAGTTTATCTTAATGCTCTTTGAATGCTGAAGATACCAACTTGAACAAAATGTTTTAATGCACTGTAGTGCCGGGGGAAAACAGAACTCTAGTTTTTCTTCCCAGTTACTTCCTGCAGTCCTAAATGGGATGAACTGGGTAAAAACATCCGCATGTCAGGAAATGTTTCGATTTCAGTAGCTGTTCATAGACAATTGACTTTTTTCCTTTTTTTAACTTTTTGCTCTTGTCAATTTCCAATGGATGGAAAGCCCTGAGGAATTTCTGTGTGTGTGTGTGTGTGTGTGTGTGTGTGTGTATGTGTCCACAAGCGTGCATGCCTAGCAACCGGCATAGAGAAACAATAGAAATGCAGAAGAAGAATATACCTCTAACCGTACACAGCAGAACATTTCCAAAAGCGTTTTCACGTCCCCATTGGATAGACACTGTCCAGTGAATTCCTGGTAACCGAGAGTCATCTTCATGTTAACATCGATACATTTTTTTTAAATTAAGATGTTTTCACACTGTAAGAAATTCCTTTTCTAGACTATTTTGTTTTCCACTTGCGTTTATTCTTTCTGAATGCCTGTCAGCATTCGTGTCGTGGACTTGCTGCACTTGGCAATTTTCATGAAGCACATTGTAAAGCTATCCTTATCTTGTCTCCTCTGACTGGTTTGACTCTGAGCTACTTGACGATCTTATGTGACTTGCTGGCATGCCACTGCTCGGCAGATGTTAAATGCTACCTGCTTCCATTTGTAACAGCAAAAACTATTTTTTAGAAAACATTCGACTCAGGGAAGCTCAGCATTTTGAAGACTCGAAGCACTACCCTGGGGCGTGGCCCGCGGTGGGTATTTCCTGAAGTTCTCTACACCTGAGTCCTGCACACTCTGCCCCTCCGTAGCCCAGGTGCTTGGTTCTCCCTCCTGCCCCGGCTGTGACTGTGGCTGTGGCTGGGAGCACAATTCCAGGGGTAGTAGTCACCAAGCAGCGTGCCTGGCAAGCCCCAGCCCTCCAGGGAACGCCCCTGGGGTGCAGACGGGCCCCGCAGGACACCTGTTGTCTGTGCTCCGTCTCATGTGGGACCAGCATCTGCGAGGAGAACGTTCTTTGTGTTTAGACATCCACACTCTTGGGTCTCTTCCAAGTGGGTGATTGCCGCCACTGTGGTGTCTGTTTTTGGAGATAAACCCGGTGCTAGCAGGGACCAAAGTGTCTTACGTGATTCATCACTGCTTTCCCTGCCCTAGTGCCTGGGGAAGGGCCACCAGCATGGTGGGTAGCAAATGCCTTTATTAATGACAATGAGGATGACAAGAGATACTTCAGATGCCTGCTGAGAGCATCCAGTGCGCTCCATAATTTTTAAATGATGGATTAAGTAGAACCAAAGTTTGTATGTGTGAGTTTTATCCTTGTGAAATGGCAACTGTCAGGTACTTTTTTTTCTTTTTTTTTTTTAATTGAAGTATAGTTGATTTATAATGTCTTGTTAGTTTCTGGGTTAGTCTCTGGTATACAGCATAGTGATTCAGTTGTACATATATATATTCTTTTTAATATTCTTTTTTCATTATAGGTTATTATAAGGTATTGAATGTAGTTCCCTGTGCAATGCAATAGGTCCTTGTTATTTATCTATTTTATATACAGTAGTTTGTATCTGCTAATCTCCTAACTTATCCCTCCCTTGCTCCTTTCCCCTTTGGTAACCATAAGTCTGTTTTCTATGTCTGAGTCACTTCCTGTTTTGTAAATAAGTTCATTTATATTTTTTTTGATTCCACATTAAAGTGATATCATATTTGTCTTTCTCTGTCTGTTACTTCACTTAGTATGATCATCTCTAGGTCTGTCTATGTTGCTACAAATGGCATGATTTTATTGTTTTTTATGGCTGAGTAGTATTCCATTGTATATATACTACTACTCAGTCATAAAAAATATACATATCTCACATCTTTATCCAGTCATCTGTCGATGGACGTTTAGGTGCTTCCATGTCTTGGCTATTGTATATAGTGCTGCTGTGAACATTGGGGTGCCTGTATCTTTTCAAATTAGAGTTTTCTCCAGATATATGCCCAGGAGTGGGATGTCAAGTACTTTTTGAAGCAGCTTTAAGAGACATTTCAAAACAGTGTAATTCCTGGAAGCATGGGAAAGTTTTGACACTCTGTGCTTTGGAGAACCCAATAAAATTAAGTAAACTGGATTTATTTAATTAACTTAGTTCTGAAATTGATGATGGTGATATTAATAATAATGCCAATGGTCACTTCCATTTATCAAGAACAGACCACATGTGTCACACAAATGTCAGTTCCTTTGAGGCACCGCATTTAATTCTCACATCAGCTCTACAAAGAGGTGACTAGCCCAGTTTTCAAAAGAGGAAGTTATTGGTGGGGGTAGGAGGGGAGGCTGTGGGGCGCCCCCTAAGGGGATGCTACGAGCTTCCTTGGATAGTGGGACTCACGCAAGTAAGCAGTGAAAAATGTGTGCCTTTTCAGGATAAAAATTCAATCAAGTTGGAAACTGAAAAGGCTTTTGTTACTGTGGCATCTTGGGTGACTAAACAAAATGGACCGCTCTGTGAGCTCGTTGGCACGGTCTATTCCAAGCGCACAAAGCTCTGGGAACTCCTTCGGCTATAAACCGAAAGCCTTTCACAAACCCTTAAGCTAGAGACTGGGACCCGGCTCTATTGTGGTGGAGTGGAAGCAAGTGCCTGTGAAAGGGTTTGTCAACAATGCTTTTATCGTCACTAGCAAAGCTGAAGAATGTGGGTCACTGGGTAAGTGCTCTGGCCCAACGTTTTCCGTCTGCTCAGCTCCTCAATTAGCTGATTCCAGAGCTTACTGCAGCATCTTCCCGCAGGTCAAATAGGCATTTGCAAGGCAGGCGGGGAGGGAGGCAGGGAGAGCGCCGGGCCTTGGATGAGCTTCTTAGACCCAGACTCAGAACAAGGGACATGAAAAGAAGGCCGGTGGGTCTTAGGGCCAGGCTAGAGAAGGGTCAGGTGGGAGGCTGGGAAGGTTGGGGAGGCAAGTAGGTCGGGGGCCTGGTGTGACTGACTGGGTAATTTGGCCCCTGTGGGTCAGGTAATGGAGGTTGTAAGCAGAAAAGTTAAATCTGGATATGTTTTAGGAGATGACTGATGGAAATGTGGAGCAAAAGCTGGGAGAGGCTGGATGACTTGGGAGGTCCCCGCAGGGCCCTGGTAGAGGCCGTGAGACCAGCAGCAAAGCCTTCTGAAGCTGCTCCTGACTGCACCAGTTTCTGTCTCTCGTCCCTGGTTCCCAGATGGGCTGTGCTGACTGGTAGCTTTCCCTGCACCTCTGCTGCATCCAAATCCTGTCCTGTTTTCGTCTCTTGGAGTCAATTGCCTAAAACACTGCTCTGATCAGGACACACCTCCAGCCAAACATCTCCAAAGACTCTTGATTGCTTCCTGAATAAAGCCCAAACCCCTGGAGCTTCCATAGCCTTCTTTCCACCGACGTCTCCCCTTCCCTAACACCCCCCCGATTCAGCCTGAGTCCCAGGCAGACACCTTTACATGGTTTGAGCTGTTTTCACGCGCCCAGTGTTTTCCAGGCCCTTTCTCCCCATCCTTCACTTCTTCACCAGCCCCTAACATCTAAGCTCCGGCTTAGTCATGACACCGCTTTCTGAAGATTTTCCTTACTGATAATTATCCATCCTTCAAGTTCTCACAAAACCGTGTGCACTGCAAATGGGTCTTTTCAGTTCCAGCACCCAGTCATGCGTGTCCATTTTACACTTTCTATTGGCCTCCCTGCCTCAGGAACACATGCGTCAGCCCTCTACGCACCACCACCAGGCCTAGTGGTCCTACAGGATAAACGTCTGCCGTTACTTCATGGTTCCACGGAGAGAGCTGGGGACTGGGCACGGCCAGTTCTAGGGGTGCCACCCGCCCTCCAGGTACCACTTGTCTACTTCTCTGAAAAGTCTGTCTCCCAGCTCCCAGCTAGCTGGAAGTTCACGCTTGAACTAGCAAATACTCAAGCACTAAATGCTTATCCACACCTTCTCAAACAAAATGAGATGAACAGCTGAATCATTACAGCTTTTTATTAGACTGAGATCGTACAAACAACACCGATTCTTTATCTAGTTTTTCTATAGAATGAGAAAGGAAAGCAGTAAATCAAATTCAGGACTCTGTGTACTTCCTTGTCCATCATTGCATGAAGCTCGGCGTGATTCTTTGTGCTGCTGCTAACCGCTGACTTCTTGCACACTGATGTGTACCTGCCCACAAAGCACGCAGGAAGGGTGAGTGCCCAGAGGCCTTCTAGGGCACTGTGAACCCAGGAAACAAAATGTGTTTTTAAATGAAGGTTTTCATCGAACACCTCTAGCTTTGTGGCATCACTGAACCGAGTGCAAGTTAGCGCAGTGCGAGTGTGCCGGGAGTTTCGGTCACCCTGGTTCACGGAAGCAGCACCAAAGCTGGCCGTGTCAGCGCTGACGGGGTCTGTCCCAGAGCTGTGGCCGCCTGCGCCCAAAATTGGAGATCACAGGTACCAGCAGCTAAAGCAATGAAGCTTCCCTCTTATTTCCTCCAGAGAGCGGCACATCCTGTGGTGTGGGTTCTACTGATCTTTCTAGAACTTTCCACCAAGAAAAAGGTTGTCAAAGGCCTTCTCAGGTGTTCATAATTGACAGCCTGGTGACTGGTTTTATGGACACTTTTGATGACACTAGCAGCACCCATCTTGTCTTTGGAGGACAAAAATGCTTTTTATAATAAAAAGTATATTGAACCAGGTTTCAGTAGCAAGTCAAACCCCAGGTCACCCATCACCTGACGCAGTGACGTGTGTACCATGGTCCATGTGGGTCTCTTTCTGGTCAGCTGAGTAGAGTTATTTCAGAAAATAAGACATATTTCACTGGCCCTTTGATTCAGAAAAATAAAACTTTGCTCAAATGTTTCTCAAAAAATTATCATCCTTAATAGACCATAGACTAGCTAAATTTTATTTCTTTTATTTGTAAGATCCTCTTAGCACCTTTGAGGAGGCCACGGGAGTCCTTTGTTTCCTCCACTTTGCTCTGATGCTCTGGGTCTGGGGAGCATGCTGAGAGAAGGCAGGCTGAGGTCGGGGCAGGGCCCGGCTGGCAAAGCGGGAGACAGCAGATGCACCCGGAGCGCAGGTCTGACCCTTTGTCCAAGAAGCGCCCTGCTGGTGGGCGACCACGGGCGCCCTAGGACTCTGGAGTAAACAAGGACCTGGCTGAAATGGAAGTAGATCAGCTTGTTCCTTTTATTCATCCTTCATCGTTGGATGAAGGTGCTGTGCCCGAGAAAGGGACTGCAAGCCGGGGACCTCCATAACCTCACACGAGCGGTACCTCAGGCCACTCGGGCCGTGGTAATTCCTGGAGCCCTCCTTCCTTTGGTGAGCCTGGCGCAGGGCGACAGCCGCAGGAGTCGGAGCCCTAGAGCCCGTGCAGCCTCTCCTGCTCTCAGCACACCGGGCCAGCTGCCTCATTTCATTCATCCAACAGTCAGTCAGTAACCAGCCCCGGTTCCGTCCTGGCCCCGAGGACAGGGCCAAGAGGCAACGGAGACCCGCGCTCCGGGGCCCAGTCTGCTTCTCATCAGGAATGCGGACGTGAGATGAGATCATGTCCACGCTTAAGTCTCTACGGTCAACCTGCTTTTCATTTCACTTGGTATAACAATCAAACCAGTCCCTCATAGTGGCCTTTGGACAGCGTCTGGCAAGGCGGGGGCCAGACATTTGGCCTCCAACTGCCATTCTCCAGTCCTTTTATAAGGAAATTTGTGTGAAAAGTGAAAAGGACAGATAACCCCAAGGAGGCCTGGCCTATGCGGGAATGTTCTGGCCTTTTCTAAACACACCTAGAGTCTGAACCCAGCAGGCGCTTTGTGCACATTACCTCATTGGACTCCTAGCACAGGGGACGAGCGTCTCCCTGTTAAGAAGAGGCTCTCCGCTGCTGGCACTCTGCCCCTCTGAGCTGACCCCTCAGGGACTGTTATGTCCTGAAGAAACACAGGAGGAGTCATCTGCCTGAAAAAGGGCTTTTTCCGGGGGAGGAGCTCCAAACCAGAAAGGCAGCATGTTCTAAGGCATGCGTGTGCAGATCAGCTTGTGTTTTCACACTCATTTTGAATTTATTTCATTTTCTTATTTTCAGAATACTTGGTGTTCATTACTTGTGAAGGATAATTCCTCCATAAGAATGCAACTCACCACATCTTGACGACTGCCTTCTTATGCACTTTTCAGATGAAAAGTAATTCACAAAAATGTTTTTAGGAACAGGGTCATTCTTTTAGGAAATGCCATGTCATAAATAATCAGACCAAGTCTTTTACCAGAAACGATGTTAGAAAGGAGAATGTGTAATTCCACCCACGATCTTCGGATTTTCCTTGGGGTGAAAGTACATGTCTTAAGATCTCGAAGTCAAAGCCATGCAGTTCCTAAGGGAAGCAGAAATGAATGTCTTTCTCCCAATGCTGACCTTGCAGGATTGCTTAGAAGAGCGGTAGATTTATCATAATTTTCCTTATAATTTTTGTTGTGGTGGTTGCCTTCTTACGAAGCGTGAACCAGTGCTGGGGCAGGAACCCAGGTTTCCTGGACCAAGTGTGTGATGTGAGACCATCTTCCCCCAGCTCATATGTGTGTGGCAATAGGAAAGGATTTTCATGTGAACACATTACGTGCCAGTGTTGTGCAAACAAACCCCTTGGCTTAAATACGACTGAGATGTTGCTGTAGTTATTCAAAAGATCATCTCAACTATTTTCTGTTTTCAGGGAAGTTTTAAGACTCGTTCTAGAAATCGTATTTAGCCTTTTTATTAGAATTGGATATAGCTGTTGGCTCCACTAATGGATTTTATGTGTTTCTGCTGGTGTCCCCAAACTAAATCGCTGTGACTAATGTAGCACTATCTCTTTCTGTAACTGTTAGCTGCTGAGAGCAAGAGAGATATTTGTCTAAATTCAAAATAGGAGCAGCTTTATTTATTACAAGATGTCAAAAGGAGCGAATATGATTTCTGCAGGATTCAAAACCATAATGAGACCTTTGAAAATGTCTTTCATAGGAGAACTTTCTTTCTGTAATTCAAAGAAAAGTGAGAAAGTAAAGTATTGTGTTTATTATTGACTATGAGATGACCCTTTGGCAGGAAGTCAAAATGAGTATTAAATTAGCCAGTTCGACATACACATGCAGATGTCCTATTTCTTTTAATCACAAGCGTGTATGTGCTGGATAGCAAGATACATGTGTGAGGGAAGACGCATCCTTAACCAAAGGCGTGTCTTCTGTTTTTCTCCTCTCTCCCTATTCTTTTCTTTTTGCCCCAGTTTTGGCTGATCTGCAAAGACAGTGCAGTTTTACCAAGTCATTAGGGAAATAATGGGATCCTCTTGCACAAACTTAGAAAATACAAAAAACCACTGAGGTGACTGGTAATGAATGAATATTAAGTAATTGATCATGAACGAATATGGCTTTCCGATTAAAAAGTGGGGCAGCAGTGCAATATTTTACACAAGAGCTTTGTTGAAATTGCAGGAAAATAGCAAGGATTTTATTTGGATTTATTTTCCCCCAAATGCAGTTTTTAAGAAGCTGTCTGTCACTCCCTCCAATTCTGTCTTTACTTAGACTCAGGAGTAATATTGATGATCTTTAAAAGATCTTCTACACAGTATGATGCTGGAGGTGTTTGTACCCATATTTTTGTATTTGCTGGAGAATTTACAATGGAGTCCTTTGGGACCTATTATTCATATATTCATTTTAAATACTTATGCCGATGTAGGTACATCTGTTTTATGGGGAAATGTGCTTGGAAGAGAGGCAGGAAGACTATGATGTCACAGTATGAAGCGAACCAGGAGCTAAACAGGGAAATAATTGAGGCCCTACTCTCTCGGGGACATCTGAGCAGCCACGCAGACGCCACGCACACGCCCTTCCAGACTCACCCACAGGCTCTTGAAGGTCACCCTGGACTTTGTATTTATTGCCTTTTCACATTTTATATACACTTTTATACCGTGGTTTTTAGACACAGGGCGGGGCTCTTGGTGTCTGTTGCAAATAGCTATAGCCAAGGGAACAAACAGCGAAAGAGATATTCAGCAGAAACGACTGGAGGTGCTGCCGGAGGAGGTGAGGAGCGCGCGAGCCACAGAGGCAGGTGATTCCTAAACTGCTTAGTGTGATTTAGGTTTGCATTGTTCTTGACTTTGCCAGCACAAGGCCCTTGCATAGCATTCTGGGAATTCAGGGCTTCAATAAAACAGCGCGTCACCTTGAAAATTCATTTTGCAAGGAACAGGAAATCTCTCCAGTTTGCCGCTCTCTTTTGTTTCTCCAGTTCCTTCCTACTCTTCACTTTATTTCTCTTCCTTGTAAATCAACTTCCCCGAAGACACAGGCTAACATGACCCAGGGCAGGAGGGGCCGTGGGGCGGTTCTCGTCAGATAAGACACAGCAGGAGAGTGAAGCATCTCTTTCAGGCCCAAGTGGACCGTGGGATGGAGTGATTCCTGATTTCCCCTCAGTCGGCAAAGTCCGTGGTGGGGGAGGCGTGTGCAAGTGAAGGAGGGGATGACAGAAAAGGCTTCCTGCCCCACTGCCTGTGAGCGCCTGCATGGGAGGAGCACCAGGCGCACAGCAGGTCAGGGGAGAGGGCCTGAGCTTAGCCCCCAGGTCCCCCTGGGGCCCCAGGCTGTGACGTGGACGTCCACACAGCCCCAGGTGCCCGGCGAGCGGCGGGGCAGGGTCTCACGGTGCTGGCCACGGGCAAACTGAGTCCGCAGCCGAAGGCAGCAGGTCCAGGAGCCTCAGGGAGTGACAGCCAGGTCTCGGAGGACCGGACGGCACTAAGCAGAGAGAAGACACTCGGTGTTCACAGGACTGAGAAGCCGTGACCCGCAGAGCAGGCCGTGACCACAGGAGGCAAGAGGGACCATCGCTGCAGAACCAGTGTGGACCCGGGGAGCAGCCCATCTGCCTGTCGCCCCAGGGCTGCTTCCCACCCCTCACCCTGAGGACACAGACCCCCAGCCACCATCCTGGAATGGGGAGGAAGGAGATGAGCCTCTGGGGACCAACACGTGCCTAAAGGGACTGTTCGAAACAGAAAGAAACAGTTCAACCCCAAGAGCTTGAGCTAGCTAGGAGGCATCCTCCCTGGGTAGGAGGGCAGGGAGTGGCTTGAGAGGAAGATCAGACCGCAGACTGAAGACACTGAGGGGCTACGTGTTTTTCTACACCAAAGCTGCCGTGACATGCTGAAAGCGAGTGGCACCAACATTTGTACCACCTCCTCTTTCCTCCTGGCTTACACCCGTTCTCATTCATGGGAGGTCAGCAAGGTTAACAAGATCACTAGCTTTAATGTTCTCTCCTGTGGGCCAAACCAGTCAGACTCCTTCACAGCCCTGCCCTCCATCTTGGCCCAGGCTGCCGAGATGTGGATGGCAAGTGGCCGCCGAAGCCAGAAACTCAAATGAAGACTCGACGCACTGACTGTAAAGATGGAGAGAAGGCATCTTATCAGAATCACCCCAGATAATTGTGCAAATTATATAGCCCAGCCCCATCCCACTGCCTTCCAAGATGACCATCCCCGGTCGAGAATCCTTGTGAGACGTGGAAGAGGGATACTGAGGAAGAAAAAAGATGGAGAACCTTTGCTGTAGATCAAGACGTATTGCTCCAGTGCTTGCTAAGAAGAGCTTGAAGATTCTTTTTAAAGATATTCAGGGCTGTCTGTGTTTTAATCAAATAATCTATTTATATTTTTTCATTTGTTAACACAGATGAATTGTCACAAAAATCATTCCACGTCGGTTCTTCAGATATCCATTCACTGGATCTACCAGTGACTATCCTGACCAGTAATCTATGTGAACTTTGAAATTATAGCCATAAAGTTGAGAGGTAATCCTGTCCCGGAAACACCAATGCAAAGCGGAAATTCACAGTCTCCTGATTCTGCCGTCTGCCCAGTGAGCAATGGCAGTGGTGGTTTCTTTGATTTTACCCCTGAATTCTGTCCTTCTCGCATTCAGTATGACCCTTCCTCACAGACATAATTCAATTCAGTGAAAGAAACTACCAAGGTTTATCTAGAGCAATTTTCAGAATTTCTTTTTTTTTTTTTTAATTGAAGTACAATCAGTTACAATGTGTCCATTTCTCGCGTACAGCCGTTGTTCCAGTCATGCATGTACGCACATATATTCGTTTTCATATTCTAGAATTTCTTATATTTATTCATTTCTCTGGGAGTGGTGATGAAGATAGGCTATCTAAGGTCAGAGGGCAGTCAGTGTGAGAGTTAAGGCTCTAAAACCAGTGGGACCAATAGAAATATAATATGAGCCAATTATATAATTTTTAACTTTCTATTAGCCACATTAAAGGTGAAGTTAATTTTAATAAAAAATTTCATATATAGCCCAATATATCCAAAATACTATAATGTCAACATGTAATTAATAAAAAATATTATTAGTGAGATATTTTACATTCTGTTTTACATGCTGTCTTTAAAAATCCAGTGAGTAATTTACACTTCCAGTGAATCCACAGTTTATTATTATTATTTTTTTAAATGAAGACATTTAAAAAATGTCTCAACTTCTGTAAAGTTTTGCTTTACCAGCTTGCCAACAATCCCCATGTTAGTGAAGTCTGCTGGAATTTTTTCTCTCCACCAAAGAAAAACACTTCTGCTGCCCTCTGCTGAAACCGCTGTTCTCTTTGGTTCATTTTGCTGTCACTTCCACTTAACCAGAACCACTCAGAAGTGAAGATCAATGTGGAGTCCACATGGCAGCCCTGGGGCACCCACTGTGGTTCCTTGACCTGCAGGTAGACAAGAATGGCTGGTGCTGAAATCGTCCTCAAATGAAAAAAAGTTTAATGTCTTTAATTACACTTAGTGAAAGTAAGACCTGAGCGAAGTTTTAATCTTCTAGATGATCTCTTGGATTAAAATTAGATTTATACATTTGCATAATAAAAGAAGCACTGTGAAAGAAAGCAGCTGGAGTGTGTGGGAGAGAATTGCGTCCGTATGAGCTGTCCTGGGGCAGCCCTTAGTGGCCTGGGCTCAGCACCAGCCATCACGCCGCTGAAGCATTTGACAGTTTTGTGTGGCAGTGCAATAGAATTTAAATGTGACGCACAATTAGTCTCGTATTGATATATAGTTTATAGGTGAGTTTGGGCGTAAAGTTGGGAATAAGCTTTTAGTGTAATTTTCTAGAATTTTTGAGGGGAGGGCAAAGTGACAGAGTAAAGTAAAGGCTGCAAAAAATTTTTGGCAAGAAAAAAAATTGGACTTGCTTTTTTATCCTAACGGAGGGTAGCATTCAAAGACGTCTGTGGCTTTCCAGGCAAAGCACAGAGTACTTCCCTTGTGCCTTTCTCCTTGAAGTTGTTCACATCCTGGGGCATCAAGGTCAGGAGAGGAAAAGGATTCTCAAACAAAATAACTTCCTTTTTCAAAGCAGTGGTTGAAAAACGGGAGCTGTGCTCAGAGAATTAACAAGCATGGGACATAAAATAGCATTCCACACAAAGCGCTTCATACACTAATAGGAAAAAATATATGTTGCAATTTGCCAGAACAAGTGTCGTAAAACCAAAGTAACATTTATTTAGCAAATTATCATGAATACAGATTAGCTCTTGTGCCCATATATAATTCCCTGCCCAAATGTGGTTTACCATCCATCAGCTCTACTGGCAAATTTGGGGAAGGTTCAGGGAAGTCTTAAGGATTTCACCTTCTCACGGTCTTTTCCTTTGCTGCAATTCATTTATGAATAAATCAAAGCATTTATTAATGAACATAGACTCTACGGATTTAACAAAAATTAAAAAGTCACACCTTTCTCTTATCAGTACTTGCACTGACTTCCTAGGATTTTAACTCAATCATAACATCCCATTTCATCTCATATGCAAAGTACATTTATGCCTCAGAACCATTGTATGATCTATTAATTGGTTCTAACCCCTCTGTGATGAAAACATAGCTCAAAGAAACAAGAAAAAAATATATAAATACCGTTTAGTTACCATACTAAAGTTTCTCCTTGAAGACTCTGCTGTAACAACAAAATGTGCCCATTCCTGTCCCCTGAAACAGAAATGCTAATTTTAAGATAATTTATTCTAAAATTTTCATGAACATCTTTAAAAGTTTTGAGGAAATAAGTATTGCTAAGGATGCAAGTGAATTTTAGTCTCATCAGCAATCTTCCTGGTTTGCCAATGAACTAGCTGGAAGTATTTTTGAGTACAGAAAGAAGGCACTAAGAGGCATGCACATCCCTGCAGAAACTGCTCCATGCACTAATTTTCCCTTCAAGTTCAACATGAGTGCAGAGTTGAAAAAGGCTGGGATCAGTCCCGTCCCCTCCCCTGGGTGGGGAGAGCCTGGGACAAACCTGATGTGTAGCGTTGCTTTCCCACGTGGAGAACCTTTTGCTCCAATCTGCAAAGGCCACCGAATCAAAAAAGCACGCAGAGCTGTGGGTCAGGGGGCAGCCAAAGGCAGTGAAGCAGGAAAGAGAGTCTAGACTAGTCGAGGAGCCACGAAAGAGACCCACAGGATATCAAAGTCAGTACATGAAGCAAGGGATGGGCAGGAGGGCTCGGAAGATGGGAGTGGAGAGGAAGAGAGAGAACAGAAAACCAGAGGTAAAGCTGGGCAAGCCCTGAGTGGATCCATTATGGCTGTTTGAGCCTGTGAGCAACGGAAAACCCAACTACAGATGCTTCCACGGGTACAGGATAATTTTCTCGCATCCCAAGAAGGTCAGGGAAATATAAGCTATGAACATATACTATTGATATATATGTTACTTTACATATATTATTAACGTCAATCTGTTATAATTAACACTCAATATAATATCAGTTATGTGATATATGTATTCTATAATGACATACTATTTATTAATAATTAATATTAATAGGTTGACATATTTACCCCCGGATAATCTGCTAGAACAGGTATTTAGAACTCATGGACATAAAAATATTTTTAATCTCTCCAAATTTCCAGCAACTTCTCATTTGTCCTTAATAATGGGCTTTAGGGTTATTTTGTAAAGGGTAGGGAGGCAGCAAGAATTCAGCAGTTCAGCATGGGGACAGCACAAAGGCAGCCCGGAATGGGGCACAAGACAAAAAACAGCACAAAATGCATCTGGATGGTCAGAGACATTTACTATCTCATTACAGGAAACACTCATTTTCCCATTTTTGTTCTTCTGAGGAACTAATCAGACTTCAGCCTCTCATCAAAATGTGCAATTTCACCCAGTTCTCTCTCTCTCTCTCCCCTCCTTCGTTCCTCCCAAAATAAATAAGAAACTCTTGTTACTGCCAAGGGGGTGAGAAGGAGAAGATGCTGTAAGGCCAATAAGATCGTCCCCCTCCAGATGTAACAGCGCGCCCTGACTGCCGCTTCACATGTTGAGACTGATTAAGGGTGAGGGGAGGGAAAGGATATTAAGAGAAGAGCTTGCTTGAAATTCTGTAAATGTCATTTGATCTTTGCCAGCTGTCAAAGGCTCAGGATTTGGTTTTATGAAACTAGACATTCTCGTATCTGAGACATTGTTGTTCAACTTCATATATGTGGTTTTTAATAACTTAGATTGTGTGTAGACACACATGTGAAATAACATGTTAAATGTCTGTATTAAATGCCTAAGCAGTGTCACAGACATCTAAAATTCCAGGAATAAGTAGAAATATGGTCGGAACATAGTGCTGATTTGAACCTGGTGGTGCACCTTTAAATAAACATTACTGTGCTCTTTTTAGTACAGTTGTATCTTAAGAGAAACCAGTATTTGATGATGGCATACATTTGTGCATATGGCTATGAAAACAAGAGTTTTCATGACAGAGCTGTCCTCAAGACTTTTGTAGCTGTTTAGAATATTCATCTCCTCACACCAGTCAGAATGGCCACCATCAGAAAGTCCACAAATGATAAATGCTGGGGAGGGTGTGGAGAAAAGCGAGCCCTCCCACACTGCTGGTGGGGATGCAGTTTGGTGCAGCCACTGCGGAGACAGTGTGGAGATTTCTTAAAAAACTAAAAATAGACTTACCATATGATCCAGCAATCCCTCTCCTGGGCAAATATCTGGAGAAAACTATAATTTGAAATGGCACAAGCACCCCAATGTTCATAGCAGCACTATTTACAATAGCCAAGACATGGAAACAACTTAAATGTCCATTGACAGATGACTGGATAAAGAAGTTGTTGTATATTTATACAATGGAATATTACTCAGCCATAAAAAGAGTAAAAGAATGCCCTTTGTAGCAATGTGGATGGACCTGGAGATTGTCATTCTAAGTGAAATTGGCCAGAAAGAGAAACAAAAATACTGTATGATATCAGTCATATATGGAATCTTAAAAAAAAAAAGATGTAAATAAACTTATTTACAAAACAGATACAGACTCACAGAGAGCAAGCTTATGATTACCAGAGGGTAGAAGGGGTGGGAATGAATAAATTGGGAGTTTGAGATTTGCAGATACTAACTACTATGTATAAAATAGATAAACAGCAAGGTGGAACCCCTCCCCCACTACAAATGCGCTCCAATGTGACTTTGGGCACATGGCTTCACCCCAGTTCCCTTCTTTTGTCATGTACGGTAATATTGGTAATTATTCCTTAGGACTGCTGGGATGATTTAATGAAATAACTAAGTTTAAGTCCTTATAGCACTTGGCATACAATAAAATTCACTATTATCTACTAACATAAATAATGATAATGATTTAGAATAATCTTGAAATTTGAGTCATTGTCTCATTTAAAAAAAAATTCTTATTTTACTGAATCAAATGATGACCTTAAGAGATATATTAACATTTTCTCCTAGACATATGGGGACAAGTCCCTGATTTCTAATTATTCAAAACAACCTGGCTATTTTTGAAACTGTGTTAAAGGCATCATCCTGCATGTGCAGCGGTCTGAGTGGCAAAGGTCACTCTCTCACCCATGGTCCCAGCAGCTCAGACCTCTCCCCAGAGCTCCACGCCCACAAAGTCTGCTTTTTAGTAGATCTCTCCCTTTTGAGTAGATCTCGGAGAACCTTCACTTTCAGTGTTTTTTCACATTTTTAGGGTGGCATATAATTTTTTTAAGAAAACTTCAAAATGTCTAAAACCTCAGGCTCAGTTCAACTTTGCTGACCCATCCGCTCCAAACCCTTTCTCCTCTATGCCTTTTGTTTATTTCATATTAATAGTTTATCAAAGAAATACTTATTTGCAGTTTAAAGTGTTGAGTATCTGCAAACTACCCCCTTCCCTCATTCCTTGAGGATCACTTTTTGCTCTTCTGTACTTTCACCAATTATCTACTAAGATGTCATTGATTTAAAAACCAGTATCCTTTTATTTACCAACAGGAAAAAAAAACAATTTAAAATTCTGTGAATTAGCCATGAAAAATATTTTTAATCCCTTGAAATTTCTCAAATTTTTTATTTTACTGTTATCCATAGTACTCTTAGAGACCTCTGGGACACTTTTCGCTGTTTATCCCCCTTGTGCATGTTATCAAAAAATTAAAAGCAAAATGCATAGAGTAAGCTATTTCTAACACTTCAGAACCTAGATCACTTTCTATCTCAGAATAATGGCTGTCCCATGTTTTTCGAAATAATAGTATCTTCTGAACAATCAAGAACATTGACGATGAAGCATTTCTTGTAAGAGTGATTAGCTCTTTGGGATTGTCTTCTAAGCCGCTGTCAGCCGTTCAGTAGGTTTTGATGAGCCTGTGAAGGCAGTGATAATGGAAATGGAATCACCACCTGGATAGCAATCATTGTAAGAGGCATTCTAATCTTAGCAACTAAAAAAAAAGAAAGAAAAATCAGTGAAAGACCCTAAGATGAATCTTAAAAAGATTCCACATAGAATGGCTATATTACCATTTCTTCTTTCTTTCATTTTAATCACTGTCTACTATATTCTTACTATGACAGATGGTTTAATGCTTATACAGTGTACACAGTCACCCACCTTCACATACGTCCTCTCCCTCCATCTTCCTAATACATGAAAACATTGTTCAAGATAGAGTGGTATAATTACCTTTCATTTACAAATATTTTACTTTTCTTGGATTCAGTGATTAACTCGTTTGTTTGCTCTGTTTTCTCTGTACTTATCATTAATTCAGCCCCAACCATCCTAATAGAATTGTGCATCTCTTCATATGGCTAAGAAAAAATCAAGTGTCAGTCTTTCCCCCATTTTTCCAGTGGAGACTGCGTTCTGGAGACCCCTCCTCCTGAGCAGAGCGTCATCCTAGGATGTCTCGCCACCACCCTCCTGCGAATTCTCTGACTCCTTCCTGTGTACTACCCACTTTTTTCTGAATCCATGTTTCCTCTTTATTGATTTGCTCTCTGTTCCCCTACACCTCGTCAGTAGTGCAAGATTATGGAAACCTAGGTAAGAAATTTGCTTCCTTCAGAATGTTGAAGGCATTCTCGTAAGCCTTCAGGATGTGTTGCTGAAGTCCAATGACGTTGATTCCAGATCATTGTGTGAGCACTCTTGTCCCCTCCATTTGCTCACATCTGCTGGCCTTCTTTGGGTCTTCCTCGTGCATTGTGTGGACAAAGAATGCCGCCCGCCATGTCAGTAAACAAAGGATGTTGGGGCATCAAGCCATCAGCCACTGCAGCTGCCCCTGACTGTGCACACTGAGGGGTTCAGGGGGGAGAAGACAGGATACCGGCCGAGATAGTTAAGGTGCACATCAAAGGAATGATTCCAGTGAGCCCAGACTCTTGCATCTTCCCATATATGGAAAAGTGCTAAATTCATTAACTTGAGACGTCTGGTTTTCCTTTAATTAACAGTAATCTTTTCATGTTCCGACTACCTGGTTTTCGTTGCAAAAACTCCTATATGTGCTGGCTCCTCCCTTACCTCTTTGGAGCAGTCCTTCAGAGCTATCCAAGAGCTGTCTTCTAGGCTTAAGTCCTCAGTATGTCTGCAAAATGAAAGATAGTTCTCAACTTTTAGGCTGTGCATTTTTTCAGTCAACAGTTGTGCTGGGCCCATTTACACGGTGGGCTCTTTGAATCTGGAACCACATGTCCTTCAGTTCTGGGAAATTTTTTTGTATCTAACTCTTTGAAAATTTTCTCTTCTGTATTTTTAAAATGTTCTCTTTCTGGAGTTGCCACTTGTTGGACATTAGACCCCTAATGTCAGTCCTTTGGTGGTTTTTCCGTTCTTCCTTTAAATCTTCCATTTTGTATTTCTCACTCCTTTTACCTCTTTGCTCCACTGTCTGAGAGGTTTCCCTAAATTTGTTTTCCAAATTTTTAACATTTTTCTAGCACTACCATTTTAATGTTTAAAACCTCTTCTTTGTCCTCTCAATTTTTTTTTTCTTTAAAGCATCCTCTTATCTCTTCAAAGCTATTGGTTATAGTTAGGTGTTTGTTGTATTTCCTAGTCTGCCCTAAAGTATTTTCTCTATGTTTCCTGTTTAGTTTTCCTTTCTTTTTTTTTTTGTTTTTTTTTGTTTCTTGTCTTTCATTTTGAAGGCTTTCTTCAGATAGCTCGACTTCCTTTGCTTTTTATTCCTTTTCTTTTAAGCATTAAAAAAAGTTATTGGAAACTGTGTGCAGGAGTGGGTCTTATTAAATGCGGGGCTCACTATAGGGTTGTAGGTCAGGGAACACAATGGTGACACCCATGTATCAGAACATTTCAGGGGTGAGAGGACTGATCCCTTTTTGAGCTGTGCCAGGTAGCCTGAGTCCAGATCCCCTCTGCATCCACTTTTTTGGAAAATAAAGCAGTCTTCCGCTGTGTAGGGAGGGGCAGTTGCCTGGCTTCAGAGGCTGGGGGGGTGGAATCCCATTATCTAACTGCTCATTATATTAGATCTTCAAACACTTGCTTTCATTTTGCCCCTTCCTTCACCCTGACTTTCCCAGGTACGTGATGTTTCCAGTTGCTGGACCTCCCTGAGTTTCTGCGACATGAATAGCCTTGTGTCTTACTGACTTTCCGAGCTGCGGACAGTTGGGTCTTGGCCTTCTCTGCTCTGCTAAGCCGCTTCCCGTCCTCCATCTGTGTCTACAGCTTGACTGACACCTCTCATCTGATTTTTCTTCCTCTCTCAAACTCGCTGTGGTTGTGGATTTATTCCCTTTCCATTCCTTCAATGTCATTTTAGTGGGGCTCAAGGGAGTAGGAGATTTAGACACATTTGTTCAACCTGCCACGTGGTACTGGAAGACCTGAATTTCTTTTTTCAGTGAATGTCACCACCATCCACTGCTGGTCAATGATGGGAGCCCTAGAGCCACCCACACTCCCTCTCCTGTGACATCTAGTCACCAGATCTTGTCAATGCTACCTGCCAATTAGCTCTTAAATGTGTATCACAGCATCCATTCCTCCTGCAATATTTTAGCGTTCACATCACCCCTTACCCAGAATGCGGAGCAGCTTCTCAGCTGATCTCCCAGCAACAGCCTATTTTTCACACGATCCTGCAGTCTTGACTCTAAAACACGAATGGATGTCACTTGCCTTAAAATGATTGCATGGCCCTGCCCCCAGGCCTTTAGAATAAAATTCAAGGTCTTTATCTTGAATAAAAATTACTCATTATGTACAAGACCTTTCCTCACTTCCTCTTGCCCCCACTGTGAGCCCCTCCACCACCAGAGGCCCCTGACGCTCAAGGCTCATCAGAGAGCCCGTGGCTCATCAGGGCTCTTGGCTCCGGACCTTCACACAGGTGTCTGCACCTGCCGGAAAACCTCCCTCTTCTCTGCCTGGTTCCACAGGGCCCTTTCCCTCTAGCGTACCCCTCTTCAAAAGGCTGTCATTTCCATTTGGCATTCTTCTCTGGAGAGGGTAGCCTTTTGCCCCTCGTCCGGTACTGCCTTGTAAAATCTGACAGGGTGACCACAAATGTAGAACACATATGTGTACATGTACACACGTACATGCATGCAGATATTTTTTCCCAGGGAAGAATATGAACTTCTGAATTTTAATACAGTTTTCTACAGGTGTTTAACCATCTAATGTACGGTTCTCACCTTTAAAGGGGGTGGACGGTACACTAATCTGTGTCTCATAGCTATATCTGAAAATTCACTTCACAGAAGTACTGTGAAAATGCAGGAATGATTTGGGGGAACTCGAATATGTTATTCTAGAATGCAGAATAAGTTGGCATATAAATATAAGTGCAAAGTAAATTGTAATTTAAGTAATTATATTTTTATTAAAGAGAAAAAAAAAATCCAAGTCTAAGAGTGTTGGCTTCAGTATCAAATAAATCCCTTTCCACTGTCTTTTATGCATGTGTTCAGATTACCAACCCAACACTCTGCATTAGAAACACACTCAAACCACATAAAATAGGATCAAGTCTTTGGAGTGTGAGTGGATGTAAGGCAAGTTCCTCCTCCAGTTGAATAAACTCCATTTACCTTCAATTCTGTCTCACCATTTTGCCCCTAGAGGTGGACGTTGGTCTAGGGAGTTGTCAGTGGAGTAAACTGGAGGCTGAACTGCCCCTCAGCTCCCATCCACGGTGCTTTGGTGAAGCCTTACTCTGTGTGTTGGGTAAATATTGCCTCTTCCTGGATGTAGCTTTAGAAATCCTACTTTGAAAACCTGCTCAAGCTGAAAGCTCAAAGTACATCTCTAATAAAATGGTCTTGTCTCTGTGTTTTGAAAGCTTTTTTGATTTATGAGAACTTGTACAATTTCAAGAATTGGGCATCTTGCTGTGTTTCAACACTCGGGAAAAAAGAAATGCAGTGATCTCGAATGGTAATGTAGCTCATAGTATAGGTTTAAAAGCCCCCCATTTTGCCCCCCTCTCTCGGTGCTCCTTTTCAGCTCAGTGGCTCACCCAATCTTACTCACTTTTAAAGGCTCAGATCAAATTTGGTCTCCCCTATAAGGCCTTCCCAGAGCTTATGGCTAAAAATAGTTTCATTTCACATTGATTCTTAAAGAAATTCCATGGGTTTGTATCTGCTGTCTCCCCAAGCCCCATCAAAATGACATTGAAGGAATGAAAAGAATATAAATCCATAGGAACAAAGAGTTTGAGGAAAGAGAAACATCAGATGAGAGATGTCAGTAAAATTTTAGAACACAGAGAGTGAGTGACTAGAATTTAGTCAGTGTGGCACCAAGAATCAGTGATTCAGCACTGCTGGTACGACAAGTGGATGCACCCCTAACGCTCGGATTCTCATTTTCCTCACGACTACACTAGGGATGATTCGGTCTGCCTGGTCTACCTCAAATGTTTCTTGTGCAGATCAAGTGAAAGTAATGTGTGTAGAGAAATTTTAAAACTATTTAGATCTTTATCAGCATCATTACCATTCTGCCTTTTACTATATTTATTTGTTTATCTATCTTATCAGCTAACCTATGCACTCTTTGAAGGCAAGGGTTATATATTTTGTTTATATTTCTCAGAGTCCCTAGTATGCTCATAATAAGCATTCATTTGCTAAACTTCATCACTTCATAAATACAGGCATAGTAAGTTAACAATATGTTCTTAAAATGCTCTGAAAATGTAGATCTAAGTGTTGAAAGAAATAAGTTATGCTAAATTTGTAAGTGTGGAGACAGAAATCTTGTCTTTTGAGCAGTAACGTGATGCTGTAGATGGTTGATTATTTACAGCCCAGAAATCCACAGACAGCAAATCTCTTAATGATTCTAACCTTGACATTTCTCTCTCACACTAAAATATTCCAGAAGGGACAACTCAACATTAACATTTTCTAAGGAAATACACATGGCATGTCTAACAGGGCCTGAGCAACAAACAGAAGTTAAGTTTAAATGAATGAACATTTCCATACTCTCAATAAATCATACCAAAGATGCTAGGGCTACTGGAAGGCAAGCCAGTATTGAATTTCACTTGCACTCAGTTTTATTCTAGCAAATTCTTTGTGTGGGAGGTCTTTTCTGTAGCTTGAGGAATTACTGCAGAAATTTACTGTCTTAATACTTAGGAAATAGCATGAATTCTAACTGTGTCTGGATAGTTACTTTGGAAGATAGATAGGTAGGTAGGTAGGTAGATAGATAAATTGATCGATCAGTTGATCGATCGGTCAATCTTTTCCCAAAACTCTTAGATCAAAATACAGTGATTGAATAACAAATTTAGCCAGCCACTAGTAGGTAGCAAGTAATATGAATTATTTTACTTCTTCATATTCAATTAGCTTCTTTTAATATTTAAATGTAACATTATAACCACTTTATTAGAAAAGCAAAGTTTTTAGTTTTGCCAAACACACTGTGTTTTAAATAATGACTTTAAAATCCTATCCTTTTTCTGTTTCACTGTAGTTCCTTAAACTAAATAGAAAAACAGATATATTCAATATGAAATCAAACAGCAAATGTTAGAAATGTGATATTGAGTCATTTGAGACACTGTCTAACTAATGATGATTTTTTTTAATTCATATATTATAGGAAGACTTTGTTGTAAATTGACACTTAGGAATTCTCATTGAGAAATATACTACTGAATTATGAATGAATGAAAGAAATAATGATTCCCAAAGGAAACTGCAATTAATTTTTCACAGGATTTCGATTTAGCTTTTTTGTCTAGGGATTAGGGAATTGCAGTTCTGAATTATTTCCTAATTTTTGCACTGACCTGTAAAATTATGACTTAGCTGTTTTAATGTACACCAAGAAGAGGGAAGAAAAGGAGAAGGGGAAGAAAGAAGCAAGGAAGGAAATTAGTTTTCCTAATTCGGAGAACTTAAGTTTTGAAAACACAATAGCTTTTTCAGGGATGTAAATTACTGTTTTCTAAGTTATAACTTTTAACTTGTGACTGTTGGCTTCTGGTAAGTAGTTCAGCATCGCCTTAAAATTACACATTTCCTATCAAAATTCTTCCTAGGCAGTCTGTATTTTTACAGATTGACAGTATACACCTGTACATACACTTGATTGCACAGACAGGAGGATGGGGGACAGGTAGGGCTGGAGGCGGCAGCACACAGGTTACGGGACATCTCCGTATGCACCGCTGTGGCCTTCACTGACGCTGGAGGGGAGGATGGAAAAAATATCCCATTTAGAGGAATATCTCTTAACTCTGTTTTAAAAAGTAGTATTTGTTAGGTTGGTCTAAAAAAGGTGTTTTCAGTATAAACTGTTACAGGTCCTTAGTCAAATGATTTCCCCCCAAAAGTTCAAAAATGTATCCTGTGTCTTCACATCAAAACCAGAATGATCTTTATAATATTGTAATCACATCTCATCACTTCAGTATTTCAGCTTTACATATGGCACTCATCACTATCTGTATTATTATTATGTTGTTGTTGTTGATTCTCTGTCCCCTCCTCTCCCTAGATCACAAGCTTCACAAGCTTATTTATCTGATTACTGAGAACAAAGCTATGAATGCATTATTGTCCACTCGTTGAATTTCACTCTTCCCAGCCAAATATTGTCACACCAAGAGGTCGACTTCGAGATGCGACATGGTTGTAATGCTTTGAGGAGCCATTTCCCATTCAATTGGTTGATAGACTTCATTAGTCTTTCACACAACATCACAGGACGTATGTGTCCTGACAGGCTCGGTGGTGAAACCCCGTGAAAGAGCTCTGTATTTCTTGGGCCAGTGTTTTTCTTTAAAGCATGTGGTACAGACCCATCTAGCAGGTGAGAATATTTTCTTCCTTTGCACATATACATGCAGAAAATACGCTTTGTCTTGCACAGTGAGTCCCAGCGAGATCAGTGTTGGAGATACGATCTCAACAGACATTAACGTGAGAGTGCCAATTCAATAGAACCATATTTATCTACAGCCTGTTTTATATGGAGTAGCCACATTGATTGATTAGTGATGTCTGGACTGATTGACGCACACCTAGAGGGTAGAGTTAAGTTACCTAACTTAACTCTAAGTTACTCTGTGCCTAAGTTACCTCTGTGTCCCTGTGATCTGGGACTTGACACAGAGCACAATCAACAGATACTCGTGGAGGAAGTGACCAGCTGAATTGCGGAGTCAGGGTGTTCCCTGGCAAGCTGAGATTTGGAGCAGGGGGTTCAGGTGGAAGAGGAGATCTACCTAGATCAACAAGGACAGAAAAGAAAGAACAGATCAGAAGAGGGTGATGGGGTGGCATGTTTCCCCTGGGAGTGGGAAAGGGTATGGCTGATCAGCCACATCAGCAAGAGAAAAAGAGAGAGAGAGAAATTAGAAGGGACGAGAAGGGGGGAAGAAAGAATAGTAGAGAGTGTAGAATGAAAATCAGGGTAGTCAAAAGAACTTTGGGGAAGTTTTCAAGAGGTCAATCCAGAGATTGTCTAAGAAAATGCACTAGATGATGAAGAAGAAATTATGTCGAAGTCAAACCCTACATATAATTCATTAAATGTTGATGTACATTTTGAAGAAATTGAAAAGAGAAACATGGTGCTTTCTTTTCTTTTATGAGATGTTTGTACCATTAGGCCTCACTTTTCATGACTACTGATACACAGTAGGGGAAATGTTTGAAAATACCTATATTGTTTTGTCTCTTTATCCATCAACATTTTATTATTTTCTTTCCAAGAGCAAATAAAAGCCCAAATTTAAAAAAAAAAAAAAAAAACTACTTTGAGAGAATTTGAGGAATGGCTTTGCAGAACGAATTAGAAGTAGCAAATTGGGTGACTAGGAAGGGGTCATCATGGTCTTCTACTGCCGCCAAACGCAGAAGACACATTTCCAGCTGATAGGAGCGTGGAGATGCCTACAGGTCAGGCTCTGGTTGAATTTGATGGAAGTTTATCTGTTGTGAGGGAAAGTCTGGTGCCTTCCTGGCTTTCCTTTTTTTTTTTAATTGAAGGTTAGTTGATTCACAATTTTGTGTTAGCTTCTGGTGTATAGCATAGTGATTGAGTTATGCATACACAGATAATCTTTTTCTTATTCCTTTTCACTATAGGTTATTACAAGATACTGAATGTTGTTCCCTGTGTGAAAGAATAGGACCTTGTTGTCTATCTATTTTATATATAGTAGTTTGTATCTGCTAATCCCAAACTCCTAATTT
Organism: Camelus dromedarius; assembly: GCF_036321535.1. NCBI lineage: Eukaryota > Metazoa > Chordata > Mammalia > Artiodactyla > Camelidae > Camelus > Camelus dromedarius. Next base: position 6,121,085 of record NC_087441.1, read on the forward strand.
ATCCCTCCCCCACCTCCCCCTTTGGTAACCATAAGTTTGTTCTTTATAACTGTGAGTCTCTTTCTGTTTTGTAAATAAGTTCATCTGTATCATTTTTTTTAGATTCCGTATATAAGTGATATCATATATTTGTCTTCCTCTGTCTGAGTTACTTCACTTAGTATGACAATCTGTAGGTCTATCCATGGTGACGCAAATGGCATTATTTCATTCTTTTTATGGCTGAGTAGTATTCCATTGTATAAATATACCCCATCATCTTTATCCAGTCATCTGTCAATGGACATCTATGTTCCATGTCTTGGCTATTGTAAATAATGCTGCTATGAACACTGGGGTGGATGTATCTTTTCCAAATAGAATTTTCTCTGGGTATATACCAAGCAGTGGGATTGCTCGATCAAATGGTAAGTCTATTTTTAGTGTTTTAGGGAATCTCTATATTGTTCTCCATAGCGGCTGCACCAAATTACATTCCTACCAGCAGTGTGGGAAGGCTACCTTTTCTCCACACCTTCTCCAGCATTTATTGTTCTTCTTTGCTTACAGATGACATGTCTGAGGTGCCCTCTCCCAAACTGAGGGCAATCATGTAATTCCAATGCATGAGGGCAGCCTTTCTGCCTTTGTTGAATTACAGAGCCCAAGAGAAGGCTCATTTTTACCTAAACGGTATTCTTGGGGATAAATCCCAAAGGAAGTCTGTTAAGTTAGATGGCAGTTGCATGGTAAAAGCAGTCTTCTCAGCTGTTTCTCTATTCTGTGACTTGATCTCTTTCAGTCCATCTTGTCCCATCAAGGTGCCAATGAGTTTTATCATATAGGGACAAACAGAAGTTCATGTTGTATTCACAGGATCTTAATCACCAGAAGATATTCTGTTCCATGCCTTTCTTTTGTCATCTAGTGTTGCCAGAAACCCTTGACATTCTTTGTTTTATAGACACATTACCCCAATACCTGCCTCTGTTGTCACATGGTGTTTCCCTGTGTGTTTCTCTGTGTCTCTTCTCTTCTTAAATGGACAGCAGTCACATTGGATTAGGACCCCCCCACAAAGACCTCATCTTGAGGACATTTTCAAAGACCCTATTTCTTTTTTTTTAACTTTTTTTTAATTGAGTTATAGTCAGTGTACAATGTTGTGTCAATTTCCAGTGTAGAGCACAATTTTTCAGTTATGCGTGAGCATACATATATTCATTGTCACATTCTTTTTCACTGTGAGCTACCACAAGATCTTGTATATATTTCTCTGTGCTATACAGTATAATCTTATTTATCTGTTCTACATATGCCTGTCAGTATCTACAAATTTCAAACTCCCAGTCTGTCCCTTCCCACCCTCCTCCCTCCTGGCAACCACAAGTCTGTATTCTATGTCTATGAGTCTTCTGTTTTGTATTTATGTTTTGTTTTTTTTTTTTTAGATTCCACATATAAGCGATCTCATATGGTATTTTTCTTTCTCTTTCTGGCTTACTTCACTTAGAATGACATTCTCCAGGGACATCCATGTTGCTGAAAATGGCGTTATGTTGTCGTTTTTATGGCTGAATAGTATTCCATTGTATAAATATACCACATCTTCTTTATCCAGTCATCTGTCAGTGGACATTTAGGCTGTTTCCATGTCTTGGCTGCTGTAAATAGTGCTGCTATGAGCATTGGGGTGCAGGTGTCATTCTGAAGTAGGATTCCTTCTGGATATATGCCCAGGAGCGGGATTACTGTCAAATAACCTATTTCAAATAAGGTAACATTCATAGGTACCCAGGTTAGGAATTGAACATATCTTTTGGGGGCACATAATTCCACCTACAACATCCATTGTCACCCAACAGTCAAATGAAAAAGGACCCTTGGAAGGAGCATGTTACTAGGAGAGTTTACAGATCTGTATGCTGTACATCTTTGGGAAACCCATGTTCTTAAGTACCCCGGATCTTGGACTTTGAAAAGAGAAAACCACATTCTGTGGAATAGAAGCTAATGATTAGTTCAATGAGATAATGAATTAGAGAAAAATAATCATATTTTACACAGAATTCATATAATGTTAAAAATCTTAAGCACGTTGATGTCTTGGAGTTTTATTCCAGCTCCTCATTGCTAAAAAGACAGATGAAAATTCTTAAAAAACTCAAGATGCCAAAATGCAAAATGAATGTTGACTGTGAATGAGCCCATATGTTAGGCAGACGGCTTGCCTTCTCTCTCCATCCATTTGTGGGTCTTGCCTCCCCTCATAATTGTATGTGTTGTTAATATAGACATCATTAGAATTTAATACTAATAAATATAATTTTGTCTCCTATATGTCTGTCTCTCTGACTGTATGGCTTATGGGTTTGGGTTTAAAAGCCATATACTTGTCTTGTCCACACAAAGCCGTAAGCCTCGATCGTGGATGAAGGCCAAAACAAGTCATTTATCTGCTCATTTAATTTTCAAACGTTTATTGAGCATTTGCTATTTGCCAAACACTGTGCTAGGCCCTAGAGGTTCCATGACATATAGGACTAGTTTTCTCCTCAAGAGAACAGTGGTGATTAATTTGCCTTTTGTGTTTTCAGGTATTTTGTGTTGTTTACTGACTCCTTTGAAAATCTGGTGAAAACTATTGGATCTTTCTCCTTTTGCACCAAGGAAAATGCACACACAGAATTTTTTTGTGTGTGTTTAAGTAGGTATATGACTTACTTTAACTGTATGTATGTGTGCGTGTGTGCATGTGTGTGTGTGTTTGGAGAAAGACCTTTTTCCAGGCATGTAGACAACTACTCTGAACATAGGAGAGAAAGGCCCCTGGTTTTTCTACCCTTAGACTCTAAGTGAATGGCTCCAGAGGAGTTAAGCCTTCATCTGCCTTGGAAACAACTTGCTATCTATAATTTGTAAGGCATGTTTACTATTCAATCATCCTTTAGCACTGGTCGCCAGTAACCTTCTCGCAGTAAGCCCTAACTGTGCAGAAATGTGCAGTTACTCATGGAGCATGGTCTCCTCCCAAAAGAAATGCCTTCAGCTACAATAACAGAAAACCCGACCAAACGAGACTAAAGAACACAGGACATTTATTTTTTACTTATGAGAAGTCCAGAGGTCGGCTGGTTTCCAATAAGGAACTCAATGATTTCATCAAGGGCGGGGGCCCTTTCTGTCCTTCTGCACGTCCTCATCACCTCATGACCACAGCTGCCACGGCTCAGGATATCACCTCATCACCCCAAACCCAAACACAAAGACAGCTTTTACATCCTTTTGAATTTCTCTCTTGGCATCAGGAAAGAAAATATTTCCCAGAAACCTCACCAGCCTTCCCAGTACGTCTCATTGTTCAGGACTGGGTGACATGAACACGCCTAAACTCATCACTGTAAATAAGAACGGGTTCCTTGTGACAGGTTGAGACTAGTCAAAGCAGATTCTCTGAGTCAGAGGGGCCTCACCAGAGATGGAAGGCTGTCAGCCTCGATCCTGGACCAAACTGTCAGCAGAGAAGAAAGAAGCAGTTAACTGTTGTGTAGGCAGGATGAGTGCCTGCCAGCCTCTTCACAGTAACATGCACATTGTTATGGTAAAGGACTGCTAGCTCTTAAATGATCAGGAAAGTAATCTAGTGTGACTTCCACCTCCAGACCAAAAACATCACATCCTCGTGAGGCTAGGAACCACTGGGAAAGCGTCCAGCAGCCTTTCTGTGCCAGATGTTCCTCCTGGTGGCCTGTGGGCCTCGCTGGGCCCTCTGGTAGATGTAAGGCAAGGCAGATAAGACAGGAGGCTGAGTAGGAGAAAAATAAGTCAAAGAAGGAAAAGGAAACAGCAAACTAGAAGACGCAAAACAAAGTCAGAAAGAGAAAGAAATAGACACACTGTGAAGAGTAGAACATCATTTTTAAAAATTTATTTATTGAAGTATAGTCAGTTTGCAATGTTGTGTCAATTTCTGGTGCACAGCATAGTGTTTCAGTCATACATGAACATACATATATTCCTTTTCACATTCTTTTTCATTATAGGTCACTACAAGATATCGGATATAGTTCCCTGTGCTATACAGAAGACACTTGTAATTTATCTATTTTATATACAGCAGTGTGTATCTATCTGCAGACCTCATACTGCCAATTTATCTCTTTCCAACCCCTTCCCCCCGGTAACCATAAGTTTGTTTTCTATGTCTGTGAGAGCATTTCTGTTTTGTAAATAAGCTCATTGGTATCATTTTTTTTTTTAGATTCCATGTGTAAGTGCTGTCATATGGTATTTTTCTTTCTTTTACTGACTTCACTTAGAATGACTGTCTCCAGGTCCATCCATCTTGCTGAAAATGGGATTGTTTTATTTTTTATGGCTGAGTAGTATTCCATTGTATAAATATACCACAGCTTCTTTATCCAGTCATCTGTCAATGGACATCTAGGTTGCTTCCATGTCTTGACTATTGTAAATAGGGCTGCTATGAACATTGGGGTGCGTGTAACTTTTCGAATTAGAGTTGCCTCTGGATATATGCCCAGGAGTGGGACTGCTGGATCATATGGTAAGTCTATTTTTAGTTTTTTAAGGAATCTCCGTGCTGTTTTCCATAATGGCCACACCAACCTACATTCCCACCAACAGTATAAGAGGGTTCCCTTTTAGAATATCATTTAAACAGCTGTTTTTCTGAACCATGGGAACTATTCCAGATAAAATCTTCAGGATAAGTGATTCTTTGACTTTCAGATGTAAGCTCTTTTCATGTTCAAAACTTTGATTTCCAGAAAGTTCTTTTTTACCTCCAACCATATTAGCATTGTTTTCTCCTCTTGTTCTGCCTTCTCCAGAGGTAAAGAGCAACCTGGCAATCATTCTGTAGATAACACTAGTGAAGGTGGTTGCTGCTTCACCTCATGACCAAGGTGGACATGCCAAGCATGTGCTGAAGGACAAAGATGGGTTATTGATCCTCTGGGTATAGCAAGCCTCGTGCATATGGCAGCTCTGATGCCATAGGGCTCTTGCATGGAATGAGCTTGCCTCAGTCCCTGGTGACCCCAGGTTGACAGATCTCCTATCCTTCCATGTGGTCAACAGATCTCAGCTGTTCCTGCCAGTGACTCCCCGGCATGACAACATTGCTTACAGGTGTTTTCTTGGTGCTCTGTTGCCAAAGCAACACAACACCTTGCCTGAATTCAGAGTCATCACTGGAGTTAGTCAGAGGCAGCCTATAAAAGTGATCTGAGAATGTTCTTTCTTCTTCCACTTTCCCTCTCACAAGTCAGAGCACCACCTCCGTCCTCTTTCCATGATGAATACCTAAATTGTCATATAGGAGACCAGCTTTGTGGTATTTTAAAGATGGCCACAAATTCTTTGATAGTCTTTTCATTAAGAGGTGGGTACTCTTCCCCTGTCCCTTGAATCTGGGCTGACCTGGTCCTACTTTGACCAGTCAAGTACAGTAGAAAGGATACTGTGCCAAGACTCACTCTTAACAGGACTGGGGGCTTCCATCTCCCCCTTGGGGAGGAGCCCTGGGCTGTCATGTTAGAAACCCAGATACCCTAAGGCCACCATGTTGTGGGGAAGTCCACGCTAACCATGTGGAGTGGCTTTGTGGAAAGAAAGAATGAAAGAGGGAAGGGGGCTAGTTTGTTACACAATGGAAACCCAAACCAAACTCCATGATATAACATGAGCCTTTCCTTTCCTGTTTTTCTTGAAATCACATAACAGAGCTTCTCTGCTTCTTGTCTGTCTGCATGAAATTCACACACCTCCTGCCACACCAGAGTTTCTTGGGGAGTATCTTTGTGTATGCTGCTTGTTGAATGTGAGATTGCCATGAGCTTCTTTGTAAAGTTCTTACAGTATTTGAAAACTGACAGCATATTCTTTGATGCTCATGTAATATGTGGGTGCAAGAATTTGCACTATTTTATCTGTCACCATATAGAAACATGCATATAATTATTTTGTCACTGCTTTGTAGCTAAAATTACAATGTGGCGTCAACAGTTATAAGGTAAATTTAGAGTTCTCACAGCCTTGTTTGTCCTTTTGAATTGCACGAAGGATACCATTCAATGCAGCTCTATCTTCCCCTTATGTGCTCTCTAGGCCCTGTCTATTTCCATTTGCTCATGTAGATAAATCACTTTTATTGACCTATGTTCATTTAGGTATCTTCTGACTGCTAGCAAACTGTTTTTGACCATTTCCTTTCTGGAACGTATAATTTGGTAATCTATGTATTTATGAACTTTATCTTCTCATTTTCTATCATTAATTTTTTCTCTTCTTCACTATCATTTTATTCTCTTTAATTTTCTTGGACATTTACTCACACTTATAAGTTATGGATCATTCCCATTATTCAGTAGAGTTGAAATCTCTTAACTCCCATGCAAAAATTTCCATGTATTTCAACTTTGTAAAGGTTATGTTGGAAGTAACTTAATTGGCCACATTACAAATCAAATATGGGGCCACGTAATAAAATGCCTGGGCAGATAATAAATTATAAAGCAGACATTTTGACTGAGTTCTAATAAAAATCTGAGAGAAAATACATTATTGTCTTTTATGGGTATCTTGATATTGGAAAGAAATGAGACGAAACTTTTTGCTGGAAGGGAAGCGGAGAGGGTGGCAGGCGGTTCTTCTTGAACTTCTTGAACATTTGGGTTCCTTAATGTCTTCTGTTTCCTCTGTTTCTTCTTCCTCTCTTCCTTTCTCACCCTCTCTCTTTCCCTGTTCCTCTCCCAAGAGGACAGGGCTGGGAAGGGGGTCTGGGAGGAGGAGATGGGCTGAGGTGAACCAATGCCTGTTGTTTTTTGTATCTTGAAACATTTTAAATTGACTCACAAACGTACTTGGGGTGAGATGCAGTGGTCAAGGCTGTCCCTGCACATGCTGGTCCTCTCCGCCATTCGATCTGCTTTCTCTCTCTGATCTTCACGCGCTGTCTTTGCTTGGCTACAACTGTGTGCTCCACAGACCTCTCCAACTTAGCGCATCCAGAGCAGGATGCTCAGTCCCTTCCCACCTGCTATACCCGAGTCTTTTTCCCTCAGTAAAATGCTCCGCCATCAGCCAGTGGCTCAGGATAAGACTCTAGGTGTCCTTCTTGATTCTTTCCTTTGCGTTGCTCATTCCCCAACGTGCAGCCCATCAACAAGCCCTGTTAACCTACCTTGCGCCTCCCGAGATGCCTTCACCCTCCACTGTGGTACCTTCCTGACTGTGTTCCTGCTTCAGGTTTGCTCCTCAGGTCTCTTCCGGAGCTCAAGTTGTAGAGCCAGACAGTGTGAGTTTGAAAACCCGCCTCATTATTTACTCGTTGTCTGACACGGGGAAAGTTTAACAGCTTCTCTGTGCCTCAGAATCCTCGTCTGTGCAGTGGGGATGGTAGCAGTGGTGCCTCCCTCATACTCAGCGATTACGTGAGGACGAAGGAGCTAGTACCTGCAAAGCACTTGGAAAAGCCTGTGGGACCCAGAAAATAGTCAATAACTGTTGGCCATTATTATGGGTTCACAGTTATTTTCTACCCAGTGAGGGGACAGAGCCCTTTTAAAACTTAAAGGCTTATGAGAAAGGTGCTGTGGTTAGCTGAGATGTTAACACTCAGGGAAGCTGGGTGAGAGGTGTCTGAGGATTCTCCATGCCATCTTTGCAGCTCTCCCGTAAATCTAGAAGTGTTTCAAGGAAAAATGTTGGTTACTGGTTCTGGACTAAATAGGTATTCACAGAATGCCTGAGGGCCCAAACTATGATGTGGAACATTATTTCTATTGTCAGTGTTAATGATCTAAACAACCTATTTGGAGATAAAATTGGGGACAACACATCTATTTGCCTGTTGGAGTCTGTATTTTTATTACTGTTGTGATAATTTTCTGGTTCTGATAACAAGTGTCAAGAATTCAGGAGAATAAATGTTGATGTTTCCATTTTCTAAAGAAAAGCGTTGGGTAAATTTAAAGAACATCCCGTCACTACCGTGTGTGAGACCCTCTCATGCCTTCTCCTCACTCCTAGAACTAAACCTGAGCCCTTTATCCTGGCCTCCGAGGGCCATGGTGGTCTGGCTCCAGGCCAGCTCCCATCTCACCCCCCCCACCCCCACCCCCCCATCAGCCTGCTCCACCTCAGGGCTGGACCCTGCTCCACTCTCCCCATGTCTTCGTGGTCTCCTGTGACTCTGCTCAGGGACCTTCACCATGCGATCTGGGCTGGCAGATCCTGGCTCCTCCCCTCTGTCCAACGCCATCCTTGCTTTATCTTTCTCCCACAGCACTTAGCTCTGTCTGGAAGTTTGGTTTTTTTTTTTTTTTTTCTCTTTAATTTGTTTACTTAAATATTAACAGACCACCTGGTAGAATGCAGATTTCACGAGGGCAGGCACTTTGTCCTAAGCATCTCTGTTCATCATCTCTGGACCAGTTACTGGCATTTGTTTGTCATTCAATATATATTTGTAGGAGGAATAAACATACAATTGGTATTAAATGATATTAATATCTTTCTACATCAGCTGCCTTCTATTACTGGTTCCACATTATAAGGACATAAGAGAATGTTAAAATCAAACTAATCAAATTAACAAGTTGGTTTATTCAATGGAAACTTACATTTTTTTTTTTATATTTGAGTCCTCAATCTTCAGGGTAAAAATTAGTTTCTGCATGCGTACAATAATCCTGTATACAGCAATCGCGAAACATGACCTCAATGTAAAAGCAAAACTTTGATCCTTTTTATTTAAAAAAAAAATGTATATTCAATTGGAAAAGATGGGATTACGTTGTCTTATATAGTAGGATAAAAATTGCATTATTTCCTTCTTTGTTCCCCATTAGAATATTTTATAGTTAGAGAAAAACAATGTGGAATAGAAAGTACAGAGTTATCGGAGATTCCGTTGATTTAACACGCCGTTTGAGTCAAGTCGTAACACTGTTCAATTAGACTCAGTAGCAATCAAAAAAGAAAGAACTGGCCTTTCCAATAGATACTTGAAACATTGCTTTATGCTGCACTGACTCGATTAGATATAGTCCACATTATCTGTGAACGTTATAGAAACTCAAACTTTCACAGCCGTAAAAGGCAAGAAAACGTGGAAACTTCCAGTAAGCACTGTGAGACCCGGAGGCTCTGGGAGCCGTCCTTGCGCCGCTGCGGGGAGCTGGAGGGGCACTTAATGTGTCATAGCGGGCTGTTACGCCTGAGCGTCGTTTTCTCCAGGCCCAGTAAACTGCAAAACAAAGCAGACTTCCCCACCGATGGTGTTCGGTTACTTTTTTACCAAAGGAAATGTTTTTTTTTTTTTCCCTTGTAACTTCTTATTTTGACATAATTGCAGATGCAGAGAAAAGTTGCAAGTCTAAGAGACAGAATTTCCATACACTCTTCAGCTAGACACCCACACGGTAGCAGCACCTTTGTTTCTCTCTCTCTGTATACATACAAATGTATGCATTTATTTTTTTTCTGAACTGTTTAAGAGTAAATTGCTGACATGGTATCCCTTTACCTTGAAAGACTTAAGAATGTGTTCCCTGAGTATCAGGATAATCTGTTACATAACCACAGTACAATGACCAAACTCAGTGGGGAGGGTATAGCTCAGTGGTAGAATGTGTGCTTAGCATGCATGAGGTCCTGGGTTCAATCCCCAGGACCTCCATTAAAAAATCAATCTACATGCACCCCAATGTTCATAGCAGCACTATATACAATAGCCAAGACATGAAAACAACCCAAATGTCCTTCAACAGATGACTGGATAAAGAAGTTGTGGTATATTTATACAATAGAATGCTACTCTACCATAAAAAAAGAATTAAATAATGCCATTTGCAGCAGCGTGGATGGACCTGGAGATCGTCATTCTAAATGAAGTAATCCAGAAAGAGAAAGAAATGTACCATATGATATCACTCATATGTGGAATCAAAAAAAAAAAGACAAATGAATTTATTTGTAAAACAGAAATAGACTCACAGACATAGAAAACAAACTTATGGTCACCAGGTGGGGAGGGAGTGGGAGGGGATAAATTGGGAGCTCGAGATTTGCAGATACTGACTGGTATATATAAAATAGATAAACAAGCTTGTACTGTACAGCACAGGAAACTGTATTCGATATCTTGTAGTAGCTTATGGTGAAAAAGAACATGAAAACAAATATATGTGTACTCATGTATGACTGAAGCATCGTGCTGTACACCAGAAATTGACACAGCATTGTAAACTGACTGTACTTCAATTAAAAAAGTAAAAAAAAAAAAAAACAATCAATCAATCTAATAACTTCCTCCCAAAAAATAGAAACAAAAAACAAAACAAAAAAATAATCAAAATCAGAAAATTAGGAATGATCCTAAATTCTTGTCTAATATCAGACCTTGTTCCAGTTTCACGAATTCGTCCTAAATCGGTACCTTCCAGCTTATGAGCTGTGTTCAGTTGCTCAGCCTCTTTAGTCCCCTCTAATCCAATCCCTTGGCCTTTTCTGACAGTCACATTCAGTGAGCACAGATCAGCTATTTGTAGACTGTCCTTCAACTGGGGTTCGTCTGACGCTCCTCGTGTTCAGACTTCAGCTGCCCGTTTCCAGCCGGACTGCCGTGGGATGATGTGTACTCCCCGGGACAGCGCTCCCTCAGCTCGCGCTGGCAGGCTGTCCCGCTGCTGGTGGTGTTACCCTGGACACTTGGTCCCTGTGCCGGCTGCCGGGTTTCCTCACTGCAGAGCTAGTGTTAGGATGCTTGTTGAATTAGACATAAAATGGAGCTACAGAAATCACAGTTGCTTTTCAGAAATGAGTCCTCTGCGATAGTGTTTTGAAGGCAGTTCAACAGAAACATGCCCATGGGTAAAGAAGATAATGACTTATCAGTGTCTGGAAATTAGACAAAAATATCTGCCAACATCTTAAAGAAACATTGGCCTCCTGTGCTCACTGCAGCACTAGTCACAAGAACCATGACATGGAAACAACCCAGGTGTCTGCAGATGGATGCGTGGATAAAGATGCGGTGTGTATATATACACATGTACAACAGAATGTTATTCAGCCGTGATAAAGAAGGAATCCTGCCATTTGTGACAACACAAATGACCCTGAGGACATTACGCTAAATGAAATAACTCAGAGAAGACAAATACTGTATGATCTCACTTATATGTGGAATCTTGTTTTAAAAAAAAAGGTTGAACTCATAGAAGCAGGGTGGAACCGCGGTTTCCAGGGACTGGGCAATGAGGGGGATGGTGACACACTGGCCAATGGGTAGTTACATGGGAAGAATAATTCTACAGCAGGAGACTGTAGTTGATAATTCTGTATTAAATACTGGAAATATGCTAACAGAGTAGAGTTCAGGTGCCCTCATCACACACACAAAAAACGGATGATTATGGGGAGATGATATTGAGACAATAATTAGTCTGAGCACAGAAACCATTTCATTATGTATATATGTATCAAATAATCATGCTGTACACCTTATACATGTACAATTTTTATTTTTAAATATAGAAATAAAAATAAAATAGATTTTTAAATCTGCAGGCAGTTGTATCTAAGAAGCAAAATCTTTAGCCATTATGTACACAAATTAGATGAATTTGTATGCACTCTTTATGTATCTTCTTCTTTCCTGCATGTTAAAACTTTTGAAAAGTGAGTCCATGAATTGTCCTCCCAAAGTGGAGGATCAATAGTTAGCAAGCTTTTTGAAAAAAAAAAAAAAAATCCGTATTTCCTTTCTAACTTCTACTATCAAAATACAGATAATCCTCGCTGCCTAGAATGGGTTGGTTTTAAAATGTTTAGTTGTAAGTTGAATTTATGTGAAGTAACTTTGTTTTTCTACCAACTAAATCATTAGAGTAGATTAAGATGAAAACTTGTGGGGTGAAAGGAGTTAAAATAAAGACATTTCAGACGTGGACCAACTTGGGCGAGCTGAATCTGTCAGCGTTCTCCCATCCTTTACCCACTTTCCTTTTATTTTTTCTTTTGCTAAACTCTCGTTATATTTCGGAAGCAGGTTTTCTGATGGCACACAGTATACCCTACCTTGGTGTTGTTGAAATCAGAAGCTTTAGTTTCTAGGAAACACACTGCTACCCATACTATTCATACCAGTGTTTTGTCCAAAATCACGATATAAAACCACGTATCACACATGATCTTCTGTGATAACTATTATATCTAAGTTATGACTTGATAGGTAAAATCCATCCAAGTAAAATCCAGGATGCCCAGTTAAATTTGAATTTCAGAGAAACAAAAATAGCTGGGATATACTTATGTGAAAAAGTTATTTGTTATTTATCTAAAATTCAAATCTAAGTAGGTATCCTATATTTTTATTTGCTAAATCTGAGAACCTTTGGTTTCTGTCCCAAAAAACGTTCTGTGCTTCTTCCGAGAACGTCTTTGGCTTTATTTTATAGGGTCTGTGGCGGTGTTCTTTCTGTTCTGATCACTGGAAGCAGAGACCCCAGTCTGTGGCTCACACAGAACAGTGTCGTAAGCCTTCAGGATAGGCACTTGGCGGTCCAGACCCGCTTCCCAACCCATTCTTATTTTTGTCTCTACCATTTTCCTTTCCCTGCCCTTCCTTTTATTAAAACAGTGAGAATATCAAGGAACTGTCCTGTTTGTTGCAAATATCCCTAAGCTGCTTCATCTCCTTTTACTGAAGGAGCCCTAGGATGGGTTAAAATAACTAGATACACACTTAAACGATTGATAGCCATGGAATAAATACGTTTTCAATCCTAATAATGATTAACTTTCTATTGATGCGATTTTATCAATAGTTATAGAATGTTTTTATATCAGTCTGAAGAACTAAAATTTTACTTTGAGTTTTAAATCAGAAGTCCCAAGTTCAGGCTGTATACTTCTAGAAACATTAGGAGTAATTTTTAGCAAGGACTGAAATGAGATGTTAAAGAGATGAATGGATGCTACTGACAGATTCCAACACTCAAAATGTATTACGTTTTATGTTCAGTGGGTTTCAGGGGTCCAAAACAGCTTTATAAAAAACAGGAACAAATATGATCTTTGAATGGCGTGCATTTTACCGTAAGAATGACCAGATTTGTTTTATCATTCTTAACCTCAAGTTAGCATCAAAGTACTCAGTAGGGTAGTTTTTATTCGAAACAACTTTGGGGTTATTTTACAGCCGAAGAAGTAAAAGAAATCTTGATCTCTGTCTCTGAAATGATCTCCATTCCACAGACATATAATGACGCCTTAATTTTTAAGTAAATTACTAGCATCCTTGTAATGCCTCCTCAAAGTTTCCTAAACTCTATTTTGCAGGAAATTTAGGAATTGATCGATTGTATTCTCACTGCTTGTTCTTTATAGCATTTAAACACTGGCTGCCATACATCAGTAATGAAGAATCACCCCCCCTTTTGGCCCACACTGCTGGGAACAGACAGCAGACATGCCTCTTGCTTGTCTCCCATCTAAATTACACGGGGATGGGATTTATGCAGGCTATAAATCTAGTCAGAATAAAGCCTTTAAGTGGTAACCAATTTCGTGGTGTGTAAGTATCATTGATTTGTTAATCTGAGAGTGTTTTTATAAACTGATTTGGATTAGTGAGTGCTGATAGCAGAGCTATCTTAAGGCCCTTGAATAATGGTAAGTGTAGCGAATGAGGCAGTGGAAATTAACCCATTGGCCCCAGCTATAAATTTAAATCACAGCCTTTGAAACGAGACAGCAGTCTCATTCCATGTGGCTTGCCAGAGCGTACACGCTACCATACGAGTGGCAGAGACCACTTTTTTGGAACTGATCCTTGTTGCTGTGGGTCCGGGAGACGAAGGTACCATGACGAGCTGCAGGGATGTCAGGCTTTGTGAGACTAAATCCTCTGGGACGTATAAGGCTCTTTGCAGAAAGGCCCACGGAATTCTCCAGGGACATTTTGTATAATGCACTGTTAAGATGAACTGAGATTTAATTTAGGGGGTTATATTTCTCTGCGATAGAACGTAATGAGAAAAGAGGCCTTATTTCCTGTAAAATTCCCTGTGTGGGAATACTGGGACCATGCTGTTTCAACAGAAAGGATGTAAGGATATTCCACTCTGAGATGCACAAAAGAGAAAGTTTCTCCGTGGAAATGGCAGTATGAGAAAGAAAAATGAGAGGGGTGGATTTCAGTCCTTAGATTTTCTTTTAAGCAAAATCGCCTTTAGAAATGGAGCTTAAGGTATTAGCATAGAATTAGCACTTACACCGAAAGGATGAGGGTAATTACATCTCTCCACACAGGCATGACATCAAGGTAGTGAGCAAAGATGGGCAAGAAAACGGCACACAGAGCAGGAAACCAAACTCAGCTCCCCTTCAGTAATATGGGGGCCAAAACCAAAGTCGCAAATTAGACATGGAATTGTGCGTGGGAGAAACAACTGAAGAACTCCTTCCAAACAAATCTGTCCTTACAGAAAATAAAAGCATGATTTTAAGAAGTGAGAGAGCCATAGAGCCAAACAGAGATTTCAGATGTGGACTGAATCTGCTGCCTGGCTTGGGTGACTTCTACTCTGCTGAGACCTCAGAGCTATGGTCAGAGCCAGCTTTAGAGGGGAAAAAGGAGTAACCACTGCCTTATTCTGGCGTTGTTAGAGCAGGCAGACAGCTAGATACGAGCAGAGAAAGGGGGGCACAGGCCAAATGCAGGAAACCACACATCTTGTAAACAACACGGGACCTTGGGCAGAGAAAAGCAGGAACCTCTGGACTGATAAGAAACCACACATTTTGGGGTGACAAATGTCCTGGAGGCCAACAAAGAAAGGTGGGAAAAGGGAGGAATCTCCAGTGTCCGAGTGTAACCTTTTGCTTATTATGCTCTTCACAATAAAATCAGCCTCACAGATTAGAAGTCCCCATCAGGCACCAAAGCCATGACACTTCCCATCCAGACTAAATAAGGACAAAAAGCCCTCCTCCCCTCGGGAAGGAGGAGCTGGGATGACAATCGGGGAATATGACCCCAAACCCCTCCCTCCCTAACGAATATTCTGCCCATTCATTTTTACGCCCTATGTAACCAGCTTGCCAAAGAAACTCAGCACAGCTGCGCACCTGAGTCTGCCCGCTCTCCCCTTGAGAGGGTACATCTGTCCCTTAGCGAGTCCTCACTTTACTTTCCTAAGCTCCGTGTCTCACCTCTGAATTCTTCCTGTGACGAGACAAGAACCTAATCACTGGGAACAGTGTCAGGATTGCGAGGAAAGGCCAAGTGTCTGTCCTACCTCGTGCAACAAATCCCGAAATGTCACCATCCCTGGTGTCCCTGTGTCTGTCTCTGGGGACAGGACATGCTTAGCTGGTTTGAGATACAGTTTTATACCTATTTAACTGACAACCAGCTGAGAGAAAGTTTCCATTCCCGGTTAGATACCTGGACTTCAAAAAAATAATCAATACTTTGGGTGAAGTTTAAAACCTCATTGATATATTCACAGAATTCAAGAGGCAAATGGAGCAGACTGTATTTTGGCTTTAATTTCTCTTTTTGGTAGGGCAAATCTACCTGCACGAGGAGGCTGATTCTGTTTCCTAAGAAGTGATCTAGTCATACTGATGGTTCTTTTTTTGAAATTATTCTGACATAACCGTAATCATTTCCAAAGCAAAACTTGTCACAAGGAGGAAGGATACACTGCTAAGTCAGGAGAGTGCTATTTTTTTTCACAAATACAAGAAACCAAAGCTTACATACATGAATCTAACATGTCAACAAAACCTTCTTTTGTGATGTGTATCATCTTGTAGGTTGTGACTTTTCTGAGCTGTCGGTAAGCGTCTGATGGTGTGTTTCAGAAAGAGCGTTAGTGCTTAACTTACACTTTGAGGCTTCCCCGCAAATGGCAGCCTGGAAAGGAATAGACTACAGATAAACTGGAAAGATTTAAACAACCAGACTTTTTTTTTTTTTTTTCCTAATTTAAATGTTGGGAAGAAAAGCAATTGGATTCTGAAGTGTTCTCTTTGGTTCTTCTCCAAATAACAAATGGGGCTTCATACAAGTGGAGAAGCCATTGTTGACACTCAGTGACGGATCTGAAGCCATGCATTCTTTATGAAATAACACTGCATTGCTAATAAAGCAATCCCAGCCGCAAAGCGGGTGCCGTTTAATTTGCTTCCATGGTGTGATAGTACAATCTTGACACGCTGAAAAATGGCTGCACCGAGACTCGCACGCGATCGTTGTTGAGCGTGTTTCGATATAACATTTGTTATTGTGGTGCTTGCGATGTCGTCTGAGAAGCAATATCCTAAATGAAGCTGGGTGTGGAATCCCCCAGGTGTGGAACAGAATTGTGCATCCACCTTCAGCTTATCTCAGATCTACTTAAATAGATATTCATTACACATCTCTGGGATGGGACGGCTGTTCTCCTACAATAAAACCAGGGAATCCTCCCAGTTTCTTCATTTTATCTTTGGATGGCAAAGGGCAAGGGAGAGATGTTCAGAGGTTTTCTTGTAATAATGGGCCAGCCATAGGGTTTTGCTTTCTTTCTTTTTTTTTTTTTTTGGCATATAAAATTTTTAAGAGAAGAATTATTATTATGTGAAATTAGCTAACCTTGCAAAATAGATTTGCATGCATTTGAGACTATATTTAATCCCAGATTTTTCAGCACCATTCTCTCCACAGCGTGTGGGTGACTTCTTTGTGAGTCACCAGCTAAAAGTAGAAAGGTTGGACGATGGTGTCCTATTTGATTGGGAAGCTGAAAGGACAGCCTGGCTCGAGCACACACATTTTTCATAATTACGTTGCCTGCAGGGTTGCCACCTGTCCTAATTTGATCTGATTAAGGTGAAATGCAGAAACTGTCCTCATTTCTCTCTGCGTGGAGTGGTGCCAAGCTTCATCCCAGGAAGGAAGGAGAGAGAACTACATTCACAACCAAGGGGGGAGGAAGAGATGGGAACACACCAGCCAGATCTCAGTACTCTGGGGACTGGGGAGACACTGGCCTCCCTGCTCTTGGGGGTGTAAGCTTATGGACACATTCTGAAGAGGTTTTAGCTGGAACTATCAAAACGTGAACTGCAATAATAGCTTAACCCAGCAGGAGTGGCCCTGCGGGACTGTATCCCCTCTCCATCTTCTGAGTGGTTTGCAAACAGACAAGTATAGACGATTCCCTGACACAAAGATCATCATTTGAGGTTTGGTTAAAGGAGACTGCATATGACGGAAAGGCGAGCTGCTGTGAAAAATGGTGATGTTTGTCTGTAATTTTTGACATGAGAAGATGTCCATTCATATCATTAGGTAAAAAGACCAAGATACAGAATTTTATGCACAGCGTGATGCCACATATTTAAAAGTGTGTGTGTGTGTGCAGTAAGGCAGTTATCTGGAAGAAAATCACTGAAATAGCAGTAGAGACTGTCTCTGAGTGGTGAAATTACTAATTTTCATTTTCTCTACTATGTTAATATCTTATAATGAAAATGAAAAAAACTCACTTTGGAAAACTCATTTTTTTAAGAGGACAGAGAATTGTGCACATTAAACATTTCCTTAACCTCTCCTAGATAAGGGGAAAAAAACCTGGAAATGATAAACTGACACCAACACTTTTAAAAAATGAAAAATACTTACACATTTTTGCTGCATCCCTCCACAGTGCTGAGCCACTGTGTAACCTAATTTTCTTACTTTTTTTTTCTCCCAAGATGGCTTTTGTCTTAAGCATTCCCTTTTCAGAATGGCAGATCGTGTGCCCTAGTCATGCATTGGTACAAGTATCTCTCTCGTTTGTCCTGTGAAAGTTAAAGAGGCTATCACAATGCTGTATATATTCAGAGGGCTAGATACAGCCTATGCCCTGTGTGCGCGGAGTGACGGTGAGAAGTGAGAGTCAAAAGGACAAGTTTCAGGTCTTCTGGAACACGCGACGCTTTATCATCGCAGAATTCACCAGTAAACCATGAATCTCTTTTGGTTTAAGGTTTTCAAGATCTTGCAGAAGTACTTTGTGTTTTGAGATGAGGCATCTAAGTAGAAAGATGTTGGAACTGAGTCGCTGGCCTCCAAGGCGTTCTTAAGTCTTTGTTCCAGCACCAGGCCTGGGCCGGGCCGACCGCACCCCACCCGGAGTGAGTGTGGACCTGCGCCGTAAGACACAGCTCTGAACTCTACTCCTATGTTCATGACGCTTACCTCCTTCTTGGAAGCTTGGTGGCCGTGTGCACGTGCAGCCCTCCCCAGTTCTGAGTGTGTCCGCTTTCCCCAGCGTCGCAATGTGCAGAGCTTCACAGGAGGGGTTTCACCTGGGAGAGCCTGAGTTGTTTTCTGATAATCCCAATATTTTAACCCAAAATCTGTTTTTCTCATAGAGGACTGTTTCTGCTATTATAAAATAAAAGGGAATCAAGAGAATTGAGTTATCATTGGATGGCTACCTTTTAAAATATCTCCTTTAAGAAAGGTGGGTATAGCCCAGTGGTAGAACAGATGCGTGAGATGCTGGGTTCCATCCCCAGTACTGCCGCAGGGAGGGAGGGGAAGAGAGGGAGGGAGGAAGAACCTAATTACCCTCCCCCCCCAAAATGTAACTAAAATACCTCTTTTACCACTGTTCTTACTATGAGCCAGAGTGCTTTTAGAAAAAGGACTTTACTTGGGCAAAAACCAGTGGATGGAAGTGATGATGCTACATGACCGAACTCCCCCTTCCAGTCCGTGGAGCCGTGCAGGAGGGAAGCCTGGATGTTCCAAGTCAAGTGAAAAAACCCTTCCCGGATCTTGAGGAGTGTGTCATACAAAGCAGACAAAAAGAAGGTACATTCAAATGTGAGGGAGTGAGAGCACCGGGGGTAGGAGGCTGTGCCGGGAATGCGTGTCTCCTCAGCAAGCTGAGCAAAAACGACCAAGGAATGAACAAGTAAATACTCTGACTGGTGGGTCCCTCCTCTGACTCCTCCCCGGCCATGTAAGATGCGGGGAGGACCTGCAGGGGACGTGCCGGGGGTTGGGGCAGGGATCAGAATCTCCTAGGGGCCTTTTCGTGCCCAGAGCCTTTCCCTCCAAGCCCCGCCGCCCGCCCCCCACCCGGAGGGCAGCATCACAGCCCCAGGAGGCAGAATCTCTGTGCCGTCCCCCGGATTATTCTGTGTCCCCTCACCCATCTTTCACATCATTCCCCCCCCCTAAACGTACCCTACCCCTGGGTTCTGGAGAACCACTGAATCACAGAAGGGGTTGAGTTTACAGAGAGGTAAACCCGCAAAAATGGAAATAAAGGGGTAGATACAGGGGCTCGGCACAGGGAAATCCGGGTTGTGGTTGCAGGGCTTCTGAATACACTCATGGCCAATGAGCTGGGAGTTTCTCTGAAAGAGTATGGACACCCTGAGTGCCTGGCCCTGGGGAGCGGGTGACGCATGAGGCTTGAGGGACGTGCCAGACCACTTCTGTATGGAAGGACTTTATGCCTATACATAAATGTGTCTATGTGACGTGCATAGGATTAAATAGACAGAGGATGTGTACATATAGGAAATCTATGTATCTAGCTGTATCTCTGTCTATCTATCACCTCCTTACGTGTTCTTTTAAAACCTCTCCATCACAGAAGTTTTCCAACAAAGAAAATAAAAAGAATAATAGTACAGCGAGCCTCTGGGCACATGCCACTCAGCTGCAGCGATCACCAGTTTGCAGCCACTCTCGTTTCAGCCAGACTGAAGTCTGGTTTATTTGGAAGCAAATTCTAGAGATTGTGTCGTTTCATTCAGAGCTACCAAATGATAAAGACTTATTTACTAAACATGATCGCAGCATCTCTCTCATAGCTAAAATACACGCGACAAGTCCATAATATCACCCAATATCAAGTTACTGTCTACATTTTGCTTGTCTGATACATTTGTACCGTGAACTGTTTTCAAGTCAGGAGCCAAAAACAGGCCACACTTTGCATTTGGTAACATGGCGAATGTGCTTCTTAAGTCTCTCTCTGTCTCTCTCTCTCTTTTTAAATTCTTGGGACATATTTGTTGAAGAAGCTGGACCCGTTGCCCTGGGGAGTTACCCACGCTGTGAGGTGTTTGCACTCCTGGGAGGGTTGTATAAGGAGGTGGTTCTCAAATTTAGCGTGCAACTGATGTCGCTGAAAGGGCACGTTAACGTGTGATCACTGAGCCTCGTCGCATAGTTTCCGATTCCACTGGTCTGGGGTGGGCCTGAGAACCTGCATTTCTAACCACCTCCTTGATGCTCATAATGTGACCCGTCCAGGCATCTCACTTTGACTCCACTGGTATAAGTAACCCTCCGTATGCTGCATCACCTTTAAGTCAGTGCTTCTAACCAGAGGTCTGGTCTGAATGAGGGATTTTATTTCTTACAAGAATCTCCAAGAGTAGCGGCGTGTCCTTGTGTCAGGAGGCATGGAACGTCCTCTGTCCACTAGCAGCCATTGATGGTTACTACTTGATTATTTCACTTTATAAATAATTCTTTCATTGCTTCTTACTTTATTCCTGGAATACTTTCATTGAAAGAAAATTTCTTTCATCAATGATTTTGTTACTCAGAAGTACAATTTCTATGTTAAAGGCGGTTTAAACCTCGATTCCTATCACTCCCCCGTTTCATTTGCCAGTTTTAAGAAAAATGAATCGTTTTCCTAGTATCCCCTGAAAGTGACAAATGAGGTTTTTTTTTTAAATCTTAAGAACTCATGAATTTTAACAAATCCAGCACATTTGAATATATTACAATATTTATTTTTATCCATGCTCAAATTATCCTGTCTTTCACCAGCGTGAGCCCCCCTGTGTTGGTCCTTGAGTCCCTTTGACATGATCTTAATAGTTTTTGTTTTGTTTGTTTATTTTAATTGAGATGTAATTGACACACAACTTTATATTAGTTTCAGATGTACAACATAATGATGTGATATTTGTATATACTGCAAAATGATCACAGTCAGTCTAGTTAACGTCTGTCACCATATATGGTTACAAATTGTTTTTAACTTCTAATGAGGATTTTTAAGATCACTCTTAGCAGCTTTCAGGTATACAATTCGGTACAGGCGTATCTAATTTTATTACCCTTTGCTTTACTGCGCTTCACAGGTACTGCGCTGGTCTTTTTTTAGTTGAAGGTTTGTGGCAACCCTGCGCTGAGCAAGTCTATCAATGCCTTTTTTCCAAAAGCATTTGCTCATTTCATGTCTCTGTGTCATATTTTGGCAATTCTCATAATATATCAAACGTTTTCATTGTTATTGTATTTGTTATATTGGCTTGTGATCAGTGAGCACTGAAATTACTGTTGTGACTGTTTTGGAACACCACAAACTGCCCAGGTGATAGGAGAGCGAACTCCATCGATACAGGCGTGTTCCAACTGCTCTGCTGACAGGCCGCTCCCCCCCACCTCTCCTCGGGCCTCCCTCTTTCCTGAGATACAGCAGAATTGAAGGCAGGCCAACTAATGAGCCTACAAAGGCCTCTACATGTTCAAATGAAAGGAAGAGTCGCACGCCTCTCACTTTCAATCAAAAGCTAAGAAATGGTTAAGCTTAGCGAGGAAGGCACGTCCCAAGCTGAGAGAGGCCAAAAGCTGGGCGTCTGCACCGTACGGTTAGCCCAGCTGTGAATACAGGGGAACGCTCTTGAAGGAGGTTAACAGTGCTGCTCCAGGGAATACACAAGTGATGAGACAGCAAGACGGCCTCACTGCTGATGCGGAGGAAGTTTTAGTGGTCTGGAGAGAAGACCAGATGAACACAACAGTCCCTTAAACCAAAGCCTGAGAGCAAGGCCCCAGCTCTCTTCGATTCTGTGAAGACTGCAAGGGGAGGAGGCTGCAGAAGGAAAGGCTGACTCTGGCAGAGGCTGGTTCAGGAGATTTATGGAAAGAAGTCATTTCTATAACATAAAAGTACGAAGTGAAGCAGCAAGTGCCGATTTAGAAGCTGCAGTGCCTTATCCGGAGGCTCTCAGACAGCCGATGCGGGTGGCCACACTGCACAACAGGTTTTCAGCATAGACGAAACAGCCTCGTCTTGGAAGAAGACACCGTCTTCCACAGCCAGGGAGGCGAAGTCAGTGGCTAGTTTCAAAGGACAGCTTGACCCTTCTACAGGGGCTAAGGCAGCTGATGCCTTTATGTTGAAGCCGCTGTCCATTTAACATTTTGAAAGTCCTAGGGCCCTTGAGAATTACGCTCAGTCTACTCTGCCTGTGCTCTGTCAATGGAACAACAAAGCCTGGGTGACAGCACATCTGTTTACGACGTGGTTTGCTGAATATTTTAAACCCATTATGGAGACCTTTGCTCAGAAAAAAAAATTCCTTTCAAAGTATTACTGCTCATTGGCAACATGCTTAGTTGCCAAAGAACTCAGGGGGAGGTGGACAGTGAGATGCACGTTGTTTTCGTGGCTGCGAACGCAGCATCCCTTCCACAGTCCACTGGTCAAGGAGTGATCTTAACCTATAAGTGATAAACGCCCGGAAGTGAAATTGCTCAATAGTCCTTAATGGCTTTCCTGCTTTCCAGTGTGACAAGGTGTCCCAAGTTCATGCTGTACATTTCCAGGGCTAAGATCAGGCATTTCTTCAAGGAACCTGGGGAATGAAAAACAAAGTGTGAGTGTAGATATAGAGAGAGATATACGTATAGATGTAGGTACACAGCAGCTTCAACAAGGACTCGCCCAGCAGACATGGAGGAACAAATGTCTTCCGTCACCGTTAGTTTTCCATGGACATCACCAGGCCCCAGTACACTAAGATTGCCACATCTGGCAGAGCCTCAGAAGTAGGTTGAAGAATTAGACTCTTGTTGTGCTGCACCCCAAAGTCCTGCAGCCTTGCAGCTGCCCAGCCACGAGATCAAAGAAAGAAGCTGGAGTCCGTGACAGAGACATCAATAATTTGCTGGACAGGGAATCTTACAAGTCAGAAGTAAAAGTTCTGGAAGTTACACCCAGGCAGGGGTGCAGCCGACAGCAGGCAGGACACAGCAGCAATCTCCACTACACAGGCGAGGAGGAGGCTGTCAGTTATAGGGGGCGCCTCGTCAGAAGGGCCCCTTGGTTGCCCGGGCGACTGCTTGAAGGACCGCATCCATCCAACCCATAGCCCTGGGTTAGCATCCGTTGTTAGGGCCACTGTTTTCCGTTGATGGCTGAACACACAGACACCGTTCTGGTCCAAAGGCTAGAACAGTCGTTAGCTGGGGGTCAGGCAGATCATGCAGGTAGTTCTGCTAAACTTTCCGCTTAGGAGCTGGAGGCACTCATGCACATGAGGTGAGGGTGAGGCAGGGCCAGGTCGGCAAGAGACGACAGAGAGCAGAGCAGCCGTCTTCCGGGGCCCAAACACACAGCTCTACGTCAGAAACTGTCTACAGTAAGAAGCAAGCAGCTCAGGAGACCATCTGTGTAGCCCAGGTTGATATAGGTTTTGGTAATCGTTTGGTTAGTCTGACCGGCGTCAGCAGTACGTTCAGAAATGTTTAGGCTGTGAGGTGAGAACTTGCAAAACAAGTACCAAAATAATAGTCATAATTTTTAAAGTAATTCCTTTTGCAGGCACGAGTTCTATTCATGATGCAGGATGTATTGTGAGTGTCCTGTATCGTCCAGTCTCCCCGGTCTCAGCCGGGGGCATTTTACCCTCCCAGGGGCGCAGGGTCATCCGTCATCTGCGCCTGCGCTCTCTCACCTCACCTGCGATCTATTGGCAAATCCTCTCCATCTATCTTCAAGGTATATCCAGGTTCTGACCCATTCTCACTTCCTCCTCACCACCACTCCACTCCAATCCACCGCCGTCTCCCTAGCAGGTTCTCGGCTCCTCCTCCTTTGCTCACAACAGGCTATTTCAACCCAGCAGCTAGAGTGAGTTTTTTTAAAAAAAAAAAAAAAAAAAAAAAGAAAAGAAGAAGAAAGAAAGAAAGAACCAATCATGTGACTCGTCTGCTTAAACCCCTCCAGTGCCTCCCATCTTATTCGGAGTAACAGCCTGAATCCTTACAAATGGCAGAAACGGGCCCTGCTCAATGGGAGGCGAGGACCTCTTTGCATACCCTTGGCACCTCTGTTCTCCTTTCCTGTTCTGCACCCTGGCCCCCTGGATGTCCTTTCAGCACACCTTTCCTCCTCCGGGCATCCTCGCCTGCTGTGCCCTCTGCTGGAACACATTTCCCCGGCAGCCACGTATTGTCATTGTGTGCTCCTTCATTTCCCTTCAGGTGACACCTTTGTAGAGAGCTTTTTCCTAACCACTCATATAAAACGGTTCTCTGCCACTCCCATCACTGGTTTGCATAGCACTTGTCAACATTCTGTAACTTACTTGTTTATTTTGTCTGCCCTCCCACATGGAAAGTAAGTACCACAAGGACAGGGGCTTTTCTGTCCTGTTCACTGCTGTTTCGCAGAACATAAAACAACACATAGCATGAATATTGGTTGAATGAATGGACCCGAGTTACCTTAAGTATATCTGAATAACAATTCATATTTTCTCCTATAAATATGCTCTTGGTTTTCTCTTCCTACTTAAAAACTACAGTATAAATCCTAATGAATATTAAAAAATACAGAAAGTTTCTGCTGTATAGCACAGGGAACTATGTTTAATATGTAATAACCTTTAATAAAAAAATGAAAACAAATATATGTATGTATATGCATGACTGAGACATTGTGCTGTACACCAGAAGTTGGCACATTGTAACTGATGGCACTTCAATAAAAAAAATAAAAAATATGCAAGATGATTTATTTGCCTTTAAATATTCCCCAGACAACTATTAAGGAATAAGAGGGTTAATAGTAGGTTGAATAACAAGATAAGGTGAGGACAGAGAAATTCCTCTGCTTAAAGGAAATGTATTTTCTGAAAATTTTTTTTTTTCATGCATCCAAAATGACCAAGAGTATCTAAACTTGCAATCTTTACGTGTACTTCCGCTGCACAGAGTGTGGATGGGTGCATCAAAGCCTGCCTTCTTGCGGATAGAGTCGCTGGATGTTAGACACCTATTTTCCAAAATAGACCAGCTTTATCTTTACCAAAGCCAAAGTCAGTGATAAAGCATAAAAAGGATTTCCTATATGTTGGTCCTCACTGGCCTCACTTGGTTTCAACACTCTCCTGTTCGACAGTCACACTTTCCATCCCTCACCTTGAAGTCCTCAAACAAAACCCCCGCACTGAATCCGCATCGGTTGGATTCCCTCTCTCCCACTTCTTCAGTCATGTTTCCCTTCCCTCGCTCATTATTGATGGCGTAGCCCCGGTGCTTTCCACATAATCCATCAATCAGTCTTTGGCTCCTGTTGTCCAATGACTCCGCCCTCAGGCTGGGGCAACATGTGTCATTTTCTTACCATCTTCCATTTTAACACATTATCTCTGTTGCGCACATCACCCCTGGTTCCAGATTTTGGGGCCTCTTCTCTCTGAACAGTTCCAGCAAGAGAACTCCTTGTGTTTTTGCCCTTTATTGGACAAGACAGTTAATTGACATTTGTAAAGTTTATCAAATAATCAAAACGCAAACACAGTAAATACAATGGAGATTAATAATTTGTGACCTTAGACCAAAAAAGACGGCACAAAAGTCCTACGATCACCTCTTGGATGAAGCTGAGGTTGACAGACTTTCAGACACTTAATAGCTTTATTCAAACGTGGGAAAGTTCTCAAAGTAGAAGTTGGTACATATAAGAACTTCTCAAAGGACAGTTGCAGATGGATGCAGGTTTTTACTAGGATAATATCAGCTTTGAAACATCGAATATATCTATTAAGTTTCATTTTCTAGTTGATGAGTGCTTAAAGCAAATAGTCTAGAAAGCATTTTTTTCTTGGAGGTACACAGGCCGAATGTCTGGACTTACTGTCTGGAGTTGCCTGGCCTCGGCCACGGTGCAGTCTTACGGGCGACACGTGGGTGGTGAGTGACCCCAGTTTACCCAGCTGTTGGTGTGGTGACCAGAAACCTGCTAAACCCGTCGGAGGAAGCCCCACCGCCCCTGCGTTTTAAAGGTGCCTAGTTGGCGGCGTGAGTGCTGTGCTTCAGAGTGTGAGTAACACATCTGGACGCGTCAGTGTGACTGCTGACAATTGAGAATTACTTATATTTAGTCATTTTGACTAATTAAAATGGAGAATGATTACTAATTTTTCATGTAGGAAGATGTAAAGATCTGGGCAATCAAACCACAGTATAATTAATAATATAGCTGAAGCTGTACATTTTTGTTTGCCCATCATAGAAGCTACGTTTTGTCCTTTAAACTGGATTTTTCACTCTATTTTATTTATCTCATCTCTTTCAAATGTATCTACACCAGCATACAAATTTTAAATATCTGAACTTGAAAAGCTGTGATGACTCTCAGTGGCAGTACTTGGAGTGCTTTAAAAAATTATCGTTTTGGTTGGCCTGTTTTTTTTTTTAGAATTTGAAATACAGCTGTCTGTAATGAATGCAATTATGCCCACACTAAGATGAATGAAAGAAACAAAATGCATAGCACTAAAGTACCAAGGGAAATTACTGAAATAAATTAAAATACAAAAAAAAATCAGAAACAAAATACTATTAAGTACTTGTAAAAATATACTTTTTTCATCCCACTCCTCCATCCCACTTTATCCTCTAAATGATCTCTCCACCTCATTTTTAAGCCTCCTTTAGAGTTGTGCTCATTCATAAAACCTAATTACATACATTTCTTCAATGTTGTTTGGATATTATTTATTTTCTCAAACTTAGTAGTCTCTGAATATGCCCCAAGGAGGTCTATTTGAAAGAACAATTCTAAAGCAACGTGTATGGTACAGAAATGGAAACCAAAAGCTTCCAGTTTTTAAACAGGGAATGTTTGATAGGCTTACACGTGTATAGATTGTTTGGGACTCATAATGCTCTTACCCTAAAGAAACCTCATTAATTTAACCATGGTAATTAGTCACCCAGATGACCTACTGAACCCTAGTTGATCATGCATTCTCTGATAGGATGTATGTATTCTGAGTCTCCTTTTTAATTGGATCCACTCAGGGATTTCAATCGCAGGGGTTCCCTTTCCTCCTATAAAGTTAACTAGACACTGACCATTGATGTGCTCACTTGGGTAAACCAACCCTCACAGTCCATGGAAAAACATACTAAAGCAACACAAAATAACTTCTCCATTACTTCCCCCTTTCTCTTTTCTCGTTTCAACCAAGAATGAACTTTTCAGAGTAGCAGGAACAAGAGAACAGTGGGTTGGGAATACCTTTCACTCCGAGAGCCTCGCACCCGAGAGGGCACTCCCACGTGTCGACCATCCAAATTAAATTCATACTCCGAGGGGTGCCAGATGATGAACACACCTGTCCTCTAGAAGTTTAAAGTCAAAAACATTGGAAATATAGGTCAATATGGAAGGAAGAGTCATGAAATACAGAGGCGTAAGCAGAGTTCCAAGAACATACATAGTGAGAACAATTTTCTGATTTTTAAAATTGTTTTGACATCATAAAAAAAATGAGAAAAATTTTAAGTGTTTTTAATTTTTTTACTGTGTTTTCTCTCTTGTCTTTCATATGTTCTGTGTCAGTTCTCCCCAATGACTATCAGAAAGGCTATTAATTGAGCAGAACAGCATTTATTAGACCTACTGCAGTGAGAAACCCCACCACGCTGACAGCTGTGGAGCTTTTACAGAAACGAGAGGTCAAGATTTACAGGGCTTGAGCCAGAGGGAGCTCTGACTCGAAAAGACAAATACACTCCAGTGTTCACAGCAGCACTGTTTACAATAGCCAAGACATGGAAACAGCCTAAGTGTCCATCAACAGATGAATGGATAAAGAAGACGTGGTATATTTATACAATGGAATGCTACTCCGCTGTAAAAGAATAAAATAATGCCATTTCCAGCAACATGGATAGACCTGGAGATCAACATTCTAAGTGAAATAAGCCAGAAAGAGGAAGAAAAATACCATATGTTATCATTAAATGTGGACTCAAAAAAAAAAAAAAAAGACACAAATGAACTTGTTTATAAAACAGAAACAGAAACAGATTCATGGGCATAGAAAGCAAACTTAGTTACCAGGGAAAAAGAGGGTGAGAAGGGATAAATAGGGAGTTTGAGATTTGCAGATACTAACTACTATAAATAAAATAGATAAACAGTAAGTTTCTGCTGCATGGTACAGGAAACTACATTCAGTATCTCACAGTAACGTATAATGAAAAAGAATATGAAAAGGAATATATGTATGTATATGTATGACTGAAACATGCTGTACACCAGAAATTGACACAACGTTGTAAACTGTACTTCAATGAAAAAAGATTTACAGGATTTGGGGATCTGAGTTCAAGTGGGTAATGCAGATCTTTCTGGTGCAGAGCTGATTGGAGCTGGGCAACATTCACGACAGAATAGTTGGGGGTTGGTAGACGCAACGAGACGAAGGTTTTGAAGGGTGCCTTGACAAGAAAACTGTTGTCTGATACACGACACTGCCCAGTCTAGGTTCTGTTAAAGGAGGTGGCTACTCAGAGGAACAGACTGGTTCAGTTCCTTGAAGGAATTTCTGGAAGCAAACAGTGAAGCGCTGTATTACATTGCAAGCTTATCTACAAAATCAGGTTTTGTTCCGGAACAAACAATTAGGTCTCCGTCGTCTCAGCCCTCAGCCCTGGTAGTTCAGCTGTGTAGATTCAGGTGGTTTCATTCTCGTCTGCACCAAACAGCTGCTTGGTTTCCCCACGTACACTCGGTGCTTCCAGCCTCCGGGCCTTTCATCCCATCCCTCCTCCTTTTTTCTTTTCTTTAACACCCCCATTTTGATCGCTCTCAGCACACTTGGCTGTTTCTCTATTTATTTCTCTATTTTGTTTGTTTGTTTTTGTTTTATGAGGGGGAGGTAATCAGGTTTATTTATTTACTTATATTTAGAGGAGGTACTGGGGATTGAACCCAGGACCTCACGCATGCTAAGCACATGCTCTACCACTTGGGCTGTACCCTCCCCTCTATTTACGTGGTTTGTTGATGTGCATATTATTTCTTCTGCAAACTCCATGCAGCAGAGCCCCAGCCTGCTTCACTTCTGCTGTCTCTGTAGAATCTGGCCTCATACACAGTGATCATGCACAGAAAAGTTGCTCAGTAAAGAATGAATGAATGTTGGCTTGGAGTTCACCTCCTGCCAGTCGTGATGTGTTACTATTAGTGAGATGAGAACACCTGATGAAGTTCTGATTGTGTCTCATTATCAGCGAGACTCACTCCTGTGCAGTAAGTACCTCATGGGAAGACAAGTCGTCTCACGGCCACTGGGAGCTGACTCGGGAAAGACACTTGGATTAACATGGCAGCTACAAAGAACCAGAAAATACCAATGTGCACCTGTATTATGAAATCACAGACTTCTGAGCTTAATTCACCCTATTCTGAGCTCCAGGAAGAGGCTCTGTGAGCTTTTTTTTGGTAGTAGCTGCCTCATTTATAAGTAAGCACATGAATAAACAATATTTATGGCTTCTTTCAACTTATTCTTAAAGCTACAAAATCTACAAATGCTTACTAATATAGTGATTATATTTTCAAAAGTATCCCTTCTTCAAACTACATACATGCTCAGATATGCTCAGCTCAAATCTGTAAGTTCTTGAATTTTTATTCAATTTTTCCAAAGTTGTCTTTATATTTACTTCAAGTTTTCATGTAGACTTTTTGATTATGAAAAGTTA
Organism: Camelus dromedarius; assembly: GCF_036321535.1. Taxonomy (NCBI): domain Eukaryota; kingdom Metazoa; phylum Chordata; class Mammalia; order Artiodactyla; family Camelidae; genus Camelus; species Camelus dromedarius. The sequence continues at coordinate 6,150,909 of NC_087441.1, forward strand.
CAAATGTACAATTAGATATAGAAAATAACACACTGAGCGCTCATGAACCCGCCGTCCAGCTTTGTCAGTGTTTGACTTTTCACATTGTGTCAGATAACTCTGTCAGGCTAATTACTATTTTTTGTGCCTCTGTTTCATCATCCATAAAATGGGGATAATAGTAGTACCTATCTCATAGGGTTGTTGTGGGATTAAATGAATTATTATATGTGAAGCACTAAGAAAAGTTCTTTGTCCATATAAATGTGACAAATGCTAGCTTTTATTTTTAACAGTTATTATAATAAACTTTAAAGATAGATTTGAAGCATCCCCTCCCCTTTTCTATGATCCTGTTTCAATCTCTCTTTCCCTTAAATTTGGTATTGATCATTTGCATGCATTGTTCTGTAGTTACTAAGAGTTAGTGTAGTTGTATGAATCCATATTGTTTAGCAGATTTTCTGAACTTCATATAAATGGCATCGTACTATGAGTGAACTGTTGCAACTTCTTTTCTTAACTTACGTTTTTGATGTTTGTCTATTAGACACATTTCACCCTACTTAATTTGCATTAACTCACTTCCTAAAAGTCTTTGCTTAGACACATTTCACCCTACTTAATTTGCATTAACTCACTTCCTAAAAGTCTTTGCTTAAATGTCATTTTCTCAACAAGAAATATTCTGAGCATCTTGCTTTAAATTACCCAACCCCGCTCTTCTCCCCCTTCCACTGTTCTGTTTTTTCTTTCTGATAGAGTGCTCATTACTTTGTAAAATACTTCAGGATTTACTTATTAGTTTATCTTTATTGTTTATCTTCCCCTTAGAACACAAACTCTAAGGAGGGATTTTTGTCTATTTTCGTTTTTCTACTAATGTGGCTCCAACGTTGTAACAGTGCCTGGCAGGCAGTGGGCAGTGGTGTTGAATGATCGATGCTGAATGATTTTTTCTCTCCTCCTACTGATGGTCACTCAGATGTTTTCTTTTGTTGCTGTTGTTATTACAAAATGGTTGCAGCAAATATTCTTGTAACTACCTGCTTGCGTAACTATGGAAGTTTCTCTCTGGTAGACACCTACCAGTGAAGTTGCTGGGTGAAAGATGAGTATCTTCAAATTCTTTTTAGCTGCTTTAGGGTGTCTTAGACCCATCAGGAGTTGGCTATTGAAAAGCAATGCATGAATAATTCTTTACAGACATCAGCGACAGAGTAACTGTTAAGATAAGCTTGGTTTTATTTATTAAAGTGATAATGCTTTGAAATTTGATTATATAAAGTCCTATTGCTGACTTTGAATGCAGTTGTTCAGTCAAGATGTTTTAGTGGATTTTACATGGGTACTATCAACACATGGCTCTCAGGCTAATTCAGAAATGGCTTCTTCAGCAAAGTACACGGAGACCCTAATCAACCTGGCTTCCCTGGAGTGGAAAGGAGCCCGCCAAACCCACTCACAGATCCAGCCTGCAGATGCACCCTGCCCTGTTTGGCTTGTGATTAAATGTAATTGTCCAGGGTTTTGCTGCATTATCTATGATCACATTGAATCATCACTTATTTTTCATGCTATTTTGTTAGTCAGTTTCCTTTTCAAAGTTGTACTTAAGGGAAAAATAGAAGGTAACTATAATTGCCAAGCTGACATTAGGGATTCTAAGCTGTAGCCAAGACAGAAATTAATCCTCAAAGCATTTCACACCAAACAGCAGCAACCTGCAAATTGCAGATTATTTGTGTCATGCGGCCAGTGCCAGTAGCACATCAGAGAGCTGAAATCCATTTCAATTTTTATCCCAAGCCCGGGTGCTCACGGCTTCCCATTGAACCCAGAGGATATCACAATTGCCCCTGTGATGATTTGCAAGGAAATTAAAAGAAAAAATAGTGATTGAAGACTCATGTGGTTTTTAATGCTTTTCAAGGGAATATATTTTCCAAATGAGTTTCCCCTACTTCACAGCATGGTGAATGAGAAAATTCAGCGAGAGCTTTCCAAAAAAGCTGTAGTTCAGTTAATTCCCCAAAGGATTTTTGTGTCTTGTGTTTTAATAGTTGTCAGTGCCTTTGTGGAAATGATCCACAACTTCATAATGTATTTTCTGGAGGAGATTCATAGTTAGATTGTAAAATAATCTTTATGATATAGGAACAGAATGAAAGTAAACGTTGATTACAGTGACTAATTGAAATTTTTAAGATCCCAGTTTCAAAATTATCCTTGAAAGAAACTAGGATTCAGGGGGCAGGAATAGCTCAGGGGTAGAGCATGTGCTCAGCATGCACAAGGTTCTAGGTTCAATCCCCAGTACCTCCGTTAAAATAAATACATAAACCTAATTACCTCCCCTCCAAAATTTTTTTAGTATTTTTAAAAAATAAGATGCAATTCTGTCTTCATATAAATGTACAGCAGCTTTTTTATATGAATTTCCTTATTAATTTTAATACCAAGCAGGCAACTTATTTTCATTTACAGTGAGTTCAGATTTTTAGAAAGCAGGTGTAAGCGATGAGTGAGGAGTTTTGCAGCTGGGAAGAAACCATCAAAGAGTACAAACCTGGGAGCATATCATTAGGACAAGCCCAGAGCAAGATGAAATTCTCATTTCAAGATCAAAGACAGCAAAGCAGCCTTTTATAGTCGGGTCAAGGGCAAGAACAGTGAGGGAAATGACGGTGAGAGGAGAAGGCTGCACGATGCTAACAGGTGGAGAAACTGACCCCATTCCTGTTTTTGCTATTTTCTCGGGCAAAGAGAATGTTTCCCATGTTGGAAAGGACAAAAGAAACAATTGAGGGAGGAGCTTGTCTTAAGAAAACTGAGAACAGAACAAGGACAAGAGTAAAAACAACAGAAGAAGAGCGAACATTTTCAGCGTCATTAGATCTCCAAATACTCCTATATGTAATCTCAGGGTCACTGCTGGGAATCCTTGAAACAGCATAGAGAACAGAGTTCAGAATTCTGGAGCTGGATGGAGATCAATTTTTTTTTTAACTTTTCAACATTAAAGGAAAGATTTAATCTCAAAAATTAAAAATTGAAGAGCAGTGAGTTTGACATCAGTTTCAGCCATCAACTACCCCCAAAAAGTGTGCACATGCTCGGAATCACTAAGAGTCGTCTCCGATTCCCAAAGCTGAAGGCGGAAGAGGTCATGTGTGAGGGGCAGGCTGCGCTCATTGTGAAACTTCTTGACTTTAAAGTGAGAGCTGGACCCTAGGGTGCAGAGGTGGAGCCGGCAACTGGAGACACACGGAAAGCAGACGCAGGGCTTCCTTTGAAGCAGTCAGGCGACCGTAGAAGAGAGAATTAAAAACAGAACAATGGGCTGGAGACAGAGCCCGTGTTTGGATGACAGGAAGATGACGGGACAACAAAGAAAATGGAGAAGCAAAGAAATGGGCAGAAGAGTAAAGTGAGTCACAACTGAAGAGGGGATTGTTCCAAAAATGGTGGGCTGACCCAACGTCAGATACGACAGAGAAATGGGAGCGAAACAGGACTGGCCTGGGCCACTGGAAGTAAAAACTGAACTAAGCAAACGGGTCCTGCCCTGGAGCCCCCTCTGTCTGCCGCCTCCATCCTTCTCCCCATAGGAGGCCACAGGACCTGAGCCCTGCCTGGGTTTCTGGACTTCAGAATTCCCAGCACAGACAGCCCTGAGACTCTTAACTGGCTCTGTCTTCCCGAAGGCAACGGCCAAGGGGTAACTCGTGGTGGAGGGCCGGGCCGTGGAGCTTGAACCTGTGGGCTGCACCAGAGGTATGCGAGGGGCTCTTCAAGGATGTAGGAACCTGGGAGTCGGAGGAGGGAAGGGCCAGGTGCAGCCACATTCAGGAGCAGACCTCCAGGGTCTGAAAGTTCTCAATCATCACCTTCCAGATCCTCAAACAGGTGCATTTGTCAAAGAAAAAGGGCGAAAATTTTTTTTAACAGTTTTTTAGTTTGGCTTATAACTTTTAAATATTCAGACAAATAATAGGTCGTTGCACTTTCCCTGGGACAACAAGGTAGGAGACTGTTCTGGGGGCGGCCCTAGATACTGGGCCCCCAGTCCGAGTGGCCCTTACAGAACGCTCCTGCAGTGGGGTGGGAGGAGCCCCGCCAGTGAGATGTCAGAGGTGAGACGAGGAAGTGAGCATAGCAAGTGTGGAAACCCTCATCTAGAATCCTGAGAACAAGCCTCTCAAAGCCTGTGTGGGACAAAGCACCTTAAGGTTCGGTCTGTCTCGACCTTGGGTTCCCCAGCGTCCGGTCACGTGGCTGACAGCGCAGGCAGGAGTGAGTGTGGCAGCAGCACATGAACAGGAGACTTTCCGTGCAGCACATTTGAACAGGGATTTTGCCAACTACAAGGTCACAGCTGAGAACAGAGGGGAGGGAAGTGAACACCTGGACGCTTCCTAGACATGTTCACATGTTACGGATTATTCCGGGCCAGTGAGAAGGTTAATAAAGGTTTAAAAGGATTGGATATGATTTCTATCACAAATCTAGATCTAGTATCTAGAACTAACAACAAGAATGTGTCATTATTAGAGTGGAATTCTTTCTCTGATCCTGTGATCCTCTGATACCTGTCACTGGAAATCCTGAGATAGAGTCTCTAATGCAGCTGTCAGTGTGTTAGAGGAAGGAATTCTGTTCTAAGAGAGGTTGGTCTAGAGTGAGTAATAGCTAATAACTCTTTAAAAACTAAGATACGTTTGTTCTTTAATACTGGACTATCTGTTACGTAGATCTGTCTGTAATCATTGAAGATGTTAAATGCCAGCAAGTCCATACAATCTAGGAATTAAATCTGGTGGTCACTGATGCAGGTGAGATCATCAGATTGCACGTGGTGTTTGCACGGCTGCCTTAAGAAAAATATTTTGGTGTTTCCATGATGGTCTGAGTTACTGCCTGTCAGAGTGGCCCCTGTCTGAACTCACTCAACAGACGTGGCCTCCGCCTTCCATGGATAACAGGGCTCAATTCTTGCTGAAAATTAGCTCATTTTGACAAGGCCAGTAGGAAATGGAACTTCTCAAGGACTCTCTCTTGTTTGATTAGTGGCATACTAATATTTTTCATTTCAAAATTCAACCTTGTGCCCTAGGTCCAGTTGACTTCCAGTTCATAGGTCCTTAATTCTATACAGATTGTCGAGTCATCTATTTCCCAGGGCTCTTATTAGTGAAAACCAGAAGGCAATGCCTTTTCCCTCTTAATTAATTTGTCCATTCAGCACGTGTTTATTGAATACTACCCTCGTGCTGAACCCCGTGCTAGTCCCCAGGCCCTTGCCAAGGCAGTGAGCGAGTCCCTGTCCTCCCAGAGCCTGTGTTCAGGGTGGGAAAGCAGATCCTAACAGATGATCACACACATGGTTCAAGGGGCTTGTGACGGGCACAACACACGTGGGCCCTCAAACTGCTTTTTAAAGCAACGTAATTAGTTGTCACTGACGCGTGCTTTATACACGTGCCAACCCATTCAGGTCGACTGTGTGACCGTTTTCAGTAGACGCTGCAGACTGGCTCCACCAGCAAAGACAGCCCGCGTTCATATCCCTTCCTGTTCATTTTTTCACAGTCACTTCGTAATGGATACTTTTAACCTCTAAAATTTGGTCTTGCTTTTTGGCTTTTTGTTCTGTGTAGATTTTTGATGTCTCCAGGGTAACACGTTTTTCTCCCCCAAACACAAGAGGTGTGCTCAAGTTAGTCAGACTCATCTTATCACTTGGAGGATGAAAATAATGTGCATGAAATCCTGAATTTGTGGCATCTTTATATATAAAGCTAATACCTGTTTTTGTTAAGCCCCCCTCACAGGGCAGACTGGGGTTTGCAGTACATGGTCTAGGGCTTAGAGGTAGAATTTCAAGTTGAACCTGTCCGTTACTCAGCCCTGTGATTGGCTTCACTTACGACCCGGGTGACCAAAGGCAAGTCACCCTGAATATGACAAAGGAGCTGCAGGTAGAAAACAGAGCCCTTCCCCGCTCGCCCACAATAAAAAAAAGCAGGTCCACTCTGATTAAATAGAACCAAGGGTCGTCAGTTCCAGCCTCTCGACATCTTTGTGGGCTATCTGTCTTTAAACCACAGCTTGCTTGTCGTAATTGTCCATCTGTTAATCGTACACTCAAGTGATGCCCTTGCTGTGTGTCACGGCTGACTCGGAAGGCTAAGCAGAAGGCGCAGTAAGCACTTGCTAACCGTCCCTTTCGTCGGAAATTTGAGTGCGTTTCCCTTTTGCGTGCTTGGATCAGTGGGTGTGTTTGGGGACCCGCGGCTTAGGTTGTGTGCGTTACTGCCTTGATTCGTTCACATGGTAAGTGTAGATGTGTGATGGCTGCAATTCGAAATGACTGGTGAGACTTGGCAGAAAAAAATTCCAGCTAGTTTCAAAGGTAAAAATACATCATAAAGCTTTATGATATCAAATAAAGACATCGAGTTGCTTCCTAATCATTTCAGATTATTGTCGTGAGTAAAGGAATTAATGGATTAATAAAAAACGCAGCACACTTAAAGCCCTAAGTGTATACTAACCATGCTTCCCTAAGCATATATGATCTGATCATGTGTACATATACATGTATGTATATACACACATACGTGTGTGTTATACACGCACATACACACTTGATCATCTGTTGTCCTTCAGCATATTGTTATAATAAATCTCAGTTACTTAATTGAATTTTGGGCTCCTTTAGCAAAATTGGCCTCTAAATATTGAGGGTTTGGGAAACAAGGGATTTCTGGGACAGCCGCAGAACAGGCTATCCGTGTACAGCCTGGCCAGTGCTCCTACGTTCCAGACACACTCAAGGTAGCAACTGCCATCCATAAGAGCCGACCACGTACAGGGAGCCGCACTAGGCAACTTATACACAAGCACATCAGTGCACACACAGTTCACACCCACCCTCTAAGCTGTACGTTCTTACTCCCCTTTTTACAGGTAGAAAATGAAGGCGTTAGCGCTAACACAGCATCTTTGACCTAAGATAACACAGCCAGTTAGTGGTAGAGAGGAACAGTCCTTTCATTTCCTTCCCCTCTTCTTGCTGCGCCACAGTTTCCCCTTCCTCCCAGGCCAGGTACCTGGGGTGGGGGAGGGGACCAGGCTGGGACTGAGAACATCTCCATCCTCGCATGGAGGGTAAAGGGACTGGGGAGTCCCCCCACTGAGGGAAAGGGGGCAGGAAAATGCACATGTCTTGGCTGGATGCTGGTCACCCTCTTCCAGGCACGTGCGGAAGGACTGCGTCCCGACGCGCATGTCTGTGCCTCACACATTCGTGATTTTATGCACAGTCTTCGTTCACAGAGATGTTACCATTTAGCGCTTTTCCAGTTCCGCTGGGTTTGGGAAGGCTTCGCAGGCACTGTTATACTTCGTTTCCTTTCTGTTTCACACAAAAAGCAGTGCTGGATGCAGCACTGAAGCTTAGTTCATTTCTTCAGCAGGTTTTTTTTTTTTTTTTTTCAGAGAAAGACGTTGATAGCAAATTAAAATGCCTAGTAGGACGTGTTATACTACTCAGAGCTTCTTACCGCAAAACCATCGTTTAATGTGTTTTCCAAGTAACTGAGAGTTTCACATTTGCCCTCCCAAGACTTGAAGCCATGGTTTTACTTTCTAATCCGGACAAGACTAGAAAGAAGTGGCCATGTCCCCATCATCAGCTTTGAAACCCACCATCTGAAGGAGTCTCAGGGCTCTCACTCGGTAAATGACCTGCTAATGTCACCAGATTGTTGAATTTCCTCTTATAGCAGAAATGACTTGGCGCCGAACCTTTATTTCTTGTTTTGTCTTTTTTTAACCAGTCTGGTAATGTCTTTTAACCAGTGTATTTAGATAATTCCAACGTCTATATCATACCTGAGTCTGAGTCTGATGCTTGCCTTAGCCTTCACTCTGTGGTTTTCTTGCCATTTGACGTGACTAGTAATTATCTGTTGATGCTGGACACGTTATACATGTAATAGGAACCGGGCCAGACAGACCTTTAATGTGAGGCTGTATGTCAGTCCAGCAAGGGGCTGGGCTGTGTTACTATCAGGAGGTTCAAAATTCCTCTAGTTTTCTCGGTTTTTGTCACCCCTCCTGACGCTGGGCTTCCCTAGGCGCCCCTCCTCAGAGAGAGTCTGTGTCTTGAAGCACTTTGCGTGTCCAGTTCCTGCTGTTTTAAAGGAGACCTGTTGGTGCGGCGCTAAGGTGGATGGCTGGGGCGAGGGGAGCACCCACAATCTTCTGATGAAGTCTCAGTCTTCCAGTGGGTCTGGGTCTTGGGCCTGTGGCCTTCACAGGTGTTTCTCCAGCGGGACAGGGATTTTTTTGTCTCCCTGCCTCTTTCTGCCTCCTCCACATGCAGCGTTCTCAGTCTGTTTCCTCGAAGCCCCGATCCCATTAACTGCTTTTCCCCCTTCACTGCGACGGCAGGCTGGAGTTAGAGGAAACCCTTCTCCCGCAGCGCCTGGGCAGGAGCTGGCCAAGTCCTTCCCCTGGGGAGCAGACCTTTGTTGCAGAGACGGCTCTGGACATTTGTCATGTTTACTCTCCCCCTCTCCCCACCAGAGCCACAAGGGGTCCTGAGAGGACCTGGTGGGGATCTTAAAGGTGAAGATCAGGAAAATCAGTCAGACCTCAGGCCCGCGTAGAGTTGCTCATTCTCACACTAGTCCACACCCACTTTACAGTAATTCATCAAAGTGACCATCCCGATGTTCCTACCAGTTTATAGTTCCAGGTAAGCAGCTCTGGTTGGCTCGCTGGACTTGCCTGTCTCTCCAGGTTATCAGGGAGATGCTTTGCCCTATGACGTCAGCTCTCTGATGGGACAAGAAAAACTGTTGATTTTCAGTTGCCTAGATATTTCTTGTTATAAGGATGAGAATAAGAACTTCCAAGCCGTCTACATGTTAGAGCTGAAAAAAGAAGTCCAGACCTTCATTTCTTAAGACAATAGATCATGTAGCAACTGTTTCAATTAGCTACTTCCCTTTTAAATAAATAAAATGTTTAAAAGAAATGGCAGCAACAGTCATTAGACACTGATACGCCATTAATATCATTAGCAATTAATCCAGTTTCTAATTTTGTTTGTGATGTCATCCTGCATTCACATACATTCAAAGCTACTCCTTGGAATAGTTGTGATTATTATAAAGGAAAAGGCATTTAGAGTAACTGATCTATCTGAGAGCAGATAACTAGTTCTTTGCTGCAGAACCAGAGCCTCAACCCAGGCCCTAATGACAATGACTTATTTTAAAAGGCATGAAGCCCCCAGTTTTGATATTCCCCTTCTGCAATCCATACCTCCAACTGCTGTATTTTCAAGTGGTGACAATGGCTGTAGGCTATTCTTTCGAGCAAATTGGATGAAAGGAGAAGGAAAGAGATTGGGTGGTAACCATATGCTCAAGGCTAGATTTTTGCTGAATTTTTAAAGGGGAAGATTTGAATACATATGTAGTTTGAAGTGAACAAGCTGCAGAGCAGTAGAGTTTGAGAAGAATGAGTGAGTGGTGAGTTAGACCTACAAGGAGCTGAGAGGAGACAGGTTAGGATGGATGAAAAATGACTCTTATTTTGAGAAAGGGGAACCATTTCCCCTTTATCTTGGAGGAGCAGAGAGGGAGAATACAAAGGGGTTTTAACTGGGGAGGGATATGAAGTTCAAGCATGGCACACTTGATAGTGGCCACAGGGCAGGTTCTCTGGGAGGGAGTCAGAGATAGATGACAGGATTCAAGATATATATTGAGATGTGCAGCTTGGAAAGGAAGGGAAGTGGACAGGATTGGGCCAAGTAACAAGCCGAACTGCCATGAAGGCCCAGCAGAGCTTCAGCCAGCCAGCAGAGACTAGGCAGCAAGCATTGCCCATCAGTAGCTCATATTGGGACAAAATATTTGGGGAATTTCACCTCCCCCTCACCCAGTCAACAGATTCGAGGATCCTGGGAAAGATGCGACCTTAGGCAAGGTGTCTCTCTGCAGCTGAGGAAGACCAGGGTGCACGGCGGGGCTCTCTCACTGTTCTCCTGCAGCCTGGCCACAGTCTTTCTTGCAGGGGGTCTGGGCCCTTGTTCTCCATGTTCACAACAATAGCTTTATAGTTTTGGCCTTGTGTCAGGTGAGGTTGTATTTTGAGAATGAAGTACTAAAGGTCAATTGAGGAGAATGGTGATTATTTGAAAGAGTCCCCAAGGGAGATGGGAGAGGGTATTGGCCAAAGACAAGGGATAGGAACAAGTATCACTGAGACTTGACAGGGAATGGACCCCAAATCTACAGTAGCACCATCCCAACAAGGATGCAGCTTCAGGTAGATGGCGTGACTTTCTGTTAGAAGATCTTCTAGCCCCATTTTTCTACACAACCTGTGACTGGCAGAACTGGAACAGGAGAAGGAAAAACAGGTGGTGGGGATTACCCAGAGTTAGATGTTGGATACTGGCAAAGAAGGTGCAGTGTAAGTACAAAGGAGTCACGGATTCTAAGCATCATTCACATCTTCCCATGGGCAGACCAGGCTGGAGAGACGGGTGAGAGGTCAGAAGAAGTCCACTTACCAATAAGCAAAGCACATTCAGGGTTGGAGGCCAGAGTTGGGGCCTCTGGGATGAGAAGAGAGGAGGGGTGGGGTAGCAGCCTCTCCCAGGAGCCACAGTCACCAAGCTAGGTGGGTGGGGACTGTGAGGTGGATGACTCATTCAGGGAGCAGCTGCCATTGAATAATTCATGCAGCCGGGCACTGTTCTGGACACCATTGATAGAGCAGTTAACAAAACAGCAGTGGTCCTGCACACCTTTGCATTTCAGCAGTGGGAGACAGAAAATAAAGTAAATGAGAAGATGATGCATCCTATGGAGAAAATACAGCAGTGACGGGTGCAGGGGGACAAAGATAGGGTGGTCCGTGCAGGGTGGTCCTGAAAGGCGACATGTGAGCAAGGACTTGAAGGAAGCAGGGAGTGCTCCATGCAGATAACAGGGTCAAGAGCTTTCCAGACAGAGGGAGTAGCAAGTACAAAACCCTGGAGATAGCAGCCTGCCCCGGGGGGGCCAGGAACTAACAACAAGCGAGTGGAGTCCAAGTGTGATGCACAATGGAGACAGAGCTCAGGGGCTGCACAGGAGGCCAGGCAGCAGAGGACCTTATGTAGGTCGCTGATGACCTTGGCATTGACTCTTGGTGAGACAGAAAAATCCATGGGTGGACGGCATGGTACCCAACATACATATCTTAACAGGAGCCTCTTAACTGTTATCTTGAGAAAAGACTGACTGACAGGAGCATGAAGGTAGATGATGCTGGGCACTGTGAGGACACAATGTGGTCCAAGCAGATGGCTACGGCTTCAAAAGATGACTTACTGTCATGTGCGTGGACCCTGAGTAAAGAATTTGGAAGAAATCAGAGCACACTGCCACCGCTGACACCTGTCCTCACGCAGTCTTCACCTGCCCTCCTTGCCACCTCCAGCCCTCCACCAATTTTTTCCTGCCTCCCTACACTGCTGAATTCCATATGCATGTCCTGCATTTCTAGGTTTATTTTTAAATTCCATCTTCACACTAAGTTTGTATCCATCCATTTCCCACATTGATACCCCTCTGCGGTGTTAAATATCTTGACCCTCTTACAACTCTTCCCTTCCAACTGTCTGCTGTCTCTATCCTTGTTTATTATAGTTTATTGCAACCACCAGGTGTTTCAGGTAATTAGCTAGTCTTCTGTTGAAGATGTTTATATTTGAGCTATCACTGACATCAATCCTCTTAGTATATCTTAGAAGAATGTTAGAATACAAATTTTGAAGATAGGCTGATTTTAAATTCTGTTTCTTATTTTACCTGTCATTAAATAAGTCAAATCAGTTTTCCTCAAGTTTGAGGGATGCAAAGGACCACTTGTAAGGGAAAAAAGTCATCCTTGAAAACTTCTAAGGTTGAATGAAATTATTTTAAATGGTATTTCTTAAATATGTCTAGATATACATTTAGAAACTATTTATGGTTATACAACTAGAAGACCCAAATAAAAATTTATAAATTAAAGATAAAAGAAAGCACAAGGCCAAAAGTATCCAAATTAACTCTACGCACTTAATATGGTGGATTTTCTTATGGAAACGGAATCAGTGCTTGGGGCACCAACAGGGCCCTGGGTGGTCGGCACAGGTTCTTCTGATCTCAGCCTGCCCACGACCCTTGCTGGAGGAGCCTCAATCCTGCCAGCGCTCCTCCTGTGCGATTCCTCTCACATACTTGGCACCAGACCACGGGACCCTCGCTTGTTGGGAATTCTCTCTGCTGCACTCCTTTCCGCAGTAATTTCACAAAACCAGAATATGACTTCTTGCTCCCCAGGAGACCTATACTCAAGGACTGACAGGAGGCTGAATTTCCACTGCGGCTTTTGGTTGAACTGCAGCCAACCAAGTGACCCAGAATATTCCTTTACTAATTCTTGAGACCAGAATAGCAGCTCAGAAGTGAACAGCTTCTCAGAAAAGAACCTCAGGCTGCACGTCTTCTCCGCCTCCAGCTGGAGAAACGCAGCTCAGATGTCTCTTCTAACGTCGGATCTCCCGTTCCTTCTTTGTAGATTGGACGTAACTGTGGCGATTGATTTACTAGGTTTTCCACCAAAACGTCCACGTCCGCATTTTCATTTATTTTCTTGGACTGTTGCCGGGTGGTGACATCACCTGTTTACATTTTGTTTATATTTTTAAAATTGTTTGTATTACCTTAGTGAAAGTTTATGGACCACCTTCTGAGAGTATAGAATACAGTAACATCAAAGACTAGAATATCGAATATAATAGCAAAGACCAAATCTATGTTCCAGCATTTTACAGGACCATAGAATGTCAGAATTGGAAATAACCCAAGTTAAATTCATCTCTAAAATATTCTGCATAAATATAGTCATTTGGCCTCTATCTGAAAACCTCCAGTTACTGGCTTAGAAAGCAGTGTATTCCATTTTTAAATTAGAAATGTGTTCATATTGAACCCAAGTGTATCTGCTGTAATTTCACTTGTGGGTTACAATCCTATCTTCTAGAATAACACACACATCTCATCTCTCTTGTAAAGGATAATTCCTATACCCTGTAAGGACACTTCCCTCCCTCCTCAGCCCGCCCTCACACAGGCACATGTCCTCCACTCTTTTCACCTTCTTACATCACAGCGCGGAGAAACGGCTCAGACGTAGTTTGGGCACATTTTCATACAGCCTGGTTTCCTTAATAGAAATGTCAACAGATTGTGTCATCCATAGATTTGATCCCAAATAAACAGTTATCAATTTCGTTTCCGGAGTTTATATTATAAATAACTGCAAATTAATACTGTGGAATAACTCTCTGTAAAAGATAAGGATGGAACCCATTTTAAATGGTATTAGTATGCGCCGGCAGATACATAGACGTATAGAGAGAGATACATGTGTATACTTATGTATATATGTATATGTATATTTATGAGTACAATTTATTTACTTAATTTTTTTTTACAACTGAAGAAAGAAAATGTGAAAGCTTGAATATGCTCCCACTGTCTGTGTAGGACCAGAAGAAGACCGCCATGGCCCTCTTCCCATGTCCTTTCCATGACAGACCCTTTCCCAACTGAAATGCAGCATCTTTAGGGTTTTGACAAAGCCTCCTGGAAGAACCAGGCAAGGCTCTCAACCAGAGCTGAATCCCATGAAGACAGGGTGTCCAGCTGTCCTGTCTTCTTTTTTCACTGTCAATGTGCTGAAGCCCAGCCTGGGGGGAGAGGAAACAGGATGTGATAAATAAGTAAAATGAACCTATGCATGCCAGCTCCTCCTCTCCGGCGCCACAAAATCCTAGCTCTATCGTCGGGATAAGTAATGTGCTAGGCAGAAGTGACATGGGAGCCTAAGACCCCACAAAGCCCAGGTCACAGTCTCTGCGGGTGCAGGGAACGGGGGAGCGAAAACGCCTGGCCAGGGTCACGTGTAGCTCCTTTTGCAAGAGTCACAGTGGAGTCAGGCGGGAGCAGAGCGCCCTCAGGGGTTGGCTGTCTTGTAGTTGGTTAGACAGTGTTTGGCGGGGAAGCCCGGTGTCCTCCCCACCAGCAACACAGGTCGTTGGACGTCATACCTGCCCGCGAGGACACATTACCGCACAGAATGGGAATAACACGTTGATGATTAATTCTTCTTCCCAACAGCTGGCTGCCCCAACTCCTTGATTAAAGAGCTCCATCACTTCAGGATTCTTGGAGAAGAGCAGGTGAGTCAGCCCCTCAAATGCTGCACCGGAGTGTCAGGAAAGATAGACACTAATGAGACAGTCTGGGCTCTCTCCGGGGAGGCAGAGTGTGTCTCCTGACCCTTGGCGCCTGAAATGGGGAAGAGATTCATGCAGGAAACACATGTGAGGACACTCTTCCTCTTCTATCCATCAGAGCTGACAGGTTATTAATTGGTACATCTGCTATCTGCCAGAGCATTTCATCTCAGGACGCGGCAGTCAGCAGGTACAACGTAGTGGCAGATACGCAAACAAGTAAGTGCCCAAACAAATGAATCGTGCACAAGGGAGCAACTGTCACAGGCAGCCCTGACTTGATGTCTGGGGGTGGATGTGCAAGCTTTTTCACCAGAATTTCATACTTTGTGTGTGTCATCTATATTTCACGCAGCCGCTTTTGCCATGGATGTAAACATGGGATTTATATACGAAGGATGGCCCATTTAAAGTAGATTATTTAAATACTGTGTTGTGCTCAGTGAGACGTGTCAGATTTTAAATACACGTGCTAAGTAAATAATTCAGGGTGCTAAGCATTATCTGTATGTATATGCATACGTATATACACACTCACTTTTGACTGCTTAAAAATAAACCTCTTAACCCTTATATGGAATTAAAGACTCCATATTATTAGGTTAAATCTTGATGTCAAGTTAGCCTTGAAATACTTATACCACATAGTTGTCCACATGCTTTATACTCTTTTACTGATTTTTGCTCCCAAGGATAATCTTTGCCCGCACCGACCAGAGAACATGCAAAAGGGGATGTGGTGGCTTGGTTTTGTCAATGGGCTTTTGGTTTCTTTTTCTTTGGTACGTATATGTTGCAAAGTTGGACCACTCATTTCCAATATGAGATTTCAAAAGGGGGGTTAATTAGGGGAAAATGATAAGCTGGAATTATTTCCAACTCCTTGAATGAACAGGTTACGTTTTGCCTCATTCATATTTTTATACTGTAAATTTCCAGAATAGCAGGCATGGATGTTTATTCAAATACAAGCAAAATCAATTATCCTCCTTTGCAGGTAAGAGTTGATCACGGACCCCAAACATACCGATTTATGAGAACACCTGAATCTCACAGCTATTTTCCTGTGAAAGCCTGAGAGATTTCTTAAAGCAAGAATCACTGATTGTTACCCAGAGATTTCTGCTCAGATAATGGAGCCTTCTCTTCTAACCTGTACCAATATTTGCAAATTGTTTCCATATTTGTTTTAGATTCATTGGGTGATTAGTAGGGAAAGAAGCCAACTCTAATCATCTCCTTAGATTTGCATAACATTCAAGCCACCTTGCATGTTCCTAGAAATTTAATCAAGCCATAATCAGAATTGATCTTACTCTGATCAGCTATGCTACGTGGCCACACAGTGCATCACAGCACTACTGATCTTTATTTCCTGGAAAACCACAGTGCCCACCTTCCTTCTTTCCTTTCACTCAACAGACACCTACTGAACACCTGCTCACATGCTAGACACCATTCGCGGTTACAGGGAGAGAGGAGGGAAAAAGAACTCCTTCTCGGCTCACATTCCAGTTGGGGAATGCTATACTGTTATATGCACACACATGTGTTCAGTATGCATTATGTTAGATGGTTATCATTGCCATGGGGAAAAATAAAACCGAAAAGAAGGATAGTGAATGCCGGGGAAAAGTGTGATTTGCCATAAGGTGGTCAGGAAAGGTCTCACCGAGGCAGGCGCTAGGTGCATGAGGACCTGAAAGGTGTGGGGGAAAGCATCTTGGTGACATCTGGGAAGAGATTCCCAGGTAGAGAGTAAAATGAGTGCAGGAATTCTGAAGTGACCATAGCTAATGCTTTTTTATGTAAAAATATTATGAAATACAGGATGTGGTTGGAATAAAGTGGGAAGAAACCTGGGAGCGTGGAAACAGGAAGCCAGAGAAAAAGCATCTCTAGGAAGAGGACTGATTGTCGGTGCTACGTGCTGATCTGGCAGGACGAGGGTGGGAGTTGAGCACCAGCACTCGAAACTTGGAGGTCACTGATGACCTTGACCAGTGGATGAGTGAGGGTGAAAATCTGCCTGTCTGGGAGTCACTGAAGAGGGGGGAAGAATGGGAGAGAGCAAATATAAATCCCTTTTTTTAGGAATTCAGCTATAAATGAAAATAAAGAAATGAGGTAGCTGGGGGTGGCAAATGTGAGATCAAGAAAATTTTTTTCATAGGAAAAAAAAATACACCATGTTTATGTGCTCCTGGGACTGATTCTGCAGAGAAACAGGGAGATTTGAGGATGCAGAGGAGGGGAGAAGTTCAGGAGCGATGTCCTTGACTCAACAACTGCCAGAGTGTAGGTGTGGCCCGAGTGGAGGGTGTGGGCAGCTCAGTGTGGTAGCAGTGGGGAAGGAAGGAGGTGGACGATGAGAGGAGAGAGGGATGGCGGAAAGGTGGTAGAATCCATTACTACAGGGCCCAGTGGGTTCAAGGAATTTTTGGAGTTTGGGTTTTATAAGGGTTTGGCTGGAAGAGTAGATGTTGGCCAAAGAATGAGATACTTGGCATTGAGATTGTGGAGATGGTGCTGTGATCGGCAATGGTCCTGCAGAGGACCAGGAACGTTGGTGGCTAAGCTAAGGTAGCAGACAAGGTGACTGGAGAAGTTGGGGTCATGGACTTAAATAACCAGCGTGTTGGGAATATGGCCCATGTGGACACTGACGTCCTCCATAATGATCACCAGAGCAGACTTGGAGAAAGTTATGGTGAGTCAAGAATGGAAGCTTCTAGAAACAGATCAGGGAAGGGAAAGGGAGGGAGACTGAGGGAGGTGGGCATCAGAAGCTGACTACAAAGGAGAAATAGCACACAGCAGAGCCTGAGAGCTTGAAAATCAAAGCTGGAGGATTTAGAAGGAGAAAGGAAAGCTGTTCTACTTGGGGTGTGTTGAAGATCAATGCTCGGTGATGTGAAGAGTGCAGTGGAGAAAACATTTGAGGGAGCTGAAGGGGAAGTCGTGTCCTGAAGCATAAGCCAAGTTCAGAGAGGGAAAAATGTGAGCAAAACATGGAGAGAGTAAGTAGATCAAAGTACTGCAATTACTGCTGGCTGATCGGGGTCCCCCCCAGCTCAGGGGCAGAAGTTGAGGCAGCTGAGGGCAGGGTAGGGAAAGAGATGAATAAAGCTGGGTGTGGGGTTGGGGAACAGGCCAAAGAACTGACAAAGGAGCCAGGGATCTTGGTGACTGATACAAACAGGACACATCAGTCAGGGACCTTTCTATCCTGATGACACAGGACAAAAGCTAGTGGCCCCAGGGTCTGGAAAGGAAGCTAAGCATTCCAGCCCCACCTCTCCTCCAGTGGAGGGGGTCGGGGCGAGGCATCCCCCGGAGCTGGTGAAACTCTCAGGCTCTCTCTGGATGCTTGAGGTGACATATTACTTGATGCAATGAAACTTTAATATTGTGTGTTACAAGTGCCCTTGGACAAATCATTTTAGTCTCTCTCTAACTTGGCTTTTCCATCTGTAGAAAAGGAAGAATAATGCTCAGTCATCTTTTAGAATTTTTGTAGATAAACAAGGTTACAAAGTAAATTGCAAATATTGAGTACTACACTAAAATGTTTCTGATTTAAATGCCATTTACACTCCATCAATAGATTGAACTTGTAGCAACAAAGTAGACACCAAAATCTATGTAATGTTCACTTAAAAGTGAGTTGCTAAAACCCATACAGATACTAGTTAATTGCTGGATTCATTCCTGGGTGATGGCGATGCTTCCCAGCTGTCTGGTTTCTTTAAATGTGATGCCTTTCCATTTTCACTGAACTTTAATAGGCACTTGATTTTTGAGGTCTGGATTAAAAGTAAATCATTAAACACTATAAATCATTACCTTCCTAAAATTAAAAATGCAATTAAAACTCCTTGGAATTTAAAATAATACATTTACTTTAGCTTCTTGGCCCTGTCTCTGATTTGTGTTTACAATTCACATTCACAAAGGACATTTCATACCCTCATCCCCATCCCACCAGGTCCAAACTACTTGGAAAAGATATTATCCCATTCTAAGTGAGCAAGGCTACTCCCAGGTTCTAAGTGAGCCCTGGAGAAAACAAGTATGATATGTGAAAGTCCCCAGGGCTTAGAGAGCCCGCAGGAGAACTGCACTTCAGAAGACCTCCACTTATACCAGCTTCCTCCACTTTGGGTTTAATTACTAGAATTTTAAGAAAATAACTTTCATTCATTCAATGAACAATTTTTACTCTGTGCTACTGTTGGATAAAACAGTAAACAAGGAAGTCACAGGTACACATCATGATAAATACTAAGATATAACCTACTCTCGATAAAGAGTCAGGGACCTCTGAAACATGGAAGTTGAGAGGGCACCCTCCACTGAGTGAGCAGGATCACGGGAGTGAAGTGGAAGGGTGTCCAAGCAGAGGAAAGCACATGTTCAGTGGCCCCAAAGGAGGTGAAGACCTTGCTTTGTTCAAGACACTAAATAAAAGCAATGTGGCTGGGAAATAACGAGCAGGAGGGATGGTGATGAAAGATAAAAACCAACTAGACCATGTAGGCCATGGTCAAAAGTTTAGATTTTATTCTGAATTCAATGGGAACATCTTAAAAATTTAAAGCAAGGGGCTGGCATTATCCAAATTGCATTTTAAGAATGTTAGTCTTGTTGCAATATGGACATTGTCTGGATTAAGATGATTGGCAAAGGAAACAGAAAGAAGTGAATATTCAGAGGCAGAATTAAAGTCTTGGTGGTTTACTGGCTGTGAGCCAGGGAAATGAAGGAGTCCTCCAGGTCTATGTTAAGAACTTGAGATGGTTAAGATGGTAGGAAGGTGAGAATGAAAGCATGGAATTAGGGGTTCAAGTCTGAACTTGTTTGATATGCCTGAAGCATTGAGAAAAAGACAAGTTGGAATTTGGATGTGTGAGTTGGAGCTGAGAGGAGATGGAGGTCAGGAGTCAGAGACAGATAAATTTGTAGTCACTGGCATGTAGGTGATAATTTAAATCCAGGGCAGTTACCAAAAGATATTTTAAAAAGGACCCTAAAGAGCACCAGCATTTGGAAACTTGGTACACAAGTGGCAACCAGAGGAGGAGACCAAGAAGGAGCCTTAAGTAAAGGAGAAGAAAATCCAGAGATGTGCTATGTTGACAGAGCCAAGAAAAGAAGTGTTTCCTAGAGGAAGAAATGGATATTTATATTAATGCTAATGAGAAACTGAGTAAGATGAGATGAGTCAGTTGTCCTTTGCAAAGGGCAACACTGAGATCATGAGTGACCATAACAAGCAAATTTGGTGGCAAGTTGGAGACAAGAGCCGTATATTTACGGGATGAAGAGTCAATAGGAGAGATCAATTTCATCCAGAAGTTTTGTTATAAAAAGGAAAAAAGAAATGCAGCAGCAGCAGAAGGGTTCTTTAAAGACTGAGGGGGCTGGAGCCTGATTTATGCTCACTGGAAGGACCCAGGAGAGATGGATGGCTTGGTGATTCAGGAGATAGATGAGCTAACGGAAGAAGGGAAGTACTTTACAAAGTGAGAAGGGTTTTGATCCAGGGCACAGGCAGAGGAACTGATCCTTAACAGGGAGAAAGCCACTTTCTTTGTTGTAAGGAGACTGAAAGGAACAGGTGGGCGCAGGTGCAGGTGTGTTTGCAGTGGTAGTGGTGGGAAGGGAAAAGGTGGTGTCTGATGGCTCCATGATGGCAGACATATTTTTCACTGCTGCACCTTCTCCACATAAAGTGCTTGACACATAGAAGATGCTTAGTAAATATTTGCCCAATAAATAAGTACATCTTTCATGACTTCTGTCTTCTTAGTGAAATATGAAGGAAGATGTCCAGGTGAAGAGAAGAAGTGTTAGGGAACTCAGGCTCAGCTGCTCACCGCTCCAATGCCAATACTCAAGGGGCCAGTGTTGGTAGAAAGGAAAGGTTGTTTAGTCAGAAGACCAGCAATCTGGGAAGAAGGTGGACTCGTGTCCCCCAAACCAACTCTGAAGAGTCTGCTCAGCCATGACAGTTATTGAAGGGAATGGGAGAAGAAATTTCAGTTAATGGCTGAGGCAGAAGTTCAGGTTGTGTCATTTTCCATTGTGTGCAATCTGGCTGATGACTCATGGTCTTTCTTCAGATGTCTCCTCTGCATCATCTGCCTGCAACATGGCTAAGGAAGTTGCTGGGAGTAGAGAGACAGTCATTCTCAACTACTTAATTCTTCATTCCTACTTCTTTTAATATAGGAAAGGAATTAATGGGTTAGGCAAGATGTTGTGTGCATTTAGTAGAGCTTAAGTCAGGAGGTAGGTTAA
This sequence comes from Camelus dromedarius, assembly GCF_036321535.1. NCBI lineage: Eukaryota > Metazoa > Chordata > Mammalia > Artiodactyla > Camelidae > Camelus > Camelus dromedarius. Next base: position 6,171,550 of record NC_087441.1, read on the forward strand.
ATGTTACCTAGTGAGCTCATTTTTATAATTAATGTCTGAGGAAAGCAGTGATGAACAAACAGAAAAGGGCAGAAGAGATGCTTACAGATGATGGTGGGATGTGAGCAGTTTGGGAAGAAAGAAGAGCATGTAACACAATCATGAAGAGGAGAGCAGCTCCACAGCGCCTCTCGGGGAAGTTCCATTTCTCTGAGGATGGGGATCTTAGATTTGGAGACTTAACAGCACTGCTCAAAACCATTTCTCAGGGACTATAATCAAGGTAAAATAATTTGTGCCCACAGACAGCCTTGCCCTCTGCGGAGTGCCCCATCAGGAGACTGTGCTCAGCAGTCCTGCTTGCAGAGCTTCCAGAATTCTCTGAAGTCACGCCCTCGGTAGAAACTCCTGCAAAGGAGCTCGTCTGTGGGTATCTACTTCCATAGCCGTGGGCACTGCACAGCCCGCAGCGTGGAGAAGGCACAGACGAGCCGATTGGTTTTGACATCCTTTCAGGAAGATTCCACAGCCACTAGAAGTTGAGATATATTTGGCATCATGTCTGAAACATCTGAAAAAGAAAAAAACCTTTGAAATCGTAATCCAGGATTCAGTCTGTTGCTCTAATTAAATTTCAGGTGTTGTTTGATCTGTTTTCCCCTTACATTTAATTTCAGCCGTCTTAATGACGGTTTTTGCTACACAATGAACAAGGTCCAGCCCTTTCTCTAGCCAGTTTACTTCAGCAGTCAATGACGGACGTCCAGGGATGAAAAGAACACTATTAATAACAAAACTGAAAATCCAAATGGTGGCGTGACAGGCACCCCCACAGAGGCTGTTAACAACCCCCGGGGGCTGACTACCTGCCACTGAAGAAAAAAAAGATCAAGGCTCCTGAAAATGTAAGGAGTGGTTTTTCCTTCATTCGAATACATACAGAAAATAAGGCGTTCTCTACATAGCAAGGGGAAATGGATTCATCGTAAATCCATGTTCCTCTATAAAGGTATTTTAGATTTTTTTTAATCCTAGGAGGTGCTATAATAAACTGTTTTTCATTAGTTTCTAAATGATGACCAAAAAAATAGTGAGCTGAATTTTGTTTTTTAATAAAGGGGGTAAAAAAGAAAGGGAAAAACGTGGAAGCAGCTTGGTGCAGGGAAAGGGTGGTCTTCTAGAACCACAGCCCTGGATTCCGACAAGGGGTGTGGGGTTCCTGTCTGGGTGAACCTCGGTGAAGGCATGAACGTCTTTGTGACTCTGTGGCCTCACCTGTCACTTCTCAGGGTAAATGGAGAGTGAACTGTGCAGGCCAAGCGCGGGCACAGTCCTTGACACCGAGCGGGGACTCAGGGGGCGGTGTCTCTGAGCCAGACTTCTCTCCTCCAGGGCCAGGTTAGGACACCGGGCCCGGGCGGGAGCCCGCAGGGGCTGGTGGCTAAGACTTCACAGAAGCCAGAATTCAGCAGGGAAAAGCAAGGCAGCCTGAGTAGGGGCTGCTTTTGTAGCTGTACCTGAGTGCCCCCAAAAGGATTCTCTGGAAAATTCCACCGCAGAACAAAAACAGCTCCTTCCCTGCTCAGAGGACTTGAAAGGCTGGCATGCGGCCCCTGGATTGCTGACAAGCTATGACTCATTTTGACAGAACGTTTGCCAGTTTTCCCAGATTTTCGTTTCACCTAGTATCCCTGGGCTTCAAATTTCTTGCAGTTTTAAAATTTAGCTTCTTTCTTGCTGTCTTTTCTTATGAAAGCAAACGAATTAAACATCACGAGGAGCCCTCCTCCAGAAGACAGGCCTTTTGAGTGGTTTTCCAGGGTGTGGGGTATTTAGGCCCAGTTCCTCCCAGCCTGACCTCTCGGGTGGCCACCTGCACTGAGCAGGTGGCCGGCAAGAAAGGGGAAACTAACTGGCCCACAGGGGACTTGAACCTGTGACCCTTGCTTCGTTAGAGAACATTCTTCTACCCAGCCCACCTCTTCCAACCGCCAACAGACCACGGAAGTGCAGCCTCTATTCGATTATATTCTCCCATGACTCATTATTTAGACTCTTAAAATATGAGTTTACTGAAACTTCTGTGAATTTTATACTTTAAAATGAATATTTCCTGTTCTTAAGAGAATCCATGAGCATACACATAAAGACTGAATAATTTATTCCCAAATAAATAAAATATAAACCATACCAATGAGTCAAGATTTTGCCTAGATGGGTCATCTAATGGAGTGTATTTTCCCTATAATCTGAAGCAGCAGAGGAGGAACTGCTTTTCCCCCTCAGGTGCAGAATAGTATGCTTGGTTAGTATTAATATTAATTTTTCAAAACTTTTGCAAATAGCATCCTGCCAGCTCTAAATTGCTTTAGTTGATTATCCACTTTATGAAAGTAAATCTGAAATTTGCAAACTGGTTTTGTTAATAGCTTACACAGCATAAGCTGGCAAATAAGTATTAATGCATCTACACATAACACAAGCACACGCATAGACACCCACTGTGGTTCCAATGCATAGGTGGTTTTTGGAGAATTCGCTGCTATTTTGAGAATTCGCTGCTTTTTTGAGAATTCGCTGCTTTTGAGCTCACCTGAGAAGTGACTCCATACAGACCTAGTCCACATTACAAATTAATCATGTTCCTCCAAGTTAGTTCTACTTATAAATGCTTTTCAATAGTGATAAGTCAAAAAGCCCTTGGAAATAACACGGTGTCAAAGGATCAGCGATGCCTCCTTTTCACCAGTTGGGGTCCATTTATCACTTCACCGCTACTGGATATACTTTACACTCATAATACAGATATTCTGTCCTACTTAGTGCCAACTGTCAAACTCTCCAATGAGTATAGAGTAAGTTTCTTTCAAAACACCCTCAGTCTTGTGCTAGTAAGTGGTTGAAAGGAATCTGTGGATGTGTGGATCAAATCCTGAAGATGCTACAGATGGATCTCTGCTAATGACATATATGTAATTTCATGTCTAAATTGTTTCCTTAGGGTATTGAACTTTCTATGAATACTAGCACATTATTGGCTCTAGATCAATGTTTTTCTTATAAATTTCACAATGTTAAAAAAAAAAAGTAATGGATTCAGTAGGTGTGGGTTTTAGTTCAGATGTTGTGCGTACTTTGAGTCAGAAATTATCATATAAGCTAAAATATTTGTCTTCTTTTAGAAAAGGAATTGTATGCTTAAATGCTCCTGAAGTGTATCATAAATAAAATGAATCAAATAGAGTTATTTCTTACAAATTCCTTAGTTAATGAATGGAAAGAGGAGCACAGGGTGCATGTCCCATCAGAATTTGAGACTGTGACAAATGTAGTCAGCAAGAATTTCTGTAGCGTTATTGGACTTTGTCCATAGGTTAACTTCTTCCTAGGTAAAATATTATCATAGAGGTAAAATTGCTTAACTAAATTAAATAGATACGTATTCCATCATCAAATCAGAAAATAGCCAATTACTTAAGAGCAATTTATTTAAAATAGAGAAGTAATTTATGTAGGTCAGATCATCCTATACCACTCTGTTACTAACTCCCATTGCCACTGATCATTTTATTAGAATTTTTAATTAAGAATGGAGCTAAATTGTATCATTCTATAACTATTTGTTGTGCAGCAACTCTGGACAAGATACTGTGCTAAATTCAGGAGATACAGATGCGTGAAGGGGAGCAGGCAGCGCTGAGGGTCTGTAAGAAGGTCTGAAGGGGCTGGAGCCCGCTGGGGCCCATGACTCACAAGGCGTAACCAGCCAAAGACCCCTGTCAGGACAAAGCCCCACACTGAGGGGAAGTTTACTCAGGATAGAGAAGGGGAAAAGGGAAGAAGAGATAGTCCAGTTAAAAGTGGGGTCACAGAGTCGGAAGATCACAGAAAGTGAGCCCCCACGTTGTTTAACACTGTGCCCCAAACTGAAGAAGAAACTCTAGCGCCATTAAGAGCTGTTCTGAATCCTTCTTCTTTCTAAGATTTCAGAACTAACTTCATATAAAGAGGAGCAACAGAAAGGGACAAATAAAATCCCAACAGAGAAGAAACAAGGTTAATTCTCACACAGAGTGTTTAAGGGGATAGAGAGAGTGAAAAACAGAATAGCATCTTGAGAGACAGTGAGAGCATGTCAGCCGATCATGCTCACCAATCAGGTGAGAACCGAAATAACTCTTCCGAAGGGAACTAGGTTTTTAAGAAATTATGCAAATAGGAATAAAAAACAACGGATACTGTCTTAAGAGAAATAGAAAGTGAAAAGAAACTTCTGAAAAATGAAAATAAAGTAAGATAAAGGATTCCAGAGAAGTTGACTGATCACTATATGAGCTGAAGCTACGAGCTATTATGGAACATTGTAATTCTGTCATTCTCTGTGTTCCTGAGAACCAATGTGGAAGAAAGGAGACACAGATGTAAAACAGCAAATATTAAGTAAAAGGCCTGTAGTTCTGAAGTACCTACCCTCTTAGCAAATTTCAAACATACAATATAGTATTGTTGACTGTATTTTTGATGCTTACTTTACATCTCCAGAATTAGAACCATCATGCAAACCTGGAACTTTCTACCCATTTTGGAGAGGCTAAGACAGAAAAGTTAAACAGTCCAGTGGTACAGAGCTGAGCAGAAGGGTTCAAATGAGTATTTATTGGATCCATGTACAGTAATACGAGGGGATGCTTTGTGCCAAAGCCACAGAGGGGTGGGAGTGACTGAGGAAGGTCTTGCTTCCGCATCAAGGCTGACAAAACCCCCACTCAGCTTAAGTCCAGCTTCCTGCCTACTGTGCACTTGCAGCTAAGTGCTGGTGCAGAAAAGCAGACAACCCTATTTCCTTGTAAGCGGATCATCGCCGACCCAGGTGGGCTGTCAGGACTGCCCAGCGCTAATCCCAACTCCCTCATCCCTCCCCTCTCCCTGTCTCGTTCATACCCTCCCTTCTCGAGTTTCCAAAGCCTCCTTTGTCTGCTCCTGGGCCTCAGTACTCGGCCTTCCTTCCTCTTACCGAGGATGGCTGAGCTTGCTCTGGCCTAAGCCGAGCCCTCTTCTCTTCCCTTAGCTCCCATTCCCCAACCTGCTCACCAGCATCATCAGTGTGCCCTCCTCTCCTCGCTCCTTCCCATTGGCTCACACACTGTTATTTTCCCGTTTTCAGAAAGTCCTCTACAGTCCCACAGCCCCTCCAGCTGCTATCCATGTCTCTGCTGCCCTTGTCAGCCAAACTCCCAGAAAAAAGCGTCCGTGCTCACCTTGGAATCTGTCTCCCCCAGTTTTCTCTTGACTCCATTTCCATGACTCTACTGAAATGGCTCCCGTCAAGACAGCAGTGGCGTCTGCATTTCTAACTCCAGCCGGTGTTCGGTGACTGGCTTATCTGCAGCCTTTGACACAATTTGTCATGACACACACATCCTCCTTGAGATATTTTGTTCCCTTGGCTTCCAGGACGCCCACCTTCTTCTCATTTTCTACCTGCCTCACAGGCTGCTGTTTCTCAGTCTCCTTTCATCCTGGCTCCTTCTCGTCCTCCCCACAAAGGTTAGATAATCTCACCCAGTGTCTTGGCTACTGAGACAACACAGAGTCACACTGTCAAACCAGACTTGCAAGGATCATACCTATAACCTAGCGTCAAGCTTTACTAATAACTCCAAGGATGCTGGTGATGATGAGTCACAGACTAATTACAGAGCAGCTCACCTCATTCCACGCAGCCACCCAGGTCCTTTCTCAGCACAGTGGGATGTCCTCTAGGCAAGATGCAATATATGAAGTCTCCGGGAAGTTCATGGAATGATCACTAACCTGAAATCTCTCAGTTAAATAAACTGTCTCATCATTCATCACTTGATGAAATGTCTTCATTTATCCCTTCATAATTGCATAGCTTCTGACATTTTCAGAGAGCCTTTATCTCATAAATTCATATATTCTAGTTTGTTTAATGTAAGCAAACAGACCAAGTGTTTCCTGCTAAATGCATTTCATAGATAAGAACTCTTTTCTAGTAAATGCTATTGTATAAATGTACCATTAGCATATTTACAAGAGAATTTGACCAACTCATCTTTCTTTTTCTCCTGGGGTCAGAAATATGAGAAAACAAATGGAAGGCTGGATGCTAACCCTTTCCTTTCCAGCTCTCCATGCACCTATGACTTCAAAACTGGTGTCTGCAACTCACATCTTTCTCCTAAGCTCCAAGGTCATTCAATTAGCCACTCAACATTTTGACTTAGCTGTGTGATAGGTCATCAAACTGAATATGAGCACAATAGAAATAATGATTCCTTTTCTCAACTCCCTACACACACACACACACACACACACACACACACACACACACACACCCCTGTCTTCTGCCAGGTCTTTCCCTCTCAGTACTAGTCTGTCCTGCTCTCCTGCACTCCGTCTGCCCTCTGTCCTCTCAGGGATAAACATCACTTCATGCTTGACTCCTTTTCCTCTCACACCATGTACCAGTCTGCCTTTACAAATGGCCATTTCTATCTTCAAAATAGATCCAGAACTCAACTGCTGATCCATCCCCACCTCCACTGTGACTTTCCTGGTTCAGGCCACCACCATCTCTCACGTGGATCGCTGATTTAACCTCCGACCTGCCTCTCTGCTCCCTGCTCCCATCCGTGTCCCCAAGAGTCTGTTCTGAATATATCAGCGAGATGGCTGAAATATTAGTCAGATTATGTCATCCACAGCTCAGACGTCTCCAGTGGCTACCGTGTCTCTCAGAATAACGGGCACTCTGCCTCAGATGCACTGGCCTCTTTTTGGCCCATCAAGCCACCCAAGCACATGGCAGCCTCTGGACCTTTATAATTCTCTGTATTCAGCCTGGAAAGCTCGTTCCCTCAGGCCCCACATGGCTTGCTTTTCTGATCTCCTTCAGATGTTGGTTTAAATGTACCTTCTTTATAAGACATTCCCTATTCCCTGATCACCTCTTTAAAATTGCAATTCCCATCTTCCCTGGAATCTGTCTCTGTCTCTTCTCAGCTTTTTATTTCCTTCCACTTATCGCCATCTGAAATGTGATACAGTTTAACCTTCTGGTTTCTACTGTTATAGTCTTGAGGATGAGAGCAGAGATGTCTGTTTTGTTCTTGGCTGTGTCCCAGGACCCACAGGAGTGCCTGGCACGTAGTAGGCTCTCAATAAATGTTGCCTAGATTAATTCATAGTGGTGCACATCCATTTGACTTGATCTGAGTTTAGAGGAGAATATGATCAAGTAATGCAAGGAGAGCAGTAACTATAGGCTGCAGGAAGGAAAACCTAGGCAAGTGTGCTGCAGAGCTGGAGTTTTAACCTGCAGGCTGGGGAAGCCGTGAAAGGGAATGAGCCAGGCAATGGCACAGAGGAATGAAGTCAGGGATGAAAGGAATCGTGCTTGGAGAACAATGATGAAAAGAAAATTGTGTTCTTTAACGTTAGTCGTTCTAGTCAAGCTGAATATGCTCACTGATACCGTGTGGGCTGCTGACAATGACCGGGGCTGGAATATTGGGACTTCTGAACAGAGGCATGAAAATATACTATTTGACGGGATTGATAATGATGCACTGCAAGTGTCCATAACCTAAAAAATAGCTACGTTCCCTGAAGTGGGTATGAAGTAAGTCTATCAAATGCAGTTGGTAGAAGTAGTGCTAAAAGCCAAACTTGGAAAAGTCTATTTTTTAACACAAGAAATTAACACAACATTGTAAACCAACTATACTTCAATCTGAAGAAGGAGAAGAGGAGGAGTCTAGCTTCTGAGGACAAATCTCTAGAAATACAAGGAACAAACGCCCCGCTTCTCCGCTTTGCCGGCTGGGACTGGGAGGCGTTCTCCTCTAGGTTGGACCATAGCTTATCCGCTCCCTGCCCTCCACAGTTTTTACTGATACAGATTAACCAGAAAACCCCAGAACCACAGCTCTGGGGAAACAGCACACCATAGTGTATATTACATCACTTTTACAAACTCGCTTTCTTCTTGCAGTACAACCGGTACCAGCAGTACGGCGCCGAGGAGTGCGTGCTGCAGATGGGGGGCGTCCTGTGCCCCAGCCCGGGCTGCGGAGCCGGGCTGCTCCCCGAGCCGGGCCAGAGGAGAGTCACTTGCGAAGGGGCCAACGGCGTGGGCTGCGGGGTGAGTACCAGCCGCACCCCTGGGTGTCGACTGTGCTAGATTTCTTCATTCTTAGCAGAATGTATACTGGATGGAGAAATATGATTTTCTGGTTTAATTGCTATCGGAGTGTTTAAGGCGTGAATCACGAGGTCAGCCTTTTAAACTTCCTCCAGCGCCCAGCTAAGTCAGAGCACAAAGGTATGATTTCTTCTGAGCTGGCTTTCAGTAGACGGGAAGGAAGGAGAAAGAGAAGGCCTCATGTTAGCGTGATGTCTGGGCCACGCTGTTTGCCTGTGTATTTCAGGACGTAAAATGAAGATTAATATGGAAAACTTGAAATGTTGTTGTGTCGTAAAAATTATTTTGAATCGAGATGAGCAAAACTAATGCGGCCTCTTCAGGAAGCGGAATAAGAAATGTGGAAAATGTTTGTTCTAAGAGGTCAACCAGTGTGACCTCCACGGCTTCTTGAATGGCTCTGCGGCTGCAAACCGACAGCCAAGGGCGAGAAAGCGTAACTCAAACGCAAAAAGGCTGACTGAAATATAGGTGAAAATGACAAATGGGCAATAAGCCTGATACTACATTTCATGCAGGCCAGAAAAGGAAGGAGTGTGTATGCTTATAAAACGCTATTGAATTTTTATGGGAAAGCATTTCTTTTAAAATTGCCACTTCATGAGCAGCTCTGGGAAAGGAGGGGTGTGGATGGCACACGCGTTTCACCCAGCCCTCATTTTTGGCTGCGCCCTTGTCGGTTGCCTATGCATAAACTGGCATCTGTCGCTCTTGGTAAAGCTCCCTCTGGGTCACGCGGTGCTGCTGACCAAGCCCTGGGCTAAGCGATAAAGTAGAGGAAGCGGAAGGCGAGAAATGATGAGATACCACAGTGCCTACGCGGAAGGAAACACTTCTGGGGGCATAATGGTGGTTGCGTTAGGATGAAAACTCCAGTCATGTTTGGGAGCCTTAGGAATAATGTAAATCAAACTCTCCTTCCCAGCCTCAGTCTTCGTCCTTTACTGTATAATCTGCAGGGATTGCGTGTGGCCGAAGCCAGCTGCCAGATTCTGGGATCAGAATTCCTAGAAAATGTTTTCTCTTGAAATGACTTATGGTGGTTTTTAACTAATGGTTAAACTATATACTTCTGTCTATGAATTGCTCCCATCATTCCATTCTGTTCAGCTGAGGGGGGGTCTCCTTGGCCCATCTTCTGCTAGTTGCTGTTCGCCTTGCTCTAAGAATTTGGAAGGTTGATGTAATTTTAAGTCTTGAACATCTTTTTCTTCCCTTGTTTTACACAGTGTAACATTATAAGTAACACACATATTTAAACTCCAAATCATGGGAAATTACTTCAGAAGTGAATTGAATTGCTTTACTGTCTTTGGGTGAAGACAGTTTGGAGGCAAACCTTACCTAAAGAAGGATGGCTGTCTTCAGAATATCTCTTTGTCTTTGGAAATTCTAGGTAGTGAGTTTTATCTTATTTTCATTTGTTCCATTTTGTTATTTGGGGAAGCGTGCTTATGGGTTTATCTATTACTTATCTCTTCCTATGTAAAAATAACCCCAAATTTTAGCCATTGGATTAATAAAAATTTGTTGCCTTGCAGTTTCTGAGGCTCAGGAATTCCTGAGTTGCTTAGCTGGGTGGTTCTGGCTCAGGGTCTCTCATGAGATTGCAGTCATGCTTGGTTGCAGTCAACCGAAGGCTCGAATGGGGCTGGAAGACCCACTTCCAACATGGCTGATCCACATGACTGTTGGCCAAAAACGCCTTGGCTCCTTGCTGGCTATTGACAGAAGGTCACAGTCCCTCACCACATGTCCCTCTTCTTAGGCTATTTGTCCCCAGAATGGCAGCTAACTCACCGAGAGCAAGTGATAGGAGAGAGAGAGCAGAGAGGAAGCCATGGTGACCTGCTCTCCAACGTTGTGTGCCATCACTTCTGCTCTGTGCCACTTGTTAGCACTGAGGGGTTGGATCCAGCCCACCTGCAAAGGGAAGGAAATCAGGTTCCATCTTAGAGGAAAGTGTACCTGGGAATTCATGGACGTATTTTGAACCACTATAGTTTGTAATCTGAAGAAGCTGAGAAAAGAATGGAGTGAAATTCTTCTCTAAAGTCTGCACCTAAGCTCATACTTTCCTTTACCTCCCACCTTTTTTGCCTCAACCCCCATTGAAAATGCTCTTTTTCTGGCTTACATCAATTCCCATTGCTTTAGCTTCTCAAATGAGATACACTGACCTCGTCACTGTTCTTTGTCTTCAAATCCTCAACTTCCACGAAAGGTATTAATCCAACATGTTAAGGATGTTACATGCCTTTGGAATTCTGTAGTGGTTACAAAGAAGGCTGAGTTCTATGACGTAAGTCTGAATCCTGGCTCCACCAACTACTAGTGCTCTTAATCTTTCTGTGCCTCGGTCTCCTCACCTCTAACATAGGGCATAGTATAAATTACGCTGCATAAGACTAGTATGAATATTAAATGAGCTATTTGGTGTGAAAAGCTTAAAACAATGCCTGGCATAAAGTGCATATTTATTTAATGTTTAATTAAAAGCTTAATCAATGTTTATCAAAAGCTCACCTAAAAGACCCAATATTCAATGAAAATTACTTACAAGACATTTATTTGATCTTATCTTCCAAATATTCTAGAATATACCCCTGAATCAAGCCAGACCTAGCGCAGGGAGTTAGGTCCCTAGGCCTCACTATCTTAGCCCTTCAAATACTTGCTCTTCCTACACTGTAATTTAGGGTGGTGTCATTTGTTCATATTGTGGTCACTGCAGGGGGAACTTGATGTGTGTGGTTGGGGACATCTCAACGAGCTCTTCTGTGAGGAACCATGGTGCCTATTGCAGGTCTGATATCCTTGTCCTGAGGAAAGTTATCCTTGAGGACATCGTGAATTGTGCAACTCCTGAGGGTTTCCTCTGAAAGCTGACTCCTAGCAAACCTAGAACCACATCTGTGGGCCATCTATCACAAAGAAATGGGCATAGAATGGATTTTGAAGCTTTTTTCCTGGATTCACATTCTTGCTTCTTTCTCTTCCCCTTTCCCTGGTAGATGCTGTCTTGCTGTGATTTGTACACCTTATAAGCTGCCAGTCTTTTCTGGCGTTAAGGGTGGTGATGGAAAGCTGCTATGTGGAAGAAATTGTGGGCAGTTTATGTTGTTTCAGAGGCAGAACAGGGCCCAGGAAGTAGGAGTTAGGGGAAGATGAATCTCTGCTCAGCCTCTGCTCCAGCACCATGGACAGCAGCCGCAAAACGGGCTGCCTGGGGAGCAGCGAGCCCCTCACCCTACTGAGGGTTCAAGGAGAGCCGTTGACTGCAAAGCTATGGAAGAATCTTAGAGTCTTGAACATGGTTCTCAGGTTGTAGTTCACAGGTTTATCGTAAGATATCTGCACAGCCACCTGTGGTTAATTTTTCCTTGACTATCACCTCTTGTTATGTGGGTATCCAAGAAATGCTTGATGTTACAAAAAGGATCTCACGTGTAAGAAAGATCAAGAACCAAATTCCCTGTCATTCACAGAATTTAAAAACTCAGCCTTCCAGGAACATTGTGACGTGCCCATGGACACGCATTTTCAGACCTGAGACACACCTGTATGCTGAGCTCCAGACCAGGTAGTTCTCAGCTTCTCATCAGTCAGCCCACCACTACGTGCCTGGATGGTCCCCTGAACAGCCACGATTATTCATGTGCACAGTTTCCCTCTGAAGACACAAACTTCAGCATTTTGATGGTCTTTGGATTTTTTAAAATAGGTGCTGAGGTCAGAATTTATGACTCTTTTATTCAAACATACAGTCATGGTCACTGGAAAATCACATTAGCTGACCCTTTGCTCTCCTGTACCCTAGACTTAACTATTACCCAGAGAGCGGTGTCCATTAGCTAATAAAGAAAGATAAGGATTTCCATTTAAATGATAATGTCAGTCCATCCAGGAAAGGCCTGATAGATGCGTGATGGTCACAGGAAAATTTTTACCGTTATAGAGAATTATTTGAGCTTAAGTACCACTTCCCAGGATTCAAGTTCAAGTGTCTCACTTCTTTCGTGCCTCGATGTTCCTGTCCTCACTCTCAATATTCTTGTTCTCGGTAAATTCATGCATGTGGAGTTCAACATTTATTGAATAAGTGAACAAATGAAATGGATCTTAACAATGAAGAAGTAAGCTGAGCACACTGTCACTTTTATTTTCAAATATTAATCATCACTGACCCCAGTATTAGAATTGCTTACCTTGCCTCAGCAAAATTTCTTCAAAAAATATAAAATATGCAGTGTTTTACTTATACACGTAATACACAATTTAAAACACCAAAATATATGAAGTTCAGAGATCCACAGAAAGTCACTTAGGAAGCTAATCGAAGGCTGCCCAGTCGCATGAAGACTCCCTCAATTCTGGTACATCAGATGTCTTAGTGTAGGAGCACCAAGATGCTAGCTTTGACACAGTGCAGAATATTTGCACTTGGATAAACAGAATTCAATGAAGAATATGTTTGAGGTTCAGAAGCGTGACCTCTCTCTCTGCTAACCCTTGATCGTATTTTTACCACTGCTCATAAAAATATTAATTGATTTCCCAAGGAATTCATGTTACGCATCATAAGGAATTCATGTTACGCATCATTCTTTCTCTGGCCTTATTGCTATTCATCAGAACTATCTCGCTAACTTTTATAGTGCCGATGTGAAATGTTGACACGTTTACTACTGGAAAACAGCAGCAAAATATGGAATACATTATATCCCCTGCCCTGGGAATATAGAAAGCCATGGCAGTCAAACCTTGTGAGTTTTCTATAAATAAAACATCTTTATCTTATTTGGTGTTGTTTGGGGATGTTCTATGTCTGAGAGAGAATTTCTTAAAATAATAGTAGGAGTTGAATGAAGAGTTTTCTGTTATAAATTAGAAATTCAAGGACAAGATTTAACAACCGAAAAAAAATTTTTAAGCATTTAAATGGAAACCAGAGATTTTTTTTTTTTAAATCGTTCAACTGACCACTAGTTAGGGAAATAAGATAGAATCTCTTAAGGCATCTATAATCACTCTTCCTTTAATGAGTAGTGTGTGTTGCTCTGGGGCTGATTTGTTGAAGAGCTAATGAAATGTTCACCTTGGACTCCTCACTGGCACAGACCCCCTTCCAAGCCCTCTTAACCAAGCTTGTATTCTTGCATTGTTTTCCTTGAAGAGGGTCTCAAATATTGTAGAACCTAAAGTTACAACAGCTCCACCAAGCCCGGACCCAAACCCAAACAGGGACAGGGTGCGACCTGCTCCATGCAAAGAAATTTTTGTTGAAACTGCTTATAACAATAGCATTAATGTATTGTTGAAGATTTTAATTAAATGAGAGTGTGAGCCTCATTTTCAGCCCTTATATAGGAAAGGAGTTGATGTGAGCAAATTAAGATACTTATCCTTTCACTCAAAGAGCTAACTCATGACTGAGCTAAAACTTAAATTAATAAATAGATGGGGAGCCCTTTTTTAATATGTGGGGCTCAGAAATAGAAAGCAAGTAGATATTTAGCAAGTCAATATTTAATAATAAAAGGGAAAAAAGATGCCTCCTTTTCCCATTCTTTAAGGCTATTTTAATTTTATAAAAATACATAATTTAATCAAATGATGTGAAGTATTTTGAAAACTATGTAGAGTTCTCACTTTTTCCAAGAAGAATAGAGATTAAAAATCTAGACTCCAAGTCTGTGTAGTTTATATCGTAACGCTTTCAAAAAGACACCGGAAAGAACAGGTATTTTTCATGAGGCCCAGACGTGGGTGTGTCAGCACTAAGCTCCAGGCTGTAACCCCACCCCTCTTGCTCGATCGCCTGGCCTTTCCCTCACGTATAGCGTGGAATCTTATCTCGCTGACACACTATTTTTTTAATACACAAAATGTTCTTTATCAAAAAATGTTTTAAAAAGAAAGCTAATGTAATGAAATGTCAGAAATATGCATTCCCTGTTTATTTGACAAGTGTCCAAAAATCTAATTTAAACTCTGAGATTGGCTCATTTGCAGAGTGGAAATAAGTCTTGCTAGACTTTCTGCCTGTGGGATGGCTTGAAGTGCAAAGATGGAAAGCTTTGGAAAGTATTTATTTTAATTAAAGAAACCGTTCAGAAATGTACAAACAAGTTCTGCATGCCATTCCTCTGGAAAACGTTTATCAGTTAACAAATGTTCCTAGAGAATACTCGGCAGTCTGAAATAGAAATACATATTTTCTAATCCAACACAGACCATTGACCTTCCCACGGGCCCCCAGCTATTTTTTTGTTAAAATAAGGGAAGTGTGAAATAATTATACTCTTCCAAAATGGTAATCTCCATCTCTTTGAATAATGTGTGAGGAAATCAGTTTGGTGACAAATTGAAGGGAGAAGCCTTCTTTAGCTCTACCAGCTACAAGAGAGCTCGGAACATTCCAGAAAACAGGCTTCTACTGAAGATAACATGCCTTCAGTGCATTCACGTTGATTCTGCCCTCTCCTCAGTCTCGGGCTGTGTATCCAGTATGGTAGCCACCAGCCACAAGTGTCTATATAAATTAAAATTGAGTAAAATTTAAAATTAGTTTCCTCAGTCACCATAGCTGTATTTTAAGTGCTCGGTGACCACACGTGGCTTCCAGCTACTGGACTAGACAGTCAGACAGAGCATATTTTCCTTCATATCACAGAAAGTTCTATTGCACAGACAGAATATAAGACGTCACACAAGGAGCTGCGTGCACACACTCAGAGTTTCCTGGGTCTCAACCATCAGCACATTGACATCCTCAGTTCTAGTTAAGAAGAAGAATCTTTCCAGAAATTAAAGCAATTTCCTAAGTAAAATAATAATAATAATAATAATAACAACAACAACAAAGATAATAATGGAGATCACTGTTTTCCAAAGTGATGTTCGTGTAGCCCAAGTTCCAAGGGATTTTACGTACAAGGAGGAGGACTGGAGTGGAGCAGAGAGACTTGGAAACAAATGTTAAACTCGGTTAGACAGGGCTTTCTTGTGTAGGACTTAAAGCTTTCAACATGCAAACATGCATCTGCTTGAATAAGTAGAATACCACAATCAGCCTTTCTTAAATTCTTTAGAGCAAGAGCTGCCTTTTATCTGGTACGTGTTACAAGGCAGGTGTTTCATGGAACGACTTGGGAGTCACATCGTTTGCTTTGTCTGAATAGCAAGGGGACCACAGTATGCTTGTAGAGGAGCTGGTGGAACCGCAGGGTTGGAGCATTAGACTTACAACATTCTCCTCTTTGCAGAGAACTACTGAAGTATGAGTTTTTTCATTGTATGCCATATTTGTCTTAGAGGTATTTTTGAAATACGTATTTTTATAGTGCAATCTTTCTTGTTCTTGAGCTGCTACTGATACATAGTGTTAGGGATTTCAGATCCGTAGAGAAGGTAGGATGATATTTTCTGACTGTGTGTGGTTAGTAAAGTATTTTCAAGTGGCTCCTATTAAACGAACAAGAGATTTTTCAACTTCATAGAATAAAGGATATTACCGTAAATAAAACAAGGTCACACAGTGGGTCTCAGTATAAGTCAGTCCCATAAAATTTAAGTGCACAGGACAGTGTGGACGTGACAGAGGAGTCATGGCTTGTGCTTTTTGTTCTTGTTTTCTGCGCCGTTGGAAATTGCTGCAGTGACGTGGATGAGAGCTGTCACGGTGATGTTTGCCTGGGCCACGCCCGGCTGTCACTGCCCTGGTGGGGCCACTCTCACAAGGTGGCCCGTTGGAGTGCCCACCTGGCATCCTGAATGGCGGTCCTCCCTTCCCTGTCCTTCCCGAGGGCCACTGGAGTTCCAGGGGGCGGAGGCCACGTTCCATCTCATTACACTAGTGACTTTTACCCCCCACGACGTCCAGGCCCTCTACCATCACGTGTTAGGGGCCTCACAGACACATGTTATGTTCTACTTCTTCTGACTTGCCTCCGGCTCTCTTTCCTCCTTAAGGAATCCCCTGAACGCTAGCCCCCCAAAGGAGCTGGTTCCTCCTCTATATTTATCTGGGTAATGGCCCCCATCATTCCTCCTTGCACTGGATTTTCTTGATTTCCCACCCGCTACCTTTAGAAAAGAGCCTCATGGACCTGACATCATTCATGTTGGCTCACTGGTCACCCTCTCTGGTCCTCATCTGGTCACCCTGTCTGGTCCCCATCTGGTCACCCTCTCTGGTCCTCATCTGGTCACCCTGTCTGGTCCCCATCTGGTCTTCCACGGCGCTATGCACATGCTGGGTCCTGAGGTGCGATCGTCACGGCAGTTCCTTTGCTTGCTCACACTCTTTTTTGCAAACACATATAGAACTTAAAGTTTACCGCTTATAAGCATCTTTAAGTGCGCGGTTCAGCGGCATTACGTGTATTCATAATGTTGAGTAACCGTCACCATTCTCTATTTCCAAAAGTTTTCATCACCCCAAGCAGAAACTCTGTTCCCATTAGGCATTCCTCCCAGGCCCTGGTAACCCCTAATCTACTTTCTGTCTCTCTGAATTTGCCTACGCTAGATATTCCATGTAAGTGGAATCATGGACTATTTGTCCTTTGGTGCCTGGCTTCACATAATGTTTGTCACTCAGCATAATGTCAGAATTTCATTCCTTTGCATGGCTGAATTATATTCCATTGTAGGTAGGTACCACACTTTGTTTCTGCCACTTCCTTTTAAAGTTTATTCAGCTGGAAGAGTCCTTTGTCCTCCCGAATCAAAAGTCAGGCGGGCTCTCTGACTTTTAGTCACTTGGAAGCAATAAAAAGTCTGCAAGCCACTTTATCTTGTGCAATCATACTCTCAATTCGTTAAAAATCCCTTGTCTCAAAAAATCAAGCTGACGTAGCATTAAACCTTCTCCCCTCGCCCCTGAGACCAGCCCTCTGCATCACGCCTACGTGCACGTGGTGTAGAAGCCCAGACAGGCGGCTGGGGCTCACCCGGTTGCTCTCAGGGTTCATCCGGTCCTACCTGTATCCCTGACTCTTGGTCATCTCAGATTAGAGTTGACAGTAAACAGTGATAACTGATTATTCACTTTATTCCCCTGAGAAGTGCCCACTTCATCAATTGCCAAATCCAGGTTTTTTATTTCCAGTGCTTAAAATTGGTTTGCCTGGAATAACAGTAGCCCTTTGTTAGTGCCTGTGATGTTTCAGCCTCATCACAGGATCATCCCTGCAGACCAAAGCTCCGTGTCCTAATTTGGGCAGCAAAACCCTAACCCCTGTTCCTGTAGGTAAAACAGTCATGTGATCCTGCCAGAAATACAGTTCATGGACGTCACCGCAAAGGTTTGTGAAGATCCGTGTGGAGGATACTTCTGTAGCGCTGTTTTATGGCGCTGTTTTGTAATAGATAAGAACTTGGAGACAATCAAATTGTCACTAATATCATAGTGGTTAAATCTATCTTTGGCATGTCTATACAATAAAATATAATATCCTGTTTAAAAGAATAAGGTCAATCTATGTGCTGATGTGAAACAATTTTTAATATATAGAATTAAGTGAAAAGAGCAAGAAAAAAAAGATCATTGCTCATAAATACATAAAATATTTCCTGGAAAGAATTAAAGAAACCAGCAGTGGTTGCCTTTGGATGGAGAAAGTGGGGATAAACCAGGAGGAAGCTTTCACTTCTCAGTTTGTAATTTTCTGAAACATCTGAGGTTTCTGAACATACAGATATATTACTTTTACTTTGTATAACATAAGGGATTATCTTAGTTTATGGGTTTTCTTAATGAATTAAACTTCTTATGTTTAAAAAAAAGCTAGTAATGTTACTTGTTAAAGATAAAAGCAGAGCGAGCAATAATTAAATTAAGTAGAATTTTACACCATTTCAAACATACTGTTTCTTTGGGGTTGGACTAGAGAGAAGGAAATATGTCCTCCCCTGGCAGAGAGCAAGGGCATGGAAACCAAATCATAAAGCCTAGCTGGTGTTCAAGGAGTGACTGGTGTGGGCGGTCCACCTCGGCATTCTTTCAAACATTTAATTGGCATAGAGCACACTCTCCTGTCATACTGACTTAGTTGAATGGCTTGTTTAAGTAAAATGTGAGTAGCCAATGTTCACAGCAGCACTATTTACAACAGCCAAGACATGGAAGCAACCTAAATGTCTGCCAGCAGTTGATTGGATAAAAAAGATGTGGTACAATATATGTACAATGGAATACTACTCAGCCATAAAAAATGAAATAAGACCACTTGCAGCAACATGGATGGCCCTCGATGACATAAGTCAGGTTATCAAACTGACACAAGTCAGACAAATGTCATACAGTATCACTTATATGTAGAATCTAAAAACTGATGCAAATGAACTTATTTATAAAACAAAAACAGACTCACAGACATAGAAAACAAACTTATGGTTATCAAATGAGAAAGGGGGAAGGAATAAATTAGGAGCTTGGGATTCAGATACAAAATATTATTTATAAAATAGATACACAACAATGTCATAATGTATAGCATGGGTAACTATATTCAATATCCAGTAATAACCTATAATGAAAAAGAGTATATGTATATGTGTAACTGAATCACAGTGCTAAACACCAGAAACTAACACAACATTATAAATCAATTATACTTCAATAATAAAAAAGAAAGAAAAAGAAAAATGAGAGTGAACTCTGGTAGGAAATTTAATTTATGATCTCAAAATTGGTTTTATGAAACATGTCACCAAAAACATTGAACAGCTGAATGCAGATAGGCAAATTTCCATTTCTGTGTAGTTTTTAAATAGTTTTTAAATAGTTTAAGTAGTTTCAGAAGTACAGGAAAATATTTCTGATGGTATTTTGCACATATCTGTATTCTAGGAATTTTATTCCTACAGTGTATTTTATTGTTGCTTTTTATTTATCTTCTTATTTTTGTTTATACCTGTTTTCAGTAAAATATAGACAGAGTTCAATGTGGCCCTAACAAACAAACAAACAAACAAATACACTCAGCACTTGAGTAACGTGCATTTCTCATTGTTGGTCAAACATTCCATTGTAAATTGGTAAATTACTAGGTCCGTTCTCCACAAACTCCTGGGAGGGAATGAGGCTTTTCCTGGGTAAAGACAAGTCGGTGGTCCCCAAGGGTCTATAACTGACTCAGAAACCAAGTGCTCCCTGGATCCCAAGAAATGCAGTCAGCCTTCCTCCCTGTCCGTTTTGCATTTTAGTGGCCCAAGGATTCTTCCAGGTGAGGTCCTCCATCTCTTCTGCCTCTTCAACAAAGAATGAATGAAACTACGAATAGAGCCTTGAAGGCTTCCCCAGGCAAACCTGACCCACCCTGGCCTGATCTGACTCCCGCTTCCCTCTGGATGGGAGGCCTGGAGGATGGACACCTTTCAGGACTACCTGAGCCTGCGATACAGGCCTTTGTCCACCTGTCCATGTAAAACTTCATATAGTGAATAGTGAATCAGATTTTTGTGTGTGTTAATTTATTTAAGGATTTTTTTTCAAGGAGAAGAAAAAAGTCAAGTCAGACTACAAGCGCATGGGGAAGGCACAGGCCAAATGGGTGCACTTTCCCCATCTGTCCATTCTTTTTTTTTTTTTAATTTTTGTTGAAGTGTAGTTAATTTACAATGTTAGTTATAATGTTAGTGTACAACAAAGTGATTTAGTTGTAGATATACATACAAATTTTTTCTTTTCAGGTTCTTTTCCATCATATGTTATTACAAGAAATTGAATATAGTTCCCCATGCTCTACACTCCTAGGTCCTTGTTGTTTATCTATTTTGTATATAGTAACATCTGTCTTTTCATCCCCAACCCCTAATTTATCCCTCCCCCTCTTTCCTCTTTGGTAACCACAGTTTATTTTCTATGTCTGTGAGTCTGTTTTGGGTTTGTAAACAGAATTTGTATCATTTTTTTAGATTCCACATATAAGTGATATCATATGATATTTGTCTTTCTCTGTCTGACTTATTTCACTCAATGTGATCATCTCTAGGCACATCCATGTTGCTGCAAATGGCATTAATTTCATTCCTTTTTTATCCCATCTGCCCATTCTTGAACCAGAGGCAGCAGAAGGAATCCTTTCAGAGGGAGAGCACACTATTTGATGCAGTCTAGGAAGTAATTTGGCAAGTGGACCTGTTACTGAACTTCCAAAAAGAAAGCAATTTTCTTCCTCCGTTCTATAGAAGTAGACCCAGAAAGCCTGTTTCTTCCCCCAGTCCATGCCCCTCATCACCCTCTTTTAGGAAGAAACAGTATTGTTCCTGACATACATGCTTCTTCACAAAGCCTTGCTGGTTATTGTTCAGGGTGCAGCGACAGTCTGGGAATTCAATGTTGAGTGATTTTTTTTTCCCCCAGTTCCTCTCAAGGTACTGGTGTTAACTGACAGGTCCATAATTCAAAGGACATCTGAATTAGCTATTCCTGTGGCTACCGGCACAGACAGAACCCACCCCACTTACAGATTGTCACCTATCCCTAAAGAATCCTTAAGCAAATTACTGGGTACAAGTATTCATATCACCTCTTTCCTCTATGAACTTGAAGCATTGTTCTTGATGTACGCAAACCTGCACGTTGGAACTGCCTGGTTATTTGGAGGAAATAATAAAAGAAGAGATACTGAATGCAGTCAAGTATAAGTGAGTCTTTTGCAGAAATAAGATAGAATTTCACTTGCTTGATTTTTCAAGAATGTGAAAAGCTTGGAATGGATGCCTTCTAGAAAAGAAATCACAAGAAAAGAGTTATCAGCCTTCTTTAGACCAGTCACGCAAATGTTTTACAGGTAAACAGGGCATAGAAAGTAAAGTTATATTCAGAAGATGGCTGCTATTTGGAAAGAAAGAAACCCAATCAAAGATAGCTTCTGAAAGACTCCTTTATGTGAGAACACGGCTGGGCTTTTGTATCAGCTGTATTGTATTACTGTGAAGTGCAGGGATGGCTTAATCAATAAGAAAAGTTGGGGTAGAAAGATAGGATTAAAGAGATAAGATCTTTGCTAGACTAAATCAATTGAGCCAGAACCTCCCATAGTGAGCTGGGTGGAAATTGCTTTACGTTATGAATGTTCCAGGGATTTTTTAAAGGTCTCAAAATTGGTGTTTGGAGATTACGTTGCTGTGTGTATTTTTAGTTCGCTGTTCTGGAGAAACCAAAGATTATTTTTCTAAGACCTCAGAAAGGCGCTAAGCTTCAGCAGTATACATGGTTTAGATACACACTTACTGGTTGTGCTTTTAATAGCACAAGCACCATTTTAAAAGTCATTGATACATAATCACAAATTGGTAGGGACACAAATTACCCCGGAAAGTTTAGAAAATAACCAGCTTGAAACCTACACTAAAGGCCATTTAACTTCCCTCTATGAACAGGATTTCTTGCTGCTAGAGCCAGACCCCTGAGCTCCTGGCTACCCGGCCAGTTGTGTGAGTTTCTGTCGGGTTAGGGTTAGGGTTAGGGTTAGGGTTAGAATCCGTGTGGGCCTCAGCTGGTTATAGGACAGTGTTGGTTTCCCTCCTGAGTTCCATCATCCCATTTTCTTGCTAACAGAACACTGATTTTTTTTTTTTTTTAAGTATTCTCCTTTTGGAGAGGTGACCTTATTCAGAGTCAGAAGGGAATCCTGAGTCATCTAAGCCAGTCCTGTTTACCCCTGTGATGCTTACTAGGCAAAGTTTAGGAAGAACTTTGATCCGGTGAACTTGATGGCACCCCTCAGTTACCCAGCTCAAAAGCCACTCTGTTGTTGGACTGAGCCTTATGTGAAAGATTACTTTTCCTTTTTGTGTAAGCTCCTTGTATCGAACTTCCTGTTTCTCCAGCTAAAATCTCTTAACTGGTCCATGGAAATCGGTACATTTCTTAAAAATGACCAGACGAGTTCATCCACTCACGGACTTTGGCAGGTAACACAAAAAGAGGCGCTTGCTAAGCTAAGGTCTTTCTAATAGCAGGCAAAATCGCCTTCAGATGACATCCCATAATACTCCGTGCGGCCACTGCAGCTGTAAGCAGCAGTAAGAGGTGCCTCCTCGTCCCTCTCTGGCTAAATGGATCGTGATGCACCCACCCCATTACATCGTTCAGACATTAGTGCCGCGCTGTGGGACCGGGGCCGGAAGCAGCAATGTCTTAACTAGATGGAAGTTTATTTCTCTCGCTCTTAAAAACCTTGAGCCGGGATGATGGCTGTGCTCCACGATGCTGGCCTCATCTGAGTGGTACAGGTGGTCCAGCACCGTGTCCACATTTCAGCCAGGACCAGAGAAGACCGGGAAGAGGAGGACATGCCGCTCCTAAGGCCTGATCCGTAAGAGGCGCGCCGCACCCCACCCGCCGCCCGCGGAGGGCAGCCGGCTGCGTGGCCCGCGTCAGCGCCAGCCGCCGGGGCGCCTGCGTCCCGCTGAAACGGCTGCTTAGGAGGAAGGGGCGAATGGGGGGTGGTGATAAAGTCGTTCTCTGCCACATCCGCCTATGTCCTCCCCTTCCTGTGACCCTCTTACAGTCTCAGATTTTTGCATTTTCAGGCAGAATTGCAAAAAAAAAAAATCTCTGAGCAGAATGCTCCTTCCTCTTTATTTCTAACAGGACTGAGAGCTTGCTTGGCGATCTTTTCTTTAAACAATGTATGTCTTTCACTTCTGTATTCAAAGGCATGAAAATTAGACCTCCAGCTCTCCGCAACACCCGTAAAGTTGTATTCACCCCGACAGTAAGAGGTGTTGCCACAATAACTTTCCGAATTTGTGCAGATGAATAGAGGCAGCAGCCAGTATTTCCAGAGGCTGAGAGGAGCGGCACAATTCTAGAAAATTCCCTCGTTGGACTGAAGTCTTCACCTGCTGATCTTTTTGTTCTAATTTTACATACAAATGCACTGCTTAACTGTGCAGAACCAAACAGACCGCAGTTAAAGCTTTTGGAGTTACAAATTGAATATGAGGTTTCCTGTGGCACTGGGGTAACGTCAGCCTCTGATTTCCATTTCCAACAGCCGTCCTAGGACTTGCAGCTTTTGTTCTTCTGCTGCAATCACTAGAAGTCAAGCTGTTTTCAGCAACTAAGCTGTTCTAATAAGAAACATTCACTGGAGGAAAAAGTCAATATATCTTCCCTTACATTTAAAATAAGTCCGTAATACCTACCAGGGAAAGTTATTTATGTATTGTAAATGGTTCATTGATTGTCCACTGTGCGTGTGGCGTTGCGCTGGGCACTGCGGGCTCAGGGAGGCGAGGACATGGCACAGTGATGGGGAAACACAATCGGGTGGCAAGACAAGACGCCCAGCGGGAAACAGCACACCCATATGGCAGCATAAAATCATGCCAAGGAACGTGCCACAGACACTGAGAAAGGGCGAGGGCCTTCTCACCCAGCGCCCTTACCACCTTGAACACAGCTCCTTTTAACATAGTCGCATTGCTTGTTTACATCCCACGTACCCCCGTTAACCTGTGGGCCCCTGGCGGGGCCAGCCGGCGACATTCGACCCGCGTGTGTATCCTCCGCATCTAGCGGGGTGTTCAGCACACACCTAGTCATGTGTCCCGTTCAACAGTGAGAGGAGAAGGCTTTGAACTGTTGAGGGTGGGGAGCTTCATTAAAGGGCTGGAAGGTTGGAGAAATTTTGCCTAATGGGGACAGGAGATATTCTAGGCATAAGACTCTGCACCAGCCCCCCAGTAAAACTCCTGCGTGTGAATCTCCGAGTCCGTTTCCCAGGGAACCCGTCCTGAGATAGGCCTTCGTAGACCAGCCTCTTTAAGGAAGATGCTTTAGAAGCATTGAGGGGTTGGAAAGAACTTTAGAAGAAAATGTAGAGTGATACCATTTTTGTAATATTTAAAAACACGGGGCAGAAGGGCGCAGCTTAGCGGTAGAGTGCGTGCTTAGCATGCACGAGGTCCTAGGTCCAATTCCCAGTCCCTCCATTAAAATAAATAAATGAACAAACAAATAAACGAACCTAGTTACCTCCTTCCAAAAATAAATTTTTTCAAGAAAAATTTTTAACCACACAGAAGCATTCTTAACGCTGTTTGAAAATGTATAAATAAATCTGTGGGGATGATAACACCAAAGTTGGAAGAGTATTTCCTTTTTCCGTGAAGAGGTGGTTGAGAGGAAGAGAAATGGGGTCCAGGAGGGGTACACAGGGGAAAAAAGACTCTGCACCAAACTGAAGGTAGAGAAGAGGGAGGGGGGAAGTGAGGAGGTGACTCGGGAGGGGTGGGGCCCAGGGGCTTTTACTCGCTCGGCTGTGGATCTTGGACTTTGTCCCACCGACCGTGGAGACCAGGGAGGGGCTTTCAGGGAACTAACATGCTCACATCTTTTGGAAAAAATAATTTAGCGTCAGTGTGGCATGTGGATGGAAATGGGAAATGTCTGAAGTCACTGCTAAAAGGTAAACTAAGGCACAATAAAATTTTCAAGAGTTGATTTGAGCAAACATGGAATCGAATCAGGCAGCCTCCAACCTAAAGCGGTTAGGAGCCTCCACCAATAGGAGCTGGCAGGGAGGTTTTTACGGGGAAGATGCTGACGCAAAGCAAGGAGACGATCTGATTGGCTACGGCTGAGGCGGGTGCCTTGTTTGGGAAAACCAGTTGGCCGTCTGTGATCTGTTGTCCTCAAGCTTCCTGTTCTACGATTCCAGTGCGCGGACCCGGGCTCAGGTTCTAGTTTGTTTATGTAGGTCGGGGAGGCGTCAGCGCCGCCGCCGTCGGTCTGACTCCCGTGACACCGCCGAGACCACTGTGACCAATGTTGTCTCAAATTAATATAACCCTCCTGAAACCCTTGCAAACCAGATATTACCATTATCTTTTTTTCCTCATACAGGTTTTTCAGAAATTATTTTAGGGATTCTAGTTTTGCGATATTAATTTCTAGTCAGATCGTCACCTTAGGGCTGAGGAAGACTTAGATCGCTTTTTCGGTTTAGAGATTATTTAGAAGCTGGACTCACAAACAGTCCCCATATAATGTTTAATAGGTGATGTGTAAAAATCACAGTAATGCAATGCGCCCTATAATATTTACACACCTCTTTCTTACGCTATGCCCAGTTTACTGCCTTTTATTTTATCTACAAATAAATGCTTAATATTTAATAATCTTCAGTATTAACTATTCCTCTTTGTCTCCTTGACATCTACCGTGGTATCCAACACACATATAATCATGTAAGAGGGTTTCATATTTAAGTCCCTCAAGTGAAAGCATTTCCAGCTAGTAATTGTGAAAGTTTTTTTAACAATATTTGAGAAATGGAGGAAGTGACAAGGTGTGGACCTTGCAGCCGCCCTCTCTGCTCTGATGTCTCTGCATCCACGCACTCAGTGAACAGAACAGAGGGAAAGACGTATCGTGAAGTTTTCCAAGGTTTGGGGGCAGAAGAAGAACCCTGATGATGAGATGTCAGGCATGTTGCCATGGGAACACATTCCTTCTCTAACCCCCATTAGTTTCTGTTTAGCAAGAGTGTGTTTTCCTAAACAAATTTATTTTGAAAATACAAAAGTAGGTGAAAAGCACAAAGTCATTTATAATGACCCTAGATATTTTAAATGTCTCAACACTGTTTGACATTAGTGAATTGGGAATCATGGCCTATCTTGGACCTGGCCTCGCTATTCCCTGAGCAGATCACACACACACACACACAAATACACACCACCATGCCACACACACACAAATACACACATTACACACATACATACCACAAACACACACAAACCCATGTTTCACAAATTGGATTCAGAAATAAATTTCCTACCGTTTTACCAATGGAAACATTATTTGTCCACTTAACACGAACAGTGAAATGTATAAATTCTAATTTTAATGCAATTAGTTCCCAAGACATTTGCACACATCCAGTGTCTCAGGGCCAAATTTTTTTAAGTGGAAGAAGCATTTTGCACATTTTTTTTTATTAAGGTACAGTTGGTTTACAATGTTGTGTTAGTTTCTGGCGTACAGCATAGCGATTCAGTTATACATATACATATTCCTTTTCATATTCTTTTTCATTATAGGCCATTACAAGGTATTGACTAGAGCTCCCTGCTGCACATATATTTTTTATATAGATCTAATCAGAACTTTACATCAGGACCAGTTTTCTGTCTCAGGGAAGAGTGTGAAAGTGAAAGTTTTAAAACGTTTTTACCAAAATCCCTTCTTTATTAATAACATTTGGTATCTATTTAACTCCCTTATATTTTCTATGTCCCTGATTGGACACGAAGTCCTCCCAGGGACAAGAGCTCTGGTGCAAAGAAGGGCAGGCAGGAGGCGTGAACAGGTGGGCATCCTTCCAGATCACCTCAGCTGCCCCGTGATTCACAGTCACCGTCGCCCCCGGAGCCATGGGAGCCCAGAATTCTCTCCATCCTCTTCTGTTCTCTCAGATCTCCTGCCCAGCTTGGTACCACTCCGTCCACTGCTGGACTGGCTGCGGCCCTTTCTCTCCCACCTCCAGGGACACAAGAAGCAGGAGGTTGCAGTAAATGTCCCTGTTTTCATGTCCATTCTATTTGTCCCCATTTCCTGGACTTGGCCAAACCCTCCAATCGTCTCCTTCGTCTTGGTCTTCTGCTCCACGCTTTTTCACTTTCCTGACATGCCCCCCTGACGGCCCCTCCTCTGCCCTTGGCAAAGTCTCCTTCCAGGTTCCTGCAGGGGCTGGAAGTGGCTCTCTGGAACCACTGCACACTCTGCACCTGCTGGCCTGAAATCTACCAGTTCCCGTGGGGTGTGGTCCCCCAGCAACTCGCAGCTCCTTGGTGGACCCCCTGTCCACCCGGCTCTAGGGGCGCTTTCTCTGGGGGAGAGGGTGAGGGTGGCGAGGGCAGACTAAGTCACAGGAGCATGAACGGCCCCATCCTCCAGCCAGTTCACCCCACCCCGGGCACCAGGGGGCGCCCTGCCCTTCTTCTCAATCCATGGTTTTCTCCAGGCAGTGTTGCTGTCCCAGGCAACGGGTGAGGCAAATTAATCGTCAGTCTGTGATTTAATGCAATCACAGGGTCTGCCCAGGGCAGGCACAGGCTGCAGTGCCCCAGAGTCTCCCACACACACCTGTGGGGTGCATGTGTACAGTGCACACACATATGTCCCCCAAAGATAAATGGAAAATCCTCCCCTTTTGAAACTATTTCAGATTCCAACCAGGTTCCTTCCTGTCGGATGCTCTTCCACTACTTGAGGACCCTTTCGGCTCATACAGCTGATTTCTTCCATCACCGTGTGGTTGGAAGATGGGGCTGCAATGATTTTCTCAGCAACCTGGTGCAGGAGTTTGTGTGATACTTTCTAAGGTTAAGGGTGTCACCTATGGAATTTACATTCCAGTGAATTAAAGAGGATATCAAATGGTGATGAGGGCTGTGTTCTGTTTGAAGTGACAATATATCCTGCGGGTAGTTGGAAATATGAAATTGAAATTTGATGTATTAGGATCATTGTCAAGATTTGAGAGTTATCGTTAGAAAGGTAATACTTGAAGCTCTTCGAGAATGGGTCTGTTCTCTGAAGTAAAGCAGCATCACAGGCTTCTCTGCAAAGAAGTAAGACGACTTGTGAGTCTTATTGTAAATGGACTGAGGCTGCGCCAACACCTCCTGGTTTTGGCGAGTGGAGGGGGTGGGTTAAGGAAATGAAAGGGCAATTTCTTCCAGGAGTGTGACCCTCAAAAAAGGGTCCCTGATATAGAGATGATACACAAAGTCATAGGATGAAAGGGGAGCATTTCTCTGGACAATTTGGGGCAGATCTGGGTGGAGAATGGTACTTTCATATTGAACCAAACACATGAGTATTCCTAAAAAATGTCTAAATTTACCCCCTCTATTTGGGGCTCTGACCTTGAGCCTCTCCAGAACAGACCGGCTCTTCCCTCTGCTGTCTGGGAACACCTCTCAGAAGAGCTTGAGAACGCTAATTTAAGTGATGACAAGAAACTCACCCACACAGTCAAAACCCAATTAAAAATGTTAGGATCAGACATCAAGATGGTGTGAAATGAATAGTTTTTTTCAAATGCTTCTTACACAAAATGATTTTTGCTGCTCTTTAGTTTTTATAATGTACTTACGCTTTCACTGCTCTAAGAAACAGATTAATGTTCCTGTATTATTTTGTTTACACCCCATGTAAACAGAAATGGTCCCAGGAGGAATGACATTAATTATTATCAAATGATCTTTTCCTTCATCATCAAAATGTAAGCAATTAAATCTCCACTTCCCAAATAGATTAAAGAAGATTTAACTCTTGCAGAGGTTTCTAGCTAGAGGTAAAAATCAGTTGCACCAATAATTTTTATGAATGTGTCTTGATTTAGAAAGTACTGTTTAAGCTTTATTTTGCAGAAGACAATTTACATATAAGACAGACTCTTTGAAAGTAACCTCACTTAAACTGAGCTGCCTTAATTTTTAAGTAAGTGGACCGTATTTGGCTCCAATGTGGAGGCTTCGGTGTGTTATTAACATGAAACTGACATGGTATGAATTTAAAAAGAGACCAGTCTTCTCTCTGTCCCATGTATCTGAGGTCACAGTTAAGTTACTTAATCTCCCCTGTACCTGTTTCCTCAGCTGCAGAATGAGGTCTCTTCCATCTCTGAGGCTCTGAGCTTCCATGCATGCTCTTGATATTACCAGAGCAGTTCACAAGCACAGGACTTGCATAGTTAAAGTTAAGTCATCGATCTTGCTACCAGGTTAGGCTCCTAGAGGGACACAGCACCCAGCCACCGCTGTGGGTCAGCCTCTCATCCTGTCTTTTCACCTTCCTCAAGGATCCACTGGAAGTAACTGCTCATCAAATCTGATGTTGGATGGTGAGACTCTTGCTTAGTTTGGACAGGAAGACAGTTTTTTTATTGAAGTGTAGTAGACTTACAAGGTTGTGTTAGTTTCAGGTGTACAGGAAAGTGATTCAGTTATAGACACACACGTATATTTTCTTTCTCAGATTCTTTTTTTCATTATAGGTTATTACAAGATACTGAATATAGTTCCCTGTGCTGTATAGTATGACCTTGCCATTTATCTATTTTATATATAATAATGTGTATCTGTTAATCCCAAACTCCTAATTTATCCCCCCTCTTTCCTTTCCCCTTTGGTAACCATGGTTTGTTTTCTATGTCTGAGAGTCTATTTATGGTTTGTAAATAAGTTCAGCTGTATCATTATTTAGATTCCACATATAAGTGATATCATGTGATATTTGTCTTTCTCTGTCTGACTACCTTCACTTAGTATGATCATCTCTAGGTGCATCCATGTTGCTGCAAATGGCATTGTTTCATTCTTCTTTACTGCTGAGTAGTATTCCATTGTATAAATAGACCACAGCTTCTTTATCCAGTCATGTGTCGATGGACATTTAGGTTGCTTCCATATCTTAGCTGTTGTAAATAGTGCTGCTGTGAACACTGGGGTGCATGTATCTTTTCTAATTGAGTTTTCTCCAGAGAAAGACATGCTTGAGTGTAGAGAGGGACCCAAAGTGGAATCATTGTGGCATGTGCTCCACACTGATACACAAGAGCTGTTTTAGATCCTGACATTAAAATTATTCAAATAAGAGCATCCTTGTTAACGCAGAAATAATAATTCAAACAGAGCTAAGCAGCGTTTCTGCCTTCCGGGGTAAAACTGATAACTAACAACTCAAGCAAAGTTGACTCCATTCTTCCTGGGCACACAGGGCAAGGTTCAGGGAAGGACTTATTTATTTGGCTTCTTTTTTTCAGTTGTGTTTTAATTTCCAAGAATCATCATCTAACCCCCTCCCCTCATGCAGAACTTCACCTAATCATTCAAGACAAAGGGTCAGCTCTACTTAGGAGATGATCACACCATCTCCTGAGATGGCGTTTCATTACCTTCATCAACAAGAAGTTACTCAGTGTCTAACTTCTCACCTTTCTTGCTGGAATCTAAACCCCAAACATCTGACAGCCACTTCTACACGATGTTCTAGATATAAAGACACCAATGTTCTGGTGTGGCTTGGAGTCAGCTGTGTGTTGTACATTGCGATCCTATTTGTACTCAACCCCAAATCTACGTGGGGCCTCAGTTGAGAGATACCCCACTGCTCTGGTCCCTGAGATCCCCCCATCAGTGGGAACTCTGGGGGCTCCCATCTTGTCTCCTGGTGATGCCAGGGTGCTAGTGGATACTGCTCAGGACTCCAAGGATGCGTACTTCTCAAGGTTAAGGAATCCATCTTTCTTAAATAGAGTTGGGGAGCGATAGTTCCTGGAGGGGACAAGAGGTCACATGCTATCCCCCTACAGCTCCAGAAAACTCTGTGTCTTTATACCTCAAGACATATCTGTACCTAGGAAGTTTGCTAGGGTTTGTGAATAAACAAAAAGGGGAAACTAGAAAATATCAATTAAAATACAATCCTGTCTCAAAATTAAATGCTCATTAAAGTCACGAATGAAAAGTCTTGATACTAAGGGTTCCTTTCATACTTAATAGGTATTTTATGCTAATGTCTGTGTAGTTCTTCCATTCCACATAAGTCTTCAGTTTGTGCAAAGTACTTTGAGAGATAAAAAGATTTCTAAAACACTGTCTCAGATTAGGAGAACTTGTTTAAGTTAATTCTAAATCCTTAGAGACTAAATAACAGGAAAGGAATGTTAAAGAGCAGTATTGTGTTAAAAGGGGCCGTAACGCTCGTGGTGCTCCCGGAACCTGAGCTGACCACCTCCTGTGAAGGGCCTTCGTCCTGTCAGACAAGAGAATCTAGGTCAGCTTCCAAAAGAAAAGATTGGAGAGCTTGGTCTAACAAGGCATGTCAGAGTCTAAATGAAAAAGAAAACTCTCCTCACAGTAATCAAAGGGAGGTTTTATTACTCATCGTCTGCTCTATATGTTTGTGTCATCTCTACCTCCTCAAAGCAAATTTCAAAAGATGCCCCCTGTGGGTAAATGAATTACAAAAAGCACCTCCCACGCCACCCCTCAGGCAGACAGAGGCCACAGGACTAACCCCCAGATGGCAACTTGCTGTGAATCCCCTGTGGGCACAGCCCCCTCCAGGTCAGAAGGTCCAGGAAGTTGGATGCCCTGTGTTTCCATCTGGCCTGGTCTTTCGTGCAGTGCGCAGATTATACCACTGTATCCGAGGCCCTGGCTGCAAGCTCATGCTTGGTGCTTAACAAATATTTGTGAAGGAATGAATGAATGTTAAGTAATGTAATGTTGCACCAGACTCCCCTCCACGCCCCATAGCCATTATTGCTGTAGTTATATTTTATTTAAGGATGTTAGCAGGCGTAGGGGAGGGTAGAGCTCAGTGGTAGAGCGCATGTTTAGTGTGCACGAGGTCCTGTGCTCAATCCCCAGTACCTCCATTAAAAAACAAATAAATAAATATAAATAAATAAACCTAATTACCTCCCCTTCCCCAAAAAAATAAATTTAAAAAAAAATTTTAAAGGATGGCAGCAGAATTTCTAATAGTCAACAGCAGTAAAGGCAAGAATTATGGGACAGGGCAAAAAAAGAAGGAAAGGGACAAGGGCAGGAAGAAGGATATGGCCACAGGGGCGATCACTGAGTAGTTTCAGTAGTTGAATTTGTCTATATTTAAGAAAATCTGTGCCCCTTGTTCTAGCCTACGAACTTTGCAGAATTAGATACAGTCATCCAACCCAAGTACAGTACTGTAAGCAAGTGAAATATATTGACAAGTACATATGTGTGTATGTGGTGTATGTGTGTCGTGTGTGTGTCGTGTGTGGTGTGTGTGTGCCGTGTGTGTGTCATATATATGTGTGTAATGTGTGTGGCGTGTGTGTGTGTGGTGTGTGTAGTGATATGCTGGAGGTGGGAGCCAGCAGTACCAGTTCACAAGAGCCAACTATGCACATCTTTTTCCAACTCCTTGTTCATTAACTTGCGTTGCTGTCTTGAAATCGACCACGAAGAAAGCAGGCATTCGCAGGACTGAATTTTTTCAGGAGGGCTGGGGAGGAGCTGGTTTACTAGCACACTACTCTGTGCATGCGTGACCATTTAATTACATTCAAGTGAGGTTCTTTAGAAAATACACAATACTCGGTTGTCTATAGAGACAGCTTTGGATGAGAGGCAACTTAAACCTATTTTTGGTTAAAATTCTGTATGGTACATGTTATGTATTTGGGCCATCAGCATAATTAGATTAAACTTTTTTGGTACACATATCAATAACATCACCTAGGGTATCAGATTGCTTGCCCAAGACTGCTCTGAGTAATTATTTTATTAATTTTACCTATTGGCCCTTCTATAGCCAAACAACACACAAAGCGTTTTCAGCATCGGCAGTTAAGACACATATTTCCAGGTTAATACAGAAAGTCTTCTGATGTAATGCATTGAATGTAATAGTTTAATTAAATATTATAACCTTCATAGATTCCAGATGCAGGGAGGCCAAGGCTGGGTAAGCACCTCTGTTTCTGCTCATATATTAATATTTTGGGTTTAGAGATCAGGCCCCTTACTGCCTCCTGATAATCTGCTTTGCCTCTTTGCTTTCTGATCATTTCCCTTTTCTGGTTTTATAATAACACATCCCTCAAATTCATTGTCTAGTCGGGACAATGTTGTTGTAGTATTTCCACATTGTTCCCCTTCTAAAGCATTCATTCATCAAAGAATTCTTTACTTAATCTTTCTTGCGTCTCTGTTTAATCTTTCAGAGACACATTCAGGTAATTTAAATTGCAATGACTATATGACTGAAGTTTATACAGAGTTTTGAAGAATGGACACAATTAGTGATTTCGCAGGGCTGGAATTCATTATGAAGCCTGCTGGGAACACAGTTTTCCTATTGATTTTACCTTGTGGTGCCATCTCTGGTTTTATTGTCTGTGGAAGATTATTCTTCTCAAGGCCTCAGTGGTCGAGTAGGAACACTTCACTGGAGATACCAGCGCACAATCCCTTGCTGATTCTTTTATAAATCCAGTGCTTACTGAAGCTTACATTGCAATAGATTCACGTCGAATGATAAAAGCAATAAAGTGTTCCATACTATCTAAAATAGATTCAGAATAGTTCAGAAAACAAGGCTTGAGAGGAAGTTTTTGAATACCTTGGGAATCCAGTTTGCTTACTAGCTTCCAGCATGAAATTGGAGAGGCATTCTTGCAGAAAAATTTAGGCCTAAATCATGCAAAAGTTCAATTTAAGACAAAATTCCATAATAATAATTACAATACCAACACACCAGCAGTAACTTAAACAGGTAATAGTGGTTTATATTCCTAGAGAGATTCACAGTTGAAGACATGGTTAAAGCAATGCATGGAAACAAAAATAATAATATTATAAACAAAATGCAGTTAAAATTTTATCAGATATTTGGGGAGATGTTTGCTGTTCTACCAAAGCCACTCAGAATGACTGAAGTTACTTGTTTGTGAACCCGTTTATTGTATATTATGGTGAAAGACATTTAGCCCTCTTTTCCAGTTGTTCAACAATTTCAAGTGTTTGTTCCCTCAGAGTCTGATATTTTGATGACCAGGCCACACAGAGCCCTCTCAGTGAGGGGTGCCAAGCAGTGGTGTGTGTCATCACTGAACCAGGATACTTTGTGTTTTTACTTACCTTTCATCTGCAAATATTTCAGCCCTCCACCATCCACGGATCCAGAGTTGGTGATAAAAGTGTCCTTAATTACCTACACAGCATATGGTGAAAACCAGTCTTTACCAGAGTGTGCCCTGAGTCTCTGCTGTCCACCTTAAGTTGGAAGACAAGTGATCAGAAATAATATTTGTATTCGTTTTCTTTTTTCTTTTTTTTTTTTAAATTGAAGTATAGTTGATTTACAATTTTGTGTTAGTTTCAGGTGCACAGCAAAGTGATGCTGTTATACATACACATACATATATATATATAGACATATTCTTTTTCAGATTATTTTCCATTATAGATGATTACAAAATACTGAATATAGTTCCCTCTGCTATATGGTAGGTCCTTGTTGTTCATCTATTTTACATATAGTAGTGTGTAATGTGCTAATCCCAAACTCCTAATATATGCCTCTGCTCCCTTTCCCCCTTGGTAACCATAAGTTTGTTTTCTATGTGTGTGAGTCTATTTCTGTTTTATAAATAAGTTCATTTGTACCATTTTTTAGATTCCACATATAAGTGATATCCTATGGTATCTGTCCTCTGTATGACTTACTTCACTTAGTTTGATAATCTTTAAGTCCAACCACATTACTGCAATGGCATTATTTCATTCTTTTTTAT
The DNA here is from genome assembly GCF_036321535.1 of Camelus dromedarius. Taxonomy (NCBI): domain Eukaryota; kingdom Metazoa; phylum Chordata; class Mammalia; order Artiodactyla; family Camelidae; genus Camelus; species Camelus dromedarius. The sequence goes on from NC_087441.1 coordinate 6,206,083, forward strand.
GGCTGAGTAATATTCCTTTGTATACGTATACCACATCTTCTTTATCCATTCATCCATCGATGGACATTTAGGTTGCTTCCATATCTTTGCTATTGTAAATAGCGCCACTATGAACATTGGGGTGCATGTATCTTTTCAAATTTGAGTTTTCATCTTTTCTAGATACATGCCCAGGACTGAAATTGCTGGATCATACAGTAACTCTATTTTTAGTTTTTTAAGGAAGCCCCATACTGCTCTCCGCAGTGGCTGCACCAATTCACGTTCCCAGCAACAGTGTACAAGGGTTCGTTTTCTCCACACCCTCTCCAGCATTTATTATTTGTGGATTTTTTGATGATGGGCATTCTGACCAGTGTGACGTGACACCTCACTGTGGTTCTGATTTGCATTTCTCTGATGACTAGTGGTGTTGAGCATCCTTTCATGTGCCTTTTGGTCATCTGTATGTCTTCTATGGAGAAATGTCTGTTTAGGTTTTCTGTCCCTGTATTCATTTTCTCTTGTTGCTATAATGCAAATTACCACACACTTGGTGGCTTATATCAACATAAATTTATTATTTTATAGTTCTAGATGTCAGTACTCTGATACCAGTCTCAGGGGGTAAAACCAAGGTATCAGCAGGGTTCTATTCCTCTGGAGGGTCCAGAGGAGAATTTGTTTCCTTGCCTTTTCAAGCTTCTAGAGGTGCCTGTGTTCCCTGGCTCCTGGCCCCTTCCATCCTCTTCAAAGTCAGCAGTGTTGCATCTCCCTGAACTTTCTTCTGTGTCGCATCTCCCTTAGACTATAGGCATGGAAGTTTTCCTGATTTTAAGGATTTGGTAATTACACTGGATCCACCTGGGCAATCCAGGGCAGTCTCCCCATCACAAGGTGATTAACCCTAATCACATCTGCAAGGTCCCTTGCCATGTAAGGTTCTGGGGATGAAGGCCACAGACATCTTTTGAGGGGCCAGTATTCTGCCTCCCACAACAGTCACAAAGAACGATGTAAAGAATATCCATCCCTGTAGGTATTTCCTCATTTAATCCCGAATCAAGCTCCCCAGACAAATTTAAGTAAATCTTGCACTGATGTCATACCCCAGAGGTTATCTCCATTATGTATGGCCACCATAATTCTGTGTAACTATCAGCCACAACACCTCACTGGCATACAAAAATAAAAATTTAATTTTGCTCCTGTGTCTGTGATTCAGCCAGGCAGTTCTGCTGACCTCAGCCAGACTCAGCTGACCTTGGCTGGGCTTGTTCAGTGGCTGCAGTCAGCTGGCAGGTGGGTGGAGGGACACAGCTGGGACTACAGGGCTGACTCCCAAATGCTCCACGTGGCTACTCGCCCTCCCGCCATCCTTGCTCTCAGGTGGAGGCGGGGGTCCAAGAGAGAGAAAAGAAGTTGCAAGGCCTCTTGACGCCTGGGCTCAGAACCGCACATTGTTACTGTCACCCCATCCTGTTGGCCAAAGCAAGTCCCAAGCCCAGTCCAGCTTCAAGGAGTGGGAAAAGAGATGGGAGCCTAGAATTTGTAAAAATATGGATACGTGGAGGGTGCAGAATGGGGCGATTTTTGCAGTTAATCTACTTCGGAGGCACTCAGCCACTTGGTATGAATTTGTATCACATTTTGATAATCGAAATGGAAATTTATCTCAGACCTTAATGGACAAACTCTGCTTCTGGGTCCCTGGTGTGATTGTGCACACACGACCGCACTGCACCAGGGAGACGAAGTCAGGCTGGGCTATCCTGGCCCTTGGAAGAGAATGTCCCCAGTAATACTGATATATGGCGAACCCCGTGTAGTGCCAGACGCCTACTTATATTAAAAAATTATTGAGTGAATGGTTTTATCTGATGAATCACGCAGATATTATAACTCACCATCTTTCTGGCTTTGCTTTGACAGCTGGGATTCTCGGAGACAAATCAGCAACGGTGGGATTTCTGGGTGCAAACTTTAAATAGGGTTTCATTTGATTATTTTGATTGATTCTTCCATTGCCCTGATTTCATTTTCTGTTTACTTATAACTATAGGTAATTTTGCCATCTCAGATCCTTTTTAGAATGAGAGAAGCTGAAAAGAAAAATTTCCAACCTATAAAGCTGACAAAGAATTAGCTTCTCATTGGCAAAGTCTTAAGTCAAGGTATACTGAAATGGTGCCAGCTTCACTGGTTTTCTGGGTTTGGTGGCATTGTGTGTGAGAAAAAAAAAAAGCACAAAAACAACAACTCTGCCATTTTCCATGTGTGTGCACTTGGGGAGGTCATTTAACTCATGTGAGCACACCTATAAAATAGGAAAAGTAATTAAATAATAATAATGCCAACACCATGGAATGATTGCAAGGTCCAACATAATCAAAGGCATGGCAGCCCTCGGTACAGTGTCTAGGACTTAATAAACACTTGACTAGTAATCGATCGGGGTGCAGGAAGTCCTAAGACTTGATCCCATCTTGCTAACTTGCACGTTTGTCTGTGTCCTGGTCGTGAGGAGGACAAACTCGGCCACTCCAGACATAAAAGCACCAAAGGCGGCATGGTTCTTACCTCCCCCAGTGACAGTCATCTGGAATAAGCCACATAGGCCTCTCTTTCATCCTCTGTTTCTCATAGAAGAGGACATCTCTAGGTGGTTAGATTTGCTAAACAAGAATCTGATCAAGAAAATAACTCATCACCATGACCTGCTGTGCCCTGGGCTCGTGGTCAGAAGGTTAAGAAGAAAGGCTTGCTACCTTCTCCCTTCTGCCTTTTTTCCCTCCCATCAACCTGCACCAAGCAGACCAGGACTCCCTTGACATCGATTTTAACCCAGTTTCCTCCTTGTGAGTCTTTGGGACAGAGGAAGACAACAGTGGGTTTGGGGGATCACTGAGCTCTCCCACTAGACTGGCCTTGGAAAGGGAGCTGCTGGGCAGAGCCTCTGTCTTCTGCTCCCAGCCCCCGCCCCTTGTGTTCTGCTCACTCCGTATGTGAGGCTTGTTTCCTGCCTCGCAGAGGACGGTCTCACCCCATACATCCCTGTGTCCTCCTCCCACCCGTCTCACGCAGAACCCTACTCACACAAGCAGACTGTAGAAAATGGATGGTTGTTATGACTCCGAAGTCTTCTTTTTGCATTCAGCGCTTGAAATACCATTTGCTTGGGCAGAGTGGGGGTAGAAACAAGCTAAAACAAACACATTTGATGTTTTGAAATGTTTAAGAAACACACACCCAGGCTTCAGAATTTCCCATCAAGCTTCCTGTGATCCCGCACATCAAAGAGATGTCGGGACAGCAGCCAGCTCCTCTCTCTGACGGGCTCTGTCCCGGTCGAGCCTGCTCATCTGAGAGGAAAGCGGCTGAATGTCTCACTGCAGCAGGAAAGCCCTTCTCGGTCTGTGCACTGACGACGGGTAAAGCATCATTTTGAAAACCCTTAATCTCAAAACTCCTTTGAGGAAGTTATTTCTTCACCTGCACGGAGTCGGCGGCGCTTCACGCAGTGTTTGATGACACGCCGTCCTGTGCAGACAGACAAGGCTGCAGTTTTTTACAGAAAACTCGGTTGTGAAGATCATAATCCTTCCGGAACTCAAAACCTTCAACTTAACCTACTTTTGGTTCTAACTGTGGTTGAGTCGAAAGATAGTTTTGCAACATCTTCCTATTAGATACACAAAATAATTTTTTTTTATTTGGAAACGATTAGGTTCAGGTCACTTCTGTCCAGTAGGAATGAAGCCTTTATTAGGAGCCAGACATTTCAGTAGGTGCTGGAAGCACAGGGCAAGACAACCCTGCCTGCCCGCGGGGGGTCCACGGCCTGCCAGGTAACTCCAGCGCGCTTCTGCACGTGCTGTGGCTGAGCTATGCGTGGAGAGCTGTGCTGTTATTTTCTTGCCTTTCCACTAACTGGACAACAATGGAAGTAAGAGAAGGGTTTTCTAAGTTAAAAATATTTAATTAAAAATTAATGAGAACTTCCCAAATTGTTTTTCCCCAAAAAAATTCCGAGTGATGTTGGAAATGTGACAGCTCTCACTTTTCTGAGGCTCCAGGTGCTAGCCATATTTGGTGATTTTCTCGGATGGCATTTTGGAGAGAGCTAGTGTCGATATGTGGACAAAAGTTTGCAAAGAAGGAAGAGGAGGAGGAGAGCAGCACATTTTAAGATATATATTTAATCCCTATTCAATTACTTTTTGAAACATGTTACCTTGTAGAAGACACGTAAAACTGGGGAAAGACTTTGTTCACTATAAAATAAATGTTAGCGACAAGGACATTTACAACATAATAATAATGACCTTATGACTTGCCACATAGCTAGTTCTGCGGTGAGGCATTCATGGCAACGACCGACTGAGTGACTGTGCGATGTGCTTACACAAAATGACACCGTGGAAAGCATCGCTCTTGGGGAGTGGATCACCGTTCTTGGGGAGTGAACTCAAGTGTGAACCCACTGTGTCATTTTTGTCACTACAGAGATGTTCTGTCTAGAAGGAGATAGATTTATATTTTTGTAACATGTCTATATGTTTTCTTCTCAATTTATGTATGAATCCCTCCCAATATCAATAGTAAAAAAAAAAAAAAAGATATTGAGTCAATATAAACTGGTGAACCTGTGGACAGTGCTAAAAAAATTTCATAAAAACTTAGTTATCTCCAGATTTTAAAAACTGTACAGGAAGCTTGTTTATTATGAGACTTCTTGTCAAAAATACAGTCTTAGCATCATATACACTGGATTTGGCCATATTTTATTATGGAGAAGATAAAACAGAAACTATTATTAAAATATGCACCAATACATAATGTGTATAAAAAGCAAAATAATTTTTCTTACATACAAATTAAAAGGGCTTCCATTTGTGTCTGTCTTGCATAGCATCCAGGATAGATAAGCATGACCCTTAGGAAAGGAAGTTACCTCTAAATTTGAAACGTCCTTAGAGCTGGACCTGCCATCTAGTGTCACCCATTCTTGTATTTATTTGGGGTCTGTGGGCTTTTTGTGTGATGGGATTGGGGTGCAGAGCAGACGCTTCAAACGGGCCTCAGTTCTCTGCAGAAGTGAGAGCCACGGGACTGAAACTGATGCTCACGGACAGCACAACGCTGCTGTCATCTTTGCTCCACATTTTCCGTTATCCTTGGTCTGACGGTTTACTAGAACTACCGGCTTTCTGTAGCCTTAAGACAGTGAGAATATCTGATGTCGTGCACTCCTAGAAGCTGTTGCAGTGCCCTGTAGGGCATCCTAGCTGTTGTCCTAAATTGAGATGACAGCGTTGCTCATATTAAATTGCCTTCTCGCTTGGCTCAGCGTGCTGGGATCCATATCTATTAATTCAGGAGTGTCCAAGTGTCCTGCTAGGAAAGCAATTTGTTCCTCAGTAGGGCGTCAGGGAAGCAGCTGGTCTAAGAAGCCATCAGAGGTGATGTGAGGGGCAAGTTGTGTTTTGTTTTTTTTTTTTATTTAATGGAAAATCTTACTGATCCATCGCCTCACTTGTCCTCACCACTTGCCAACAAGGCTGCACAAATACATCTTCAGCCCTCGCCCCGTCCTCCCCCCAGGCCCGGAGTCGCTCTTATGTGGGGAGTCAGCCCTCCACACAGCCTGAGCCTCATAACAGACATTCTGACAACAACAAACACATTACTAATGGCTTTTTTAATGCCCTGGGGGAGGCAGCACGATTTGGAAACATTCCATTAAGCATCACACTGAAACCAGCTCAGTTTTTTCGCAAGCGCCTCTCCGAGGAGGACTCCGTACACACACGCCGTGTCAGTTCTGGTTCTGCGCGTCTTTCCCGCGAGGCCGCCCAACCTCAGCACCAATTTCTCTCGAACGCAGCACGTGGGATCCAAGATGGCCGGCCTGCATGGAGGTTCTGCTGGGCTGCGTGCTCAGTGACTGGGTCTCAACCAGGACATCAAGAACAACGACTGGACACTGAGTTCACGGTCACTGTATGCTGTGGACGCTTGTCCTGAGGTGTCTGATGAGCGAGAAGTGCTTACCTCAGCTCTGATAGGAAGGGTCTTTATGGCCCCAGTAATCGAACGGAGAGGTCTGACAATCCAAAGATGGAACAGACCTCCAAAATGGACCGTGGTCTGAGACCGGCCTCCACTCCCTGCTGTCGGGGGGCATGCACATTAGAAACATATGTAATAAAATGTTGCCGTCTTATGCATGGAAAAGCCCGGCAGAACTATTTTACTTTAAAATACGGCAGTGATGCTTGTACTAAGCACACAGCTAGAGGTAACATATCATTTCTCTGAGGGCAGAGTTTCTTCAGGTTTTTGTTCAGATATAAAAATGGCATGTTTAATAATCAGGAAGAAAGAGAGCTTCCTCAGGACAACCATGGTGTCTTTAATGTGCTCTCTGTGCAACTGAATTTCTCAGTGATTTTTATGGGACTTTATTACAAAGTGGTTTCCTATCCTAATTTCATCTTGGTTTTAGTTATTTGTCAGACCTGTAAAGATGGTTCAACAACAAATCCTTTGAAATGGAAAGTATGTTCCTCCACGGTACAAAAAGAAGACGTTTAGGCAAATGAACAATAAATCGCTCGTGTGTGGTCATTGCTGACCACTCTCTCATCATTTTGTCTGGAACCAGAGGCTTCTGGCTTCATCACCCCATCCCAGATCTCACCCCGAACTGCAACACTGTCTATTAAGTGTTGGTGCTTGTGGCTGTGTCATCCCTTTGAGATTCTGCAGGGGAAACTCATTTTGGTCCAAGGTTTAAGTGATGGCACGATAGGAAAGAGACCAGCAAACGCTAGGTGATCAGTGATAAGGCCTGATCACCTGCTTTGTGCCTGACTGTGGCTCGCAGTTGACTTCTGCAAGCGTTTATGGGTACGACACGGTGTCGGATACTGGGCTTCCTATCAGCAACACAAGGGTGCCTATATGTAAGGTGGCTTCACTACCTTTTCGTTGCAGAAGATCAATTTTCTCTTAGGTCAAATTTACATTAAACATTGCATTCCTCTTGTAACAGCAATCAAGGTATTTTGCAGAGCCACCTGTAAATTCATGAGCATACTTTCTTTGGGGGGGGGTAATTAGGTTTATTTATTTATGTTTTAGTGGAGGAGGACCTTGTGCATGCTAAGCACATGCTCTATCACTGAGCTATTCCCTCCCCCCTATAAACATACTTTCAACTCACCAATTACATAAGACCCAGGACTAAAAACTTTAGGGCCCCTTTTAGCCATAATCTTCTCTGCTGATTTTTCGCTAATAACTACTTACCTTTGGGTCTGGCCAGATTTTTTTTCTCCTCCAAGATTATGTTGGAATAAAGAATTGATTCTTTCCTTTTTTTAGATTTGAGCATACAGAGAAACCAAAAAGTGAGTAAAATTCACAAGGGTTTCAACCTATCATTAAAAACATCACTGGCTAAACCAGTGACTAAGCCTGGCCTGTTAGCCATGCACCTGCCAAGAGCAAGCAACTCCTGGCCAGCCTTTCCTGGTGAGATTATTACTTGGCAAAGCTTTTACTCAGGTTGCTCCTCCCCACCCCCAGTTCCATCCACTTCTCCCTTTTGACCTTGCCTGCCACTCCAACTTCGAAAGACATTACATCAGCTCAAGTGCCTTTCTCTTTACTAAATCTCCTCTAGTTGCTGCCAAACCCCGCCCTCTTCAAGGTGGTTTCAAGCTGATTGGCATATGCTTTTAGTCTCGTCTTGGATGTGGGCAGGAGACTGAGACTGAGAAGCTCCCTGAAGGCCAACACTCTACATTGTCTGGATTTCCCAAGGTGCTGTAAGGATGAGGTAACTGAAAAAGTGATGGCTACATGTATAAATTCTTACCCTTCCATTAAGTGGAATCTATCTGAGTATACCATGAAGACTCACCTTATGTAAAATTATAAAGGAAAACATAAGAGATAAGCACATAGCTTTTTTTAAAAAAATCTCTTCCCTAAACCTGCGCCCTCTTAAGTACTTCCTCACCCGTGGATGCTCCTGATCCACAGCCCTCGTTGGTCTTGTGGGGTCAGCCCACCAGGGTCTGATCGTACTGAATCACTCAATCCATGATCACTTCCCCCCATTGTGGGTGTTCCAGAGTTCCTAAAGAAAGACCATAATACTCTGATACTCAATCAGCATGTTAACTAGACCACTGTGAGAAGTCTGGAGGGTAAATTCAGCGCTCTTCCTTCTGAAAAATACATACCTGCATTTTAATGACGACTCCTGTCTCTCATCATTCAGAGAAATTCTGATAACATTTTCTTTTAGATGAGAAAGGGTGATGGCCCTCTCAGCAAGCTGGGGTCGGGGGGCAGGGGATAATTAAGGTGAACAGGATTTGAGGTGAGCCTGGGCCAGCACCAGGCACTTCGCTGGCCGCTCTGCCCATCAGCAGGTCCCGCAGCCCCACCCCTCCATCCTGCCCAATGGCAGGACTGATGTGAACTGAGGGGACAGGAAGGCGCAGCCACAAGCAGCCGGGCAGCTCTTGTCCTCCTAAGTCCAGCTGCTTCTATGTGTCCTGGCTTCTAAGGCCACAGTTTGGCCCTTCACAGTAGAACACATCCCCATCCGGACTCTCGTCCTCTTCCCAGAGGCTGCCTGGAGCCACCACCTGCACCCGCCTCCTGCCCTGTTCCTTCAAAAGTACCCCCCTCCCAGCTTGGAGAGGCAAACCTCCCCACTGGGTTTTAAACACTCCGCTCTCTTCGCCAACAGTGCCACCCCCCTCACTTAGCTTTTCCCAAAGCAACCGTTGGCCTGGGGCTGCTTGTCCTTGATTCTAAAAGGGGTCACACTGTAATGCTAGTGCCTCTGTTTGAAGTCCGGGGAGAAGGCGTTTATCATCCACTTGCATCCGGACGCCAGTGCCGTTTCCGAGAGTGCGCGTGCTCAGGCGTTTGTGTGGCCCGAGCCTTGCTTGTGCTCACCCCCGCGTCCTCCCAGCCGGACTGCGGGGGATGGCCGCTCTGAGTGAGGCTGCTTTCCCTCTGATTCAGTCGGGCCCATGCTCCTGGACTCCTGCTCCGTGCTGTCGGGGATGCTGCGGTGGGCGGGGTACCAGACGAGGAGGGGGGCAGGGCCCCTGAGCCCAGGAGGCTGACCCTCAGGAGGGAGGAGGTCATGGGGAGCCTGGGAGTGAGCACCGGGAGGACCACCGGCTCACCAGCACCCCGGCACCTCCGGGAGGCTTGGCCGAGCTGAAGCTGGGTGCGTGTAGCTCTGAGGATGCAGTGCTGGCAGGGAACCGACACAGAAGGTGTCGGGCCAGGCAGGGGCAGCTGCGAGTCTGGGACTCTGGCTTGAGCTCACCTCTTACTGGGAGCACTCTGCTGGCCCAAGTGGGGCCTCTCGGCCTGTGGGGCCGCTTGCCAGCTGTTTCTAGACCCTCCTCCTGCTCTCTCAGCATGGATCCCTTCATTCCTCTCAGCGAGCGGAGTGGGTGCTGTGGCAAGGCTGAGTGAGGATGGCCAGACCTGCCGGCAGGGCCAGTCCCACCCTCCTTCTCCTGGGCGGCCCTCCCAGCCCCGGTGCATAGCTGCCAGGGAAGGAGGCAGTGAGCATGCCCGGCAGCCCGGCCCCAAGCCAGTGTCTTTGATCTATGGTGTCTGGAGATCCAGACTCACTCTCAGCCCTCTAGAAGCCAGATCTCCCCCCAGCTCAAAGCTACAGTCTAACCAACTTCCACCAGTTTCTGTCTCCCAGAGGAAATAATAGTCCTTTAGATTTAATTTCTTAACTTGTTATTTTGAAACAATTATAGATACACAGGAAGTTGGAAAGATAATACAGAACGGTTCCAGGTAGAGTTCACCCACTTCCCCCCCGACAGTTACATCTTTCCTAACTGTAGGACAGCATCAGAACCGTGAAACTGACCTGGTTACCTTCTGTGCCATCAGATCACATGTGTAGACTCGAACTCTTGATTCCATTTTACTTCTGTGTGGCTGGGTTCTTACCAAGGCAGAATTCCACGAAACTGAGAGACTCAGTGGTTCTCATGCACTGTGATGTCACCACTTAAGTAACAAAATTCGGTGATTCTGGATCAGCCCGGCTACTCTCAGATCCTTAAAGCTTGGTCAGAATGAGTGAATGGACATAAATATGTCAATCACACAGAACTCAGCCTGCCAAATAGGCTCGCCCTTGGCAGCCACAAGCTTGTGATTGAAAATGTGCTCCCCCAATGAGAGAGCCCTGATGGTTTTGTTCCCCTGTTGCTGATGGAAATGTTTGTTCTGATAGGGCCTCCCCAAGGCAGACGATTATGGAACCTGTTTGCTCCACAGTCACACAAATTGAAGTAGACACGGTGACTATCAACTCAATAATATTACTTTTTAAAATCAGAGAAAAATTAATCATCAAACTGTGGATTAAATGTGGCTTTTTGGAATGAGATATAAAACAAGAAACAACCTCTTAAAAGCATCAGCTTGATTTTCATAATAAACGCATCCGTTGAAATGACAGCTCATTCAAGAGTCATGTTTCTGCACTTGTCTTCCTAGAGTAACATCTGTGAAGCGCTGGTGGTGAACGGTTCTGAGGTTACGTGGAGACACGCGATATGGGTTTGGCATTGCATTAGCAGTGCCACGAGGAAGCATCCTAAAAGCTCAGTGGATGGTTATTTTTAATAATTACATGCAGTTCTTGCAGGTCATTGAGATAAATCACATCATGTTGAACCTCACAGTCTTGAAGGGGAAAAATTATCTCCTTTGCCAGAGATTATCAGGTCATTAATTTTTCTGAGTGCATGTGTGAAAAGCCATTAGCTTTTCAAAATTTTTTCCTTAAATATCTAGCTATACTCAGTGATTGTACTTCAACAGTGGTGGCTCCCATTGGCTAAAATCCCATCAGAAGAATTTTAAGGCCTGTCAAGGTGAAAGCTAACCAGTCAGTAAGTAGTGCCAGGAGGTTTAGAAGCAGCTGACAAGGATGTAGAAGTCTAGAACCTCGGAAAATCTCAACGTCATCTTTTAATTTCATCTTTATGTGTTCAATACTCCAATCAGTGCTAGAGAGAATGTGCTTTAGTCATTAGGGAAGAGAATGAAATATTGCTTCAAATGAGGCACAAATGAAATAATACAATTTACTCCTCATTTTAAGCAATTCTTTAAAGGTTGAAATCTTGCTTCTCGAGGACTTGGTCTCCCACAGCTGAATGCCTGAAAAACAGGAATGGTCTTTAAAGGCCACGCAGCCCTTGTGTGTAAGAAGCCGCACAAAGTTACAATGTCCGTGAGTGTAACCGTGTAAAGCACACGCACGTAGAGAAACACTGCCAGGACGCGTAGACGAAAGAGAAGTGTGGGGTTAGCGTGGTGGCAGGACAGGCATTTTTGCTCCCTCTAGGTTTAATAGTCTGTAACGCTGTCCTGTGCTCCCTTCTGACGCAGAGGAGGGAAACAGCACGTGTCGAGTTCTCTCCTCAGCACCGTGTCCATAGTAGATGTTCAGTGAATGAAGTTGGATGAAAGAGTAACAATAAAAAATGAGACTTATCAGGGTAGTCAGCTCCACGTAAATAGCATGGAGACCAGCCTGGGGACAGTGCGCATTTGCTTAATACTTTCTTGCTTTTTTAAGGAAGTAAGACTTGGGAAATTGCTTCCGTGCATCCCACGATAATGATGTTTCTCCTGGTCCGTCTTTACCTGGTGGTTGGGCCTCTTCACTCTCAGCTCAAAGCTGAGTCCTGCCAGAGACCATAGACCCCTTGGCCTCAGGTGCGAGGAAACAGTTGCCCCAGCAGCATCACCGGGCCCCGCTCGCTGAGGGGCGCCTTCCTGCCCGTCTCCATCCTAGTGACAGAAGCTTCTTCTTGTCTCTAGGAGGTGAGTTCCCTTCCCCTGGATCCAGTCTCTTCAAAAAGGGGTCCCCCAGACCAGCTGCAAGCGTCACGGAGACTGTCACGCACCCGCTCTGACTCCCCTCTCCCGCCGCCTCCGCTCGCAGGCTGAGTCAGAGCTGCAGCGGCTGACCCCCCAGGTTCCCGCCGCTGGTGCATGTCCCCCTCTTAGTCCCTCTGTCAGGTCTGCTCCGTTCGTCCAAATAACCTGCCTTCGTATTATTCTGCTTTCAGACCTTTCCCTCGTCATTCCTTGTGTCCCTAGCCCCTCTCACGCCCTGATACACTTTGCCCCCCAAACCTGGGACGGGTCCTTTCTAGTTTTACATGGTCTGACCCTGCCGAGCAGCCCCGGCTGAGTTTGCACTGTTTCCCAGGACTGCGGCTGCGTTCGGCACCCAGGACCTGCCTGTGCGACCCAGAGCCCTGGCCCGTGGGAAGAAATCTCTCGAGTTTACAGGAAGGCCTCTGGGCTGTGCTCTCCATACTCCGTCCTCGTGGCTCCGTTTGCTGCTTCCCCTACTCATCCACCCGCTCCCTCTTCAGTCAGTCCTGCGGTCACAGTTCCTGAGAGCCTAACTGTGCTGAGAGGTGTGCCAGATGACAGGGTTACACAGAAACGAGCTTCTGCTTTTGACAAGATCACGGTGCAGGAGTCAGTCCTCTTCTTCCAGAGGTAAAACAAAGGTGGCTTTTAGCTTGCGCCAAAGTGGCTGAAACGATTAACCGCGCTCCATGGACCCGACCGAGGATCCCATCGGGGGGCAGGGGACAGAGCTCCCGGCAGGGGCAAGGCCTGCACCCTCGAAGCAGCGCAGGGGACCTTTGGGCTGGCCTGGAGCCAGCGGGGGGCCGCGGGGGGCCTGGCTGCCAGGAGATCAGATCTTTGCTTTTGAGATTCTAGTTATTGAGCAACAGCAAACTTCTCATAGAACTTTATGGTTTACAAAATGTCGGCTGCCTCCATTAGGCCCCTCCACAGCTCTCTTAGTGAGGCGTTGCTTTGTCACTATTTTATAGAAGAGGAAACAAAGGGTCAGAGAAGTTCAGTCATTTGCCCAAGATGACCCAGCTTCCAGCGAAAGATCTGAGAGTTAGCCCGCCTCCCACGCTCATTGTAAGACATGGTTTTCACAGCTTCATCAGGAGACGCCCGTCGAGAAGAGCTGTGCTTAAGTGCACCACGGCGGCGGCGGCAGCAGCAAGGCGCAGCAGGGCCGTGCGGGGACGTGAGTCCCAGCAGAGTTCCGTGTCGGCTTCCTCCCTGCAGGCGCTCTGCTTGCTAACCTCTTTGCCTGCATTTACCTTAGAAAATGTGTCTTATAAACGTGAAAAAAGAAACAGAAAGGGCGCTTTCAAAAAAAAAAAATGTGTCTCTTAAGCTCAAATGGGACTGGCTTGTCATAGTCTGAAAATGTGATATTTTCTAAGGCAGCCAGTTTATTCTTCCTCTAAATCAGCTTATTCATCTTCATGAGTCTCCATAGAGGAAACTCCTCACATCTGCATTTCTCGCGAGCAGAGTGTGTCCTGGTCCCGAGCAGAGAAGTCGTGGCAGGAGGGACTATGTGGAAACCACGGTTCCAAGGAGGCTGACAGCTAAGCATCTCCACGTTCTTATGCCTTGTGGTGTTGCTTAAATCCTGTCCAACATTATGGGATATTATTAGCAAAGATATTGTTTTTAAAGCCTAGAGGTATTCAAAGAGAAAGACTGGAAAAAGCTGTGTCACCCTGGTTTGGCTGAACCAGGCGCCATCACTGTGAGCACCGAAGGGGCCAGGAGGGTCATGAATGTGTCAGGCTGACCCCCCTTCAGTCACGCATCATTGTTTCCTGCGCAGGTAGAAAGATCATCTCACAGCCTTGAAAAGTGGGCAGAAACCCAGCCAGGCCATATGGTTAATCGGGGGCAGCGTTAACAACAAACCTGGTATGTGTTTCACCAGGCGCTACACCCCAAGCCCAAGCCAGATGTGTTCAGGATGGTGAGCCCACGGCCGCCTGTCGTGAGGACCGTGAGGAGGGTGCAGCTGTTGGCACTGAAATGTGTGGTCCTTACCGCTAAGTGGCCCCTCTGGTGGCTTCTCAAGTGCTTCTTTTTCCTGGCGTGAAGTTGCTTACCTCTCATAGCAATCCGTTTTCTCAAAGTCGTCTTTCTCATATTGTCTCCCTATGCTTGTTATCTCTCAGAGCCTTCCTTCTGGACAAAGTGGACTTCCTCTTCTGTATGGCTTTCATGGAGGTTACTTTTGATGACTGTGTTACCAAGTCCAAACTCATTCTGTTCGCTGCACAGCAGACCAATAAATCGGGAGACGAGGTGTCGGGCGAGGAATAATGGCTTTATCTGGAAAGCCGGCAGACGGGGGTGGGGAGCCAACATCCTTGAGAACCGTCTTGCCCAAGCCAGGGCTCAGGCTCCTCTTGTACTAAGGGAGGGAGGGGACGTGGTTGGTCGTTGCAAACATCGTGGTGTCGGAATCCTATTTTCTTAAGCTGTCTGTGCAGGTCAGGTCATGATGTTCCTATAAACCCCCAACAAGACAAATGCTATTCTCTGTTCTGCAGCTTTTAACTTCTGTATGAATGGAAAAGTGTTCCACCCTTAAAGGTCAGAGCCTTGAGAATGGGCTGCCTGTGCATTTCAGGCTGCAGGCAAGTCTTTTACAAAAGGTGCAGAACCAGCAGGACTGAGCCCAGGAAACAGAGCACGGGGTTAGAGCTAGAGGAACAGAGCTCATATGGAGCTGGATTTGTTCTTCCCTGTTACAACCGGACAGATTTTCTTCCAGCCATTTTAAGCCATTTTTCTGGCGTTGAATTGTGCTGGTTGATCATGTTTGTAGCATCCAGAGGGCTTTTGGTCAGAATATTTTTTCTTACTAATAAAATCATTAAACTGCTCCTACTGCCGCTTAGTAACATTGTCCTTTGTGGCTCCCTTTCCATGTTCAGACTGACATTGAGTGACTTAGGTGCACTTGTTCTCTTACTCCCATCGGCGACCTGGTTTCGGCGCTGGCCCTTGCCGGGAGAGTTTGTGTGCAGTGCCCGGGGTGTGGGCGTGTGTGCACACGCGTGTGTGTGTCGGGGACGTGGACACCTGAGCTGCAGCTGAACGCGCACGGCAGGGCCCAGCCTTGCGGGCTGTGGTGCACGGGCCTGCGGGAGCTGTCTTCAAGAAAGTGAGACCTTCTTCTCCCAGACTAATGTTTTCCACCCAGCTGGCAGATGTCTTTTTTTTTTCCCTAAGATCAACCCATCTGCCGCTTGAGTCCCACAGTAACCTGGCAACTTGCTGCCTGAGCTGTTCTTTTTCATCTTGACCCCCAGCCTGGGAAAGCTGCGATTTAGTGACATTCCTTTGAAGAACTGTCTGGTCACTTGGGCAGGTCTGCAGCATTATCTGTTCATGTCATGAGGGCTTGGTGTCCCTGAATAGATTGGTGACAGTAAGACTGTAATTCCTAATGTGTCCATTGGCTGTCGTGGCCTAAAACCCGTCAGAGGAACAGCAAGTGTGTCAGATGTGGCTACAAGCCCACAAAAGATGCATTACTTTCTGCTCATCCTTCATAATGCCTATTTTCCTAAGCCCCATTGCCAGTTACCTGAGACTCTACAAATAAAGCGACCCGTTTCCCGTCTCCATCAACAACCCTAAGCCTCATGGGGATTATATTCCATTGGAAGAAAAAATCTGTAAATACCAGGCATCATCTTGTTGCCAAGTTTAAAACGTCTGAACTAGGCGTGTGTAGGAGAAGGGAATCGAGTTTGTATTCATTTTTCTTCATTTTTTTAAACCTCAAGCACACTTCCAGGCCAACAAACTGAGCTGCTCCTGCTGCGCAAAGAGGTCCAAGCCTCGTGGGCCTGTCTCTTCGGAGATTGTCTCATTTGTTTTTCAAAATCTCTACAAAGAACATTTATTTTCCTTTCTGGTAAGCAATGTCACTGTTTATCGATATGTGAAAAATGTCTTACCAGATTTTAAGATAAAATGCCCTTTGTTATAGTCGGAGCCCATTATCCTGAGAGATGACTTCATTTTCTACAGCAAACAAAAGATCAGTGGCCTCTTTAGAAATAGCGTCTTCCATGTTGGCAGCAGAAAATCCCATCTGGGCTGGCTTCTCTGGTGTAACGAAAGCTCTTTCCTCTTCCAGACGGACACCGCTAACGCCCTCTGCTACAACCACGGCCACAGAGGGAAGGGGTCCCATTTTCAACTGACTTCCTTTGGAGAGGAATCTCTCTGAGACATTTAACCCAAATGGCACAGTGTTACACCTTCTGTCATTTCCTTTTAGAGGGAGAAGAAAATGCAAAGTCTTGCCTGGCTATTATTTTCTTAAGCGTTATCAAAAACATAACTTGTGCTTTAATAGTATTGACTCTCTTGGGTCCCTGAAGACCCAGGCTGCTTACTTATGCAAATAGCTATGCTTTGTAATTAGGGTAAAGCACTTTGGTTAAATTGCCTTTCTACACAGAGAACTCTATCTTAGACCAACCTTTGTAAATGAATTGAACCTGCTGGGTTTGAAAATTAGAAAACGAAGCACAAACGGGTACAGTTCTTCAGTCGGCTTTGCCCTGGTTGCCTTGGTTTCACATTCGATTAACTTGAAACAACCATGTGGCGATCTCAGACATGGCTCCGTACTCCGTAATTTCTCGACATGCTTGATGGCTGGTTTATTGAAGCACAGAGAAAGAAGGCTCATCTCCACAGAGTTTTGTCATCTTTAGCTGCCACCACATCTGGAATTTCATCACTGGAGAGTGGAGAGCTTAAGTTTCTTTCCTTTAAAATCTTTTTTTTTAATGCAACTTTAGGACGGTATTTAGGTATAAAGAACACGTCTCCCAGTGATGCAATGTCTTCAGAAACTTATTACAAAAATAATAAGGCAGAGGATCATCCTCCTGAGAAGATAGGAATTTAAGAGCCCACTGCAGAACTGGACCACGGCTGTGCCCCTTACGGCCCACCCGGCTTGGGGGGTCACAAGGGCTTAATTTTTTTAAATTAATTGCCATTTTAATTGAAATGTAGATGTATAGTTTCTCTTAACAACAACAACAAAAAAAAAAACAGAGCACTCTTGCTACACTGGCTGGGCATTCTCGCATGAAAAAAATCAGCGAAAGGTGAAGCGGGGCCCCTCCCTCAATGGTGCTGGTGTTGGTTTGCACCCCTCACACGCCGCTGCCCCCTGCTCCTCAGGCCCCCTGCCCGGCTCCAGGCCTCAGTTGGTTACCCATCTTGCTGAGGTTCCACCATTCTATCTGGCCTCCTAGCAGATCGTTCTCCTTTGGAACAGACAAACAGCTAATGCTAAGACCACATACTTTTTTGGGGAGGGTACGGCTCAGCGGCAGAGCACGTGCTTAGCATGCCCAAGGTCCTAGGTTCAGTCCCCAGCACCTCCATTAAATAAATACATGAACCTAATTACCTCCCCCCAAAAAAACAAGGCAAAAATTTAAAAATTAAAAAAAAAAAGACTAAGTACTTTTTCTTGAGCATTGCTAAGAAAGATCCAGAACATAGAGTTACGAAGCACACTGGTGTCCTTCTTACCGAGGAGGAAGTGCCACCGTGTTTCTGGTATGTTGTCGCAGAATCATAACACCCAGGAACCAGGAGACCTCTCTCCTTCTATTCTCAGCTCTGGCCACTTCCACCTCACCCTGGTGTGTCATCGGGGCCAAAAAAATTTTAAGTGGGATGTAGATGAATTGAAAATGATCCAACTGAGAGTGAGAAACATGATTTAAATGATTAAGGAGTTGCAACATTGATCTGTGAGGATAGGCTTGAGGAATTGGGCTTATTAAGTCTGAGGAAAAGAAAGCCCCGGGTGGGCGTACTCAGTGTATTAAAGGACATTACGTGGGCGAGGCTGACCAACGTTCTCTCGCTCTGCTGAGGACAGAGCAAGTGGAAACGGCCTTAGAAGACAGTAGGGGAGAATTTTTAATCATGTATAATGGAGAATGTCAGGACCGCGGGGGCTGTCTCTTAGGAGAAGCGTTTCCGAGGTAGAAAGCAGGCTCATATCTATTCTGCTTGAGACGGGTTTTTTAAGGATAGAGAGTCGACAAGTCATTTTATATTCTGTTCTGCCTGGAGGCAGGAGTTTGTGTTGGATGACCTTTGGGGGGCTTTACCTATTCCTCTGAGTCTGTAGAATTATAGAAGTTCTTGAATCTGATTTTAGTGTATTCAAACGCAAGTACACGTCAGCTCCTGGCCATCAGAAACCAGACGACAAGGACGCACACTTTTTGCTATTGAATTAGCACCTGGAATCTCAGATATTCATGCCACCATTTCTTTCATAGTCTGTGATTAGAAACTGACAGTCATTAGTCTGCTGTGGCACTGAAAAAATGGTGCTGCTTTTATGCCTCACATGTGGAATGCTTCTATTAGTGAACTGTTTCCATGGATACGTTACATCAAAACCTTCACTACCAAGAATGAGAATAGAGAAAGGCGTTCTCATGTGTCAGAAAGGTAGTTCACTCATTTCGTCTGTTGTTATGTATTGAGCACCTATTTATCTACTGTGTTTTTCATGGAGTGTACGAAGGATCATACGCTCTGGGAGGGGATGGGAGGAGCGATCCCAGCCCAACATGAAAATCTATTATTAAAATACAGCTCACTGAGTGGTGGATGGAGGATGCAGTGAGGACTGAAATAGAGGTATGAAGAGATAAGATCCCGCCTAGTGTGGGGTTACATGGTCAGAAAACACCAACAGTACTTTGGACCAATAGGAGCAGAAAAAAGAGTGAAGATGATGCCCCGACTGAGGAAGGAGGGTATAGTGGAAGGAGTCAGAAAGAAGAGAGATTCTCTCGTTGACAGCTATGTGCTAGAATAGTTACCCAGTTCAAACTCGTTCTGCTTGCTGTGTGACAGGCCAATGAATCTGGAGACAACTGTTGAGACTTTATTTGGAAAGCCAGCAGACCGAGAAGCTGGAGGACTAATGTCCTAGAGAACCATCTTGCCCAAGTCAGAATTCAGGCTCCTTTTGTAATAAAATGGGAGGGAGGGAATGGGGTGGATTGTTGAAGACTTCTTGGCATTGGAATCCTTCGTTCTTGAAACCGTCTATATAGGTCAGGTCACAATGTTCCTGTAACCCTCCTACAAGACAAATGTTCTTCTCTGTTCTGCAACTTTTAATCTCTATATGAAAGGAAAAGTGTTCCGCCCTTAAAGGTCAGGGCCTTGAGAATGGGCTGCCCTGTATATTTCAGGCAACAGGTAACATTCTTTTACAAAAGGTGCAGAACCAGCATGACTGAGCCCAGGAATCAGAGCACAGGGTTAGAGCCAAAGGAACAGAGCTCATATGGAGTCGAATTTGTTCTTCCCTATTACAGAATGGGAGAGTTTTTGGTTCCAGCAGAAGCTTGGATTCGCCTAGCAGCTCCCTGGAACTTGCCCTAGTGGTCTGACCAGTGGGATGCTAGCTTGCAGAAAGGATGACAGGTTAGAATTGGTGGCGGCCACCCTCCAGTCACTTGAAAGGATTAAGTCAGGCTATACAGAGTCGGACATATGTGTAATGTGATTTAATGGTCCATCCTAGTCATTGTGTCGGAACTGAAGGCTGCTGCCTTGAATGCATTTGATAGGAAACACCGTTCCATTGCACAGAGACAAACAAGTTTCTAATACCAAGCCGAACAGAGACTCTGACAAAGATTTATTCATACCTGAATAGGACTTCTTACCCCCACAGAATCTTAGGTTGAAAGAGAACTTAAGATCAGTCATCAAACGTCCCACACACTACCGGGTCTGCTCCACACACCTTCCTTCACAGGCAGGCGTCCAGCTAAGCAGCAAGAAGCTCAGATCCCTGAGGAAGAACAGTGATTTCAAGAGAAGGATTTTTTTTTAAGTTCTTCCTTACACTCGCCCAAAACTTCCCTCCCCGAAACTTCCACTTGTCTGCCCCAGGGGCTCCCGGAGCTGGCCGAGCGGCCCAGTCTCTGAAGTCCTTCTCCCAGGTCCTCTGCGTGGAGGCTCGGCTTCTGTCCTCCGTCCAGCTGCCTGTGCCCTTGCTCCCAGCTCCCCGTGGTCGCCCTACCTGAATGGGTTATGCTTTGTCAACGTGGCTCCCACGCTGACCTTACTCTGAACTCCAGGCCATTGGCACAGCCTACCATTCAGATAGCTCGCTCTTCAGCTTATCACACCGAGCTACAAGATGCAGACACACAGCCGTTACTGCTGCACATGCCCAGTGTTATTCAGCACCAGCTGTGCCGGGGGCCTCCCGACACGACTGGGGGGGCACCCCACCCCTGTGCTCCCGGGGCTTGGGTGCCCCAGTCTTCGTGGCGCCATGCTTGGCCCTTGGCCCTCCCTCCCCCACCGTCTCAGGTCCAGAGATTCCCACAGTGACTGGCACAGAGCAGCCGCTTCATAGGCATTTGTTAATGAATTCACAGATTCGGCAGCTTTCAGCTTCTATTGAGTTTTCAGTTACTGTAAATGAAAGTTCCATGATGTTGGTCCTGTTCACACTCCTGTATCAACTCCTGACTTATGACAGCAACTCAGTCAATACTTGTAGAATGAATGGAGGGCCCTCCATCCTTCCTCTGTCCCTGTACACCAGAGGCCTGTGACCCAGTCCTACTTGGCTCTCTGCTCATTAGAGTGATTCTAAGGGCTCGGAGAAAGTCACACCAGGTAGGGGGTGTCCTGTGGGAGAGGCTCTGACTGGTCCCCATAGCACCTCTGTTCTGTGCTACCCCTGGGCTCTGCCTGGGGAAATCAGACTTTCCACAGCTCTGATGTGCAGGTAACTTTGTGTTCATGGTTTTAAATCATGCTCATTTAACTTATATAGTTAGTTTTGGTCCAATCTTCCAGCCTTTTGAGACCCCTGGATCTTTTTCAAGCATCTAATTTATTGACCATCTTGAGCTTTTTGATATCTTTAAACATGGGGGGGGTGGTGAATCACAGCTTCTATTTCTATATCCAGGTCATTGGTATGGCCTTAAAATGTGTTAATATCTTTTCTCAGGCTGCAGGAATAAACACGATAAAATAATAATACACTGTAAGTCAAAGTCGAAAATCCAGATTATGGATAAAGCCAGAGTTATGCCCACCACAAAGGCCCCGCTGTGATGCTATAATTAAGTCTGGAGCATCTTGATAATCAAGGCAGAAAGGAGGATGGCCAGAGATTTAATTGTCATTATCAGATTAGAAGCGTATCAGTCCCTTAGGGGAAGCAAGTTTTTCCTAGCAGAGGATTCTAAAAGAATTCCCACATTTGCCTTTGTATTATGGCTACTGCATGGTGCAGTGTAATGAGATTTACAATCTTTCTTTAAAAAATTGCAAGTGCAGTACTTTCTCCCGTCAGGCTGCACTGCTTCTGCTGCGACTTTCAGTAGAACAGCAGGACTGGGACACAGAGCGCTGATTTGGAACCCAGCTCCGCCACAGTAGCTCCCGAACCTGGCGGGTCAACTGACCTCCACCAACTTCTGTTAAGTGGAGGTAATTACAGTTCCTACCTCCCAGGGTCATTGCAGCCATTAAATGAGTTAAGACACGTAAAAAACTTAGCTCAGTGATGACAAACGTTATTTAGAGTAAAAATGGAACTTACCCCAGTGTCATAAAGATGAACTTGATAAAGTGTAAAAAGAACACAGTGTCTAGCAAAGACTGAATTTCATTGTGTTGACTATCCTATGAGAGACTTTTTTATAACTTGTTCCAAAAAGATAGAAATGTCCAGAATGATGTCAATAAATTACTCAATACTCTGTTTGACCCATTTACCCGCCCTCTCCTCTACCATCTGTATCTGATCTAATATTGCCAATAATGTCCAGTCTTCTTCCATCCCATTTCCTTCCCCTGGAAGGAAGATCAATCTGCAATTTATGATACACAACTAGTATTTGCCTCAAGCAGGAAGATGCACCCTGAAAGTCACTGGAGTAGTTTCTTCAACATCCAAAAAAAAAATGGGATTTTCCATTGATTAAGAAGTTTGGGAGTTATTATCTGACTTACTCCTCACCACAAACTTGTAAACTAATTATTACTATTCTCCTCCTAAAACTAAAATGAAGAAGATGGGGCTTACTTCACTTAGAATGATGATCTCCAGGCCCATCTATGTTGCTACAAATGGCATCATTTTATTCGTTTTTATGGCTGAGTAGTATTCCATTGTATAAATATATCACAACTTCTTTATCCAGTCATCTGTCAATGGACATTTAGGTGCTTCCATGTCTTGGCTATTGTATATGGTGCTGCTGTGAACATTGGGATGCAGGTGTCACTGGTTTTTAAGCTGAGTTCCAGCAGATGAGAGGACTTGGCTGAGCAGTACCATGGGCTGCTGTGGAAGGTAGGGCAAAAGCCAGGCCCTCCTCCTCCCCACACACCCTCCAAAGGCTATCTCTGCTTTTATTACACATGGGGGTTCCACGTCAGATTTCACTCTGAAATAGAATTCAGCTGCCAAAATTCCAAAAGCCAAAAAAAAAAAAAAAAAGAAAAAAAATCCTTGATGTCTTAAGTTAGTGTAGACCTAGGTCTGTTTCAGTAACAAACAATCTCAAAATTTTAGCGGCTGAGAACAATACAGGTTGCTTTCTCACTTGTGAGACATGCCCACTTGGGTTGATGGGGGCTCTACTCCACCTCACTCCGCATCAGGGGTCAGCTGGTGGAGAAGAGAGCATCTTGAGTGTCACGGTCACCCAAGCAAGGGTGAAGCAGGGGGAGAGCAGAACACCAAGGGCTGAAAGCTTGAGCCTGGAACTTACACGTCGTCTCCACTCACATTTCACTGGCCACACAGGTCATTTGGCTCCATCTGACTCTAAAAGGGTGACTATCTCCTGTGAGCTTTCCAGGGGCAGGGACCTGAGAATGCGTTGAGCAGCATTAGTGTTCCCCAAGCTGGGCTACATGCGGGTGCACAGATCAGGCTTGAATTCCAGGCCACATGTACTTTTATCTCCTACGGAGCCAGGAATTACAGGATTTTTTTTAATTCTTAGTTTTCATTGAGGTGTAGTTGATTTGCAGTTTAGTTTCAGATGTGCAACAAAGCAGTTCAGTTATACACACATACGTATGTATATATTTTCAGTTTCTTTCCCATTACAGCTTATTACAAGACATTGAATATAGGTCCTCATGCTATGCAGTAGGGCCTTTTTGTTTATCTATTTTATACATAGTAACGTGTATCTGTTAATCTATTATGGGATTTTTGAAGAAAGTGGCAGCATAATAAATGCAATAAATACAAGTCACTAATTTTTAAAAGTTCAGTGTTCTATTTCTCAATTCACATCCTACATCACATGACCGTGATTTGCAGTCTGAATCCAAATCCCCTTGGTGAGCATAGTTTTCTGTCAGCTAAGTAATGGATCAATTAGATTGGAAATTGATTAACAATAACTTATCTTTTTTCCTCCTGTGCAAATGTAATGGGTCTAATAAGAGCCTTGGAAATGACTAATGGAAGAAGGCAGCCTCAGTGCTTGGACTGTGGCTCCTCCTCCTACAGAAAATTAGACCCATCTATTGAACAACAGATATTCCCTCGTGGAACTGCAGGTTTCTTCTATCATGTCACCTAATCCGATTTAGAAGCATAATTACCATCACTCGATTTGAACTAAATATATTAAAGGATTTCTTTTAAGTGAGAATTATTGGAAGACACCAGGAACAGGCATTTATAAGGGAGATGCCTTGGGGAAGTTCACTGTGGCAAAGATTGGAGCAACCACAGCGGCTTATCCCTGCCGCTGGCTGCCCTCCCAGCCTGGTAACAGGAAAAGCAAGATCCTGGCCTCATATCGTTTGCATTTGATGTGAATTCTGTCAAATAGAAATGGGTCGTTGAGTTAGTTTCCCAGACTAAAAGAGGCAAGAACAGCAGCAGTCAGAAATTCTCTGTGGTGCAGAATATTCAGTGTGTGCAGGCGAAATATTTTATTGTTTTTTTTAAAAAAAAAAAAGATAGCTAATCACTGCAGACAAATGCAGGAACATGGCCTTGATTCTTTTCAGTGGGAATACAGAGCTTCAAAGCAGAGTCACACAGGTCTATTATTTCTCCTAATTTCTTCTCAGTTCAAGACTGGGAGCAAGAATTGTTCTCCTTAAGATTGTAGCCTTTGCCAGAAGGTTCTGTGGTGAAGGAGAAATCTTCGTGCCTCTGTGTGAGCTGAGTGGTTCTGTCCCTCCTGCTTCCTGTGGTGGGGACACCCTGTCCTCTGCCCCACATCCCTGCAGACATGCTCTTAAGATGGATATACAGACACCTTTAACTTCTGGGCAAAGGGTCCTGTCCTTCCTTAGGTGTCCTGAAGATGCATGTTGGCAGTGGGGGCAGCTAACAAGTGTCCATCTGCTGCCCAGCAGCCGGCACTGCCACCTCGCGCCTCGTGTGGGCTAACCCTTGGCCAGAGGCTACAGAGTTGCTCCCGGAAGGGAAAGCACGCAGAGTAAAAACCACTGCCTGCCTGGTTTGCGAGATTCCTAGCACTGCTGTAACAATGTACGGCCTGCTGGGGGGCTTCAAACAACCCAAATGGATCATTGCACAGTCCTGGAGGCCAGAAGTCCAGAGTCAGCGTGGCAGCCGAGCCATGGTCCTTCCAGAATCCATGGGGAGACCTCCTCCTTGCCGCTCCCAGCCTCCAGTGTTTGCCGGCCGCCCTTGGCCTTCCTCGGTATATCGATGCGTCGCTCCAGTGTCTACTTTTCCCATCACGTGGCCATCCTTCCTTTGTGTATCTCTCTTCTCTTCTTATGAGGAGGCCAGTTGTATTGGATTCAGGGCTCACGTTACTCCAGCATGATTTTTTCTTAACCAGTTGCATCTGCAACCACTCTATTTCCCAAAAAGATCACATTCTGAGGCACCCAGGGTTAGGACCTCAGCATATCCTTGGCGAGAACATAATTCTACCCGAAAGAGTTGAGTGTCACCCAGCCTTCCCCGGGTGTGACAGCATCCCGATGAGCTCCCATGCGATCTGACAAGTGCAACTAGGTCAGCTCTTTCTATCAAACCTTGAAGAGCAAGAGCATTTCAGTCGCATGTTAAGCCCCCTGATGTACCTTTATTCTTTCAACAAACGTGGAGCCTGTCTTTGCCCCAAGCGCTGTACCAAGTGGTCCCCACCTTCAAGGCACTTCCAGTCTGGCTGGGATGCTGACATGAATAACCCCCTGCGTGAAAGCTAAAGACAGAAAAGATCAGGGTGCCAGGGGAGCATGTAAAGGGGGTTACAGCCTAGTTTTAGGAAGGTTGGAAAAGGCCGCCTGCTGAAGCAAGCTGAAGCTGAGAGCTGCAGGAACAGTTGGCCGTAGCCCCACTAAGAGGGCAGCGAATCGGTCCTAGAAACGATGGAAGTAAATTAAGATAATTGTTAAAAATTAAGATTCAGTCATGTAAACAGGACAGATGCTTCTTCCTCACAGGTGACAGTCCCCACAGGTGATCCAGGGCTCCCTGTGACTCCCTGGTGAGGGAAGCACAGAGCTTTGCATTCTGTTTCTCTGCAGTCCCTCTGCCACGTGGTTACAGCTGGCTCCCCCTTCATCTGCATGTCCCCCAGGGAGAAGGAGAGAGAGGAGTGGGCACAGACCTTTCCTCTTCAGGGCACAATCCAGACACAGCTTCACTTTTGCTGACACTCTGTGATCAGATGTGGTCACCTGGAACACGAGCTCCAGGGGAGGCTGGAGATGCGGCTGTGAGTATGACAGCCACGTGCACAATGACAGCTTCCCGCTCTCTCAAGGAAAGAAGACTAGGTACCAGGAAGCCCGCCGGCAGCCATCACATGCTCTCAGACATCATAGTAACCAAAGATCCCTTCCCTCTAGGACAGTGCTGTGTGGTGTGGTAGCGCTGGTCACGTGAGGCTCCTGAACACCTAAAATACAGAATGCAAGCCAATTCCAAGGGCTTAGTATAAAAATACAAGAATATAAAATTATCTCATTAATAATTGTTGTACTGATTCCATGATGAAATGGTAACACTTTGATACACTGGGATAAATAAAATTTATTATCAAATTAATTTTACCCACTTCTTTTTTCCTTTCCTAATATGGGTACTAGAACATCTTAAGTCACGTATGTGGCTCACATTTTATTTCTTGTTATACAAGTGCTGTAGAATCTTACAGAGGAGACAGATGTAAAGAACAGAGCTCAAAGGGAGGCAAGGGGAAAGTCAGGGAGGTTGGAGAAGGCTCACCTCCTGCAGAAAAGACATTTGAACCAGCACCCTGAAATTCCAAGAACTGCTTTCAGCTGCAAGTGAGGAAAGCGAGACTCAGCAGAGGAAAGAAGAACGTGTAAGCAGAGACCGTGGAGAAGGGAAGCACAGGGAGGGAGGGGGTGCCCGGAGGAGGCGGGCGGGAATCCTGGAGGGCCTGGGTGTGCCACCGAAGACTGGGATCTTACAAGCTCACCAGAAGCAGAATGTTCTGCAGAGGCATCTCAGCCATCCTCTGCATGTTTCTGAAACCCCTCGAGCCCATTTCCTGGCCCGTAAGATGGGAATGAGTGTGGCTAATTCAGACCGTTGTCCTATCGAATAAACCGGACAATGTGTGCAAAGCCCTGACAGTGTCAGCACATAAAATGATTCCATTGCGTTTCTGAATGAATGAACCAGTAGATGAAGAAACTGGAAATTCACTCAATCTAGTGCCTCCACATACAAATGGATTTCAAGTGTTTTAGATACAGTTTTGAAATTGTAAAAGTCATTGATCATTAAATTGCATCGAAATGACGTCTTGAAAGCAGAGTGGAAGCAGCACAATGTCTCAAACCTTTCCCTCAGACTCAGTCCCTTTCATAGAGGGCACGGAAAGGACCCACCAAGCCTTCTCTGCTGACATGGACCCCTGGCCATATGATGACCGGGTACATTTTTGTCAAGGTTTTGAAGGAAGCAAGACTATTAACCTTGACCCAGCTGGATGGAAGGCAGTGGATGAAGAGGGAGGAAAGAACTGACAGGCCATCACAAAGTCCCGAAAGAGTCCTTTCATTTCAACAGCATTTTCTGAGAGTCTCTGTGATGCATCTTCTCTGTAACCTGGATGGCTTTTTTTTTTTTAAATGCAAACTGCCAAATGGTTAGGAAAGTTTAAAACATTCTATTAAATCTGGTATAAAATTAAGTATAGGCTGCATCTGCAAACATCCACTAAATCAGACAGTGCTGTCAAAAACTATTTCTCAGTCTCTGTCTCCACAGTAGGAGGGATGAGCATTTGTTTCGTTCTGTGGGTGGACCCACAACATGCTACAGTTGATTGAGTGGCCCTGCCTCCCCAGGCGCTGGTCTTGTCTTTCGGAGCTAGCCCTGTGTTCTCGCCTTCAGGCTGTCACTTCATTAGTCACTCACATATGGCGTTTTGAAGGCATGCTAATTGAGAGACTTTACCGCTGGCTTCTAAGTAATCATTCTGACAGAAGAAACGGCTCCTCTGCACAGGAGGAGCCCACGTGCTGTTATGTGCGTCACTTTGTTTCACCCCAAGGTGGACCATGCAGTCAACCCAAAAAAGACATGTGACAAACTTGTTGTCAAGGTCCCTCATCAACCCTTTTGCATCTCCTCTCTGTGTGCAACCTACCGCCTACTTCTTCACTATAAGATGCTCAGATTAGTCTGCCTTGATCCCTCTTTAGTCCTATTTATCTATGTATCCATCAATGTATTGATTGAATAAATACTGACCGAGTCCCTTCTCTCAGGAGAGGCAGCACATTGTGATGATAAAGAACTCGAGCTCAGGAGCCAGACTCCCATTGGGTTCCCAGCTCCACCACTTCCTAGATACCTGATGCTGAGCACGTCACTCAAACCTCTCCAAGTTCCAGGGTTTTGTGGGTCAAATGGGATAACAATCATGCCAGCCTCGCTTTGAAGTGCATGTCTTCTTTTTTTCCCTTATTGAACTATAGTCAGTTACAATATGTCAATTCCTGGTGTACAGAACAATGTTTCAGTCATACATATACGTACATATATTTGTTTTCATATTCTTTTTCATTATAGATTATTACAAGGTATTGAATATAGTTCCCTCTGCTATACAGAAGAAATTCGTCTTTTTATCTATTTTATATATAGTAGTTAGTATTTGCACATCTCGAACTCCCAATTTATCCCTTCCTACCCCTTTTCCCCTGAAGTGCATGTCTTCAACCAACGCCCCAGTCCTGCCAGGTAAGGACGCTGAGGCAGAGAGACTGAGGACTTAGCCAGATCACAAGCCCAGTACTTTGTTTCTCCAAGAGCTTTTGTTTCTCAAACTCACACCACACGGTTAGAACCCCTTCCCTTCGGAGCAACAGAAACAGTTCTTCCAACAGGGTTCAGCCAGGTTTGGTAGAGTCAGCCTAAAATGACCCCTATGCCATGCTCCCACGTTCTGCATCTGGTCCACGGAGCAATCCTGAAAGCCTTGGGGAAATAAATGTAAATGATCTTCAGGCCTTGTCCTGTTCTGTCGCCCATCCAATGTGCAGATAAAACTTCAAATAATTTAAAAACTAGTAAGTTATCAGCTGTAGTAATTGAGAGTGTGGCTCAATAATGAGGTCTGAGCACAGCCAGTATCTATCAAAACTGAAGAGCTCTGTGTAGGTGAAGAGACAAACAGATCCCTGCATAGTGAGTCCTTCGTGCCAGGAAACCGTGCCCGTGGTCACAATCCACCATCTGGGTGGCAATTCGGTGGTCTTCGTGGCCATGGACACTCTGGGGCCTTATTTCTGTCAGCTTCTCCTTTCTCTTGAGCCTGGTCAGAGGAGGTGAATGTTTACGTTGTTGTATAGGAACTGCTGGCCTCCAGTCCCCTTGCTGCTGCATTAAATTGGAGTTTTCTGATAGCTACCTTCTTTCTGGGGCTCGATGCCACTGCATTAGCAGATGGGGGAACAGAACCGAGACGGTTCTGAGGGAATTGGATGCCAGCGTAAAGTAATTGGAAGCAGTATGGCAGGAACCACTGGAACTCAAATGCATCCAGAACTTGGCGTTGGCATAATCAGCATTAAGTAAGGAACTGGGGAGTTCCTGCGGAGCCTGGAGGGAAGCCGGCGTGTAATGGCTTGATTTTTAAAAGCTTTTCTTTCCCTTGAAAACACTCATCCTCGGGCTAATATACCACATCTTGACAATGCAACAAGGAAGTATACCAAAAATGTCATCATCATAATAGTCTAGGAATCCCTGCATTAATAATTCATAGATTTGATCCCTAAGAGGATAAAAAAAATTTATAAGCCTCATAAACCTAGTTACTGCTACATAGCCCATTTAAAAATATAGACATTTATATTTTTTATGACTACACTGCCGTGATTTTTTTCAGTACTTTATTGGCAAACTAAAATACAAAAAGGGTAAATGAATAAGATAGGTCCCATTAGAGAAGGAAGGAAGGGAGGGAGGGAGGAAGAAGGGACGGGAGGGAGGGAGATGATACGAGTCTAGTGAAAATGAAATGTGCCAAAACTGGTTTTGATTTTTGACATCTTTGTTGAATAGTATTGTGATGATTTTGAAAATCCTTAACCTCTTCCCTTCCTTTCAATTTTCTCTTCCCAATCCCAGAAGTGAAGTATATATATTATCATAGCAGTAGTGAATACTTAATTTTATTCAATTAACTTTTATCTCTAGTTGTTGGCATGGCTAAAACTATTTTACTTAATTGACCATCAAAACCTGAGGAAGATGAGCTACAAAATTACATAACTTTAGGATATAGTCTAAAATCCTTTGCCTTGCCTTCCAGGCCTGTCTCTGTACGTTCCCAACATATACCCTTTTTCTGGAAAGCTCTTTTCCCACAAGCCCCTGACTGTCCTCTTTGCTTGGACCACACAGACGAGTGAGGGGGCAGTGGGGGAGAGCAGACGGGAGTGTGGGGCCCGAAGTCAGACCAGCCTGGGCTGGACTCCCAGTCCCTTCGCTCAGCAATTGTGTAACTGAAGCTCTGTGCCTTGACGTCTTCCTCAGTCGAAGGGTTGAGCAGTAATACTTAACTCAGAGACGCTTTCAGAATTAGACATTATCCACGTCCAGCCCATGGCACTGTGCTTGTCCTAGTCAGCTGTCCATGAATGTCACCCATTCCTACGACACCCAGAGCGCCCTTCTGTTCCTTCTCTCACTAAATCGTTCCTTGTCACAAGTGCTCTCAACACCCATGAAGCTGACCTACATCTCCTCTGAATTACTACTCGTACACTGACGTTTATTGTTTCAAACTTAATTAAACTGTAAGCTCCTTGAGGGGACCATCAGGTCATACTAGCACAAAGCAGGCTCCTGAAAACTCTCTGACAGATTAGAGGCACATGTTACGGTGCTGAGAGATCTGACTGCACGATTCATACTGCTCTGGTACTTTAAATTCATGTGAAATCTGTCCGTAATATTATATGAATTCCAGACTTCTACATTTAATCAAAGTCTTAATCATAATGAGCAGCGTTTATGAAAGGGCAATTAACAGATTCCCAAAAGAACTGGAAATACTAAATTGCTAATAGCATCCCCGAGGTTTTGCTTTTCGCTCTGATAAATTAAGTAATTTAATAGTAGAGGCAGTAGGAACCGAAAAGAGCACAAGTTTAAAAGACAGAAGACCTAAGTTTAATCCTTGCCTTGCCGACGTGTGACCCTGGACCAATGACTTCTCTAGTCTGTGTCTCTAATTCATCTCTCACGTGAGAAGTTGTATTAACTTGGTGATGGTCAAAATGTGCTTCTACAACTCTTAAGAGTCATATGAATGAAGTTTGACTTCAAGTTCATTTTTATATTTAGTTTAAACTATTTATAAACTGTAACATAGTGGTTACCAGTGAGAGAGGGGTCGGGAGGAGGAACAAGAAAGGGGAAAGAGATTAAGAGGTACAAACAACTAGTTACAAAATATATAAGATACAAAGATGGAATATGTAGCACAGGGAATATAACCAATATTGTATAATAACTTTAAATGGAGTATGATCTGTAATAACATTAAATCGCTATGTTGTATACTTGAAAGTAATATAATATTGTCAGTCAGCTATACATCAATTAAAAATAATAAATAAAATAAAATCTCTAAAAGCCAAAAAAAAAAAACTATAACAGAAACAATAGATACACACTTATCATAAAACCAAAAATACATAATGTTGTGTAGACTTAAGCTAAGTCTCTGCTTAATAAAGAGCATCCTAGGAAATTGCAAAATGAGCCATTAAATACACTGTAACTATTTGCCACTACTTACCTGGTGCATCGGTATTTGCTTGATACAGAAAACCGAACAAAATACAGCACGAAATTAGGTATGCTTGCACCTGTTTTTCATGACACTGAATTGCAAATGTTTGTGCTTACCAAAAATAGACGCTCTATTTTTTTTTAATTCAGTTTATTTGTTTCTAAAAACTGGGTTTCTGGGTAATAATTTGTTTGATAAAATGTTGACATCTCTTTGAGATCATCTTTAAGCTACCTTCTAGCTCTCACATTCCATAAAATCATGATTTAAAGCCTAACCGAATCTTACAGTATAAGATGAGTTAAGTTTATGTTTAAGATTCTCGCTAAACTAATCAGTATTTCTACCTTAAACCTGATTTTCCCATACTTTTAAAGTTAAAAGAAAATTTTCATGAAATTTCAATACAAAGCCATTTATATTCATCTTATAAGGCAGTCAGATGATTCTGTCTCCAGGTGATTCCAGTTTGGTGCAGAATATTGTTTTTCTCAGGGTACCTCTGTCTACTTGGACTTTTTGACCTTCTCAAGTAAATCTGTCAAACAATGGAAGTATCAATTTCTAACTAATTCCTTACAAGTAGGAACCCCTCTCATCTATACTGCATCTTAAATTCAGAGAGACCTTGTCCTCAAAATTTGAGCCCACCCTATATAAATGATGGTGCTTTGGGGAAAGATGCAAGCTGGCCCGTGGCTTTTAAACAAATAGATTTTAATTATCATAATAAAAACATTCTCATTTATTATTATTTACGACCATTATATTAGAAAACCAGCCTGACTTGAGTATTCATGTTGTCCAGTGCCGAACACACACAAGAGGAAAAATGATGAGAGAAGGGGAAGTGCGAAATGGGAAACCAGACACAGATTTTATTTTAAAGAAAAAATGAGTGGGACTATTAAAAGGATTTGCTGATGGAGATAGCCCTTTTATCACCCACCAAGCACTGGTATAACCAGAAAATAAAAGGTACTCTCTGCCTCCTTCCTCCTAGCCTACCTAATTAAATCAAATTTATTTCATGAAAAGACCTAAGGCTGTAGTCATTGGAATGGCTGACTTGGTACATAATAGACTCCTGAAAATATTAATAGATTTGTGATAGCCTGACTGTTGATTTATTGACAATGTCATACTAGCCTATGCAAATTTATTCTTCAAGCTCGTATATGACAAATATGCTTGGTCTGTCAAAATTGCATATGAACTGGTGACCTGATTTTGCCCTCAAGGTAGTGGGAAAGGAACCAGTTAGATCCAGAGAGGCTGGTCAGCTGCAGAGCGAGGCGGCTGAGAGCAGACAGCTTTGAGTCAGACCAGTGGCTCTCTACTGCAGGCAGTTTTATCCCCCTAGGGACACTTGGCAAAGTCTGGAGACAGTTTGATTGTCACATGTGGGGGGATGCACCTAGAATGTAGTGAGTAGAGGTCAGTGATGCTGCTACCATCCTGCAACGCACAAGCCAGTCCCCTCAGCGAAGGACATTCCAGCCCTAAACGTCAATAGTGCCGAAGCTGAGACACCCCAAGACAGGTCCCCCGTGTTTACCTCTGACTGTACAGGGAGCTCCTTTGGGGAAAGCTGCAGAAACTTCCCAAGCCTCACTCGTCTGACTTTTAAAAGGACCAAATCCCATGACGTGTCTCAGACGGTCAGGGACGTGGTGAAAATCAGATTAATGGATGCCTACTGAGCCTTCAGGACAAGTCCTGACACACGGTGCTCAGTGCATCTTAGTTATTATTAGTAACAATAATACGATACACATAATAACAGTGACAAAGGCTTCCTGCAGATTTGCTGGCCCACCTGGAGGTTTCAGCATTTCTCTGCATTGCAGCAGGATTGTGGTTTGAAAGCCAATGACAGGCATTCAGAAAATGGCCACATGCTAAAGCCAGAAAAGTTTCCTTCATACTGAAAGCCTGCTGTGACCCTAATGTGCCACTCCCATGCCCTAGGAGGTAAGTAAAAGAGGTCACAGTGAGTAACAGCCTATTTGAAGAACTAATGTTCTATCTAAGGGAGAGGAAAAAACATTAATATGGATCACCTTCAGGGGTGTGATGTTTGAAGTAAGGATAGAATTGCGCTTGTTAAAGTTTAGTGGATTCCGTGGCCGTTGCATGGGTTTATATGCTGAAAATTAATGCAAGTCCATATGCTGTTGGCTATTAGCCGTTCCCTAACCTTCCAGAAGCAGCCTCAGAGGATGCTAAGGCAAGCACCCTGGGGCTAACGAGCACTTAGCTTGGCAGATCTTCCAACCACCTTCAGTCTTCCTCGTGGGTTTTCAGGGGAAAACAAAATGGAGCCCTTGGAAACATTTGTGTGACTATTAACAAGGGCTCGGGAGTTGATCTTAAAGACAAAGCCAGTTCCATCAATTAATATCAAACCATGAAAACAGTTACCTCTACTTCACGTAACTCTCAGCATCTCTGGGGCAACGGTATGCAAGTACTGGGGGAGAATCAAATTGTTGGTCAGAAATAACATTCATCTGCCGGGCACGTAGAAATTGCTAAGAAGTCCCCTGAATTGTGTCCCTAGTATTTGCTCACAAGACCATATGCACTTTCAAACTTAAAAAGAAGCTGAAGGAGAAGGAATGATCCTGAAATGCCAGACTTCGTGATTAAATTCAGCAAAGATGCTGAGAAGTCTATGGGAATTCTCAGACACTATAAAATGTTAAATACAGCAGTTACTGAAAATCTAAGCTAAAGTACTTAAAGTGCTTATGGAAGTCATATAATAAATCTGTTATAAGATGGCCTTTGTTTTAATACGAGGAAGTTATGGAAGTCCTCTATGAAACCCTTATAAAAATTCAATTAACCTTTGTGCAAAAAAAAAAAAAAAAAGAGCCAGAAACACTGCCAGCAGTGGGGTCATTAGCCATGCGCTGGTCTCATGGTCAAGGAGAGCCAAGTACTCAAATTAAGTCAAATTCTCTGAGTGTCAGATCAGCTTGCAGGGAATTAAGTGCTGTAGAAAGTATTCTTCAGGCTTACCTGCCCTTCCAATGTGCAATTGTACTTTATCCCAGTTTTTTCTAAAATATTCAAAACTATATAGTGAAAATAGGTATTTAAAGCCAATTCTCAACTAACTAGCTAATCCATGGCGGTTATCTTTCTCTCTTAAAATATTCATCCAGA
This sequence comes from Camelus dromedarius, assembly GCF_036321535.1. NCBI lineage: Eukaryota > Metazoa > Chordata > Mammalia > Artiodactyla > Camelidae > Camelus > Camelus dromedarius. The sequence goes on from NC_087441.1 coordinate 6,240,531, forward strand.
TAACTCACGTATCTACTCCCATTCACATTGGTGACAGTTGTTCTCTTGACGGAATAGTAGGAACAAGGTGAAATTTCTCTAAGAGCTACTTAAGGGAGACTGTTTTGATCCTATCATGACCTAGTATACTAGCGTGCTGACAAATATTCTATAAAAGGTCAGTAATTATTAAGAAGTGGTTGGTCAATGTTATGTCATGCGCTTCTTGAAATGATTATTTGAGCCATAAAACTTTAAATTTATCACTTGATGTAAAAGCCAGTTGAGTAACGTGAGTTAAATTCTTGTGTTTGTCTTACGTATCACCTCTTTGAATGTGCAGTTTTCAAAAATGAATGTGTTGATTAACAATTTTGATTGGGAAAAAGTATTTCTCTGAAATCACCTACCTTTTTCACTTTAAGTGACTGCTGACTGCATCATCGGTAAATTCTGATACGGCTGCACTTCCTTCCAAAACGACTGTATTTATTTAGCAGTGTCACACTAATGTACTAAAGCAATTGGAACAAACTGGATTGTTTTTTTCTTTTATTTTCTTCCTGCCTTTTTCCCTTCCTTCTTCCTTCCTCTCTCCCTCCCCCTCCCTCTTTCTTTCTTTTTTCCTTCCTTCCTCCCTTGCTTCCTTCCTTCCTCCCTTCCTTCCTTTCTCTCAACAATTACCCAAACTGAGTTTTTATGAAAACAGAAGAAAATGACACAAGATTTGGCTATTTCACAAATGTGTTTTAGGTGATAACCAAGGAAGAAAAATAACATAGAGGGTGAATAGAACGCTAAGATATCAGATCTTTAAACCCACAATTAAATGACAGCTGACTTTTTACCACCAAATTAACTATCTACACTCTTTTTGAGCCAAATTTTCCTTTCTTTACCTTTCCTGAAGCCTCTGTGCCCTGAACTGCTGCCTTACAAAGGGTAAAGGAGAAGGAAGCATTGGGGGGGGCGGGCTGATAGGAAGTCGCCAAGAAAAACCTTGTGATTTTAATCAGATTTTAATCAGTTTTTTTTAAGAGTAGCTTTTATGTGTTTTGAAGAGCTTTTAGGGATAAATAGATACAACATATTTCAATGTATTTAATTCAAAACACTGCCTCGACTTAAATATTTTGATATGTTCATGACTGATAACATCAAAGGGCAGTGGTGACCTGTCCCTTCACATGGCCGCGCAGAGCGAACGGCCTGGGTTCCTTCCCCAGGACTCCCACTTAGTGGCCCTGGGTGGCCCTTTCCCGTGTCTGGTTGCCATGGAGAGCGCTGCGCCCTCAGCTTTTGTTTCCAGCTACCACGTGGTTGTGAGCGCATTGCTTATGAAAGTGCTTCCTCTGATGCTGATTAGTCACAGGAATGAATGAAAAGCTGTGCCTGCTGTTCTCTGTCGATGCTCCTCGTCGTGTGCTGATGCGGGTACTCAGACAAAGGCCTGAAATGGCTAATTGTACTTTCTGGCAAAAGAGCACACTCACTTCGTATGTAATGAGTCAGACTTTAACTCTTATCTTACCTTCTATTGAGGGTCTGGGTGGGTGGTTTTCTACAAAGGATTCAGTATTTCCTAAGTCTTGTCTGCTTCCCATGATGGTATATTATGCCCTCAAGTCCAGGTCCATCACCCTACAAAGGACTCCTCGTAGCAATGTTAATAATACCAATATGATCCAATTCTATTTCTGACACTTACCAACTCTGTAGTTGTTCGCAAGCTGCTTAAGCTCTCGGCTTCCTCACATGTAAAACAAGGTGGGTAAGTGATGTGAAATCACTTGTGATGGGGAAATGGGAAAATCAGGCCCTTCCTGGATGTGTGACTCAGACCCCCATGTGGTTTAACGCTCTGTTGTCACCATCTTGAAATGCTAAATGATTTTTGAACAAGGGGCTCTGTGTTTTCATCTTGCACTGGACCGTACAAATTACGTAGTCAGGATAGGCTAGGCGATGCTGCAGTGATAATAAACTCTCCAAAAGCTCAGTGCCTTTACACAACCAAAGTTCCCTTCTTGCTCATGCTACCTGTCCAGCACACATCAGAAGGACGCTCTATGCATCCTACTCACCCAGGGATCCAGGCGGAAGGACACTCATTTTGACCTGAACTTCCATAACCCCCACATTAAGGGAAGCAAACAAAGAAAATTGTGCTCTGGCCCTTAAAACTCCCGCCCAGAAGTGACTCACTTCTGTTCACGCTTCTTTGTCCAGAGCAAATCACACAGCTTTGTCTAGCATCAAGGGGACAGAAAGTACATTGCTTCCTGTGCCTGGGGGGCGGAGCAGAGAGCTGGCGTCATCGGTGAATAAAAGCAACACTGTCACGGAACAGGCAATGTCTACTGGCACCTGCTGTTCACAACCTGCCCTTTGGAGGAGGAAATTTTAAGATTTCAAATTTCTCCTGAAGCAAAGCCAAACCAAATTATCCGAAAGTAAAATAATTTCACTTTTAAAAAGAAGTCCTTAATTCTCTAACTTTCCGACAAGTTCAAGACTCCCTTGACGTCTTCTTCCCTGGGGATGGAGCGTACGCTGGGAAGGTTAACGTCGCAACATCAGAATTAAATCCTTGCTCACTGATCTGAAACACTGACACCAGCGTTGCTGATTCCTGCATTACACTTTCTCAAAACGGAAATGGTGTTGCTATTTGGTTTCTGATTGTAAAATATGAATGTATTGTTGTAACACATCCGAACAAGATGAAAAAGTATAAAGTTAACATCCAAAGTAGTAAGATCAGTAGTCATCCCACTGCTCGCTATTAGATTTTGTCTTTGTAGGCATCTTGAAAAATCTTTAAATATTAGTACTTATACATATTAATTTATACACCGTGTTTAATCAAATGCTATATTATGGGCATGTGTGTAATAAATATCATTATAATAATGTTCTTTTTAAAATTGTACCTTGTGATAATCATCTGATAAGTAAGCACATGGTATCTGGAAGGATTCCTCACCCCTGTTCACCCCTCCCCAGCTACGAGTCCTAGAGGTAACTACTTGGCAGTTGTTATTTCAGAAATACTCTGCGCTTATATAAGCAAATACACATACTGTTTATTTTTTACCCAAATTGTTGCATTCTATGTATAAATTGTTTTAATTGCTATATAGTGTTCCATTTTATGGATGAATCATAATTTGTTGAATGAACTACCTACAGGTGAGCTTTAAATTTTTTTAATTTATCTTTATTGAGGTAACGTTGCTTTATAACATTGTATGTTTCATGTGTATGACGTTGTATTTCTATTTCTCCATCTACCACAGCGTGCTCACCATTAAAAATTTAGTCTCCGTCTGTCTCCATTCAGTTGATCTCCTTTACCCATTTTGCTTCATCTCCACCCCTGCTCCTCTGGTAACAACAACTTTCTTTCTATATCAGCTGGTTTGCTTTTATTTGCTTCAGTGTGTTCGTTTACTCTGGTTTTTGGTTTATTTGTTCTTTATATTCCACGTATGAGTGAAATCATACAGTATTTGTCTTTGTCTCATTTATTTCCCTTAGCATAATGCCCTCAATGTTCATCCATGTTTTCACAAATGGCAAGATTTCAACTTTTTTATGGCTGAGTAGTATTCCATTGTGTGTGCGTGTGTGTGTGTGTGTGTGTGTGTGCCACATCTTCTTTATTCAATCATTTGTTGATGGACACTTAGGTTGCTTCCATATCTTTGCTATTGTAAATAATGCAGCAATGAACATAAGGGTGCATATATCTTTCTGGATTAGTGTTTTGTCTTCTTTGGATAAATACTCAAAAGTGGGATAGCTGGATCACATGGTTGTTCTATTTTTAATTTTTTGAGGAATCTCCCTACTGTTTTCCATGTGGCTGCACCAATTTACATTCCTACCAACAATGTATAAAGATTCCCTTTTCTCCGCATCCTTGACAACACTTGCTATTGCTTCTCTTTGATAATAGCCATTTTCACAGGTTTGAGGTGATATCTCACTGTCACTGTGATTTGCATTTGCCTAATAGTGATGTTCAAAATCTTTTCATCTGTATGTCTTCTTTGAGAAAGTATCTATTGAGTTCCTCTGTCCATTTTTTAATTCAGTTGTTTGTTTGTTTTTTTTATTGTTGAGGCATACGAGTTCTTCAGATATTTTGGATATTAGCCCCTTATGAGATACATGATTTGCAAATATCTTGTTCCATTTGTAGGTTGTCTTTTCATTTTGTTGATGGTTTCCTTTGCTGCACAAAAGCATTTTAGTTTGATGAAGTTCCACTTGTTTATTTTTGCTTTTGTCTCCCTTGCCTGCAGAGACATATCTAGAGAGATATTGCTAAGATCGATGTCAAAGAGCAGATTGCCTATGCTCTCATGTTCTCTTCTAGGAGTTTTATGGTTTCAAGTCTTACATTCAAGTCATTAATCCATTTTGAGTTGATTTTTGTGTATGTGTTAGATAATGTTCTAGTTTTTTTTTTTTTTTTGCATGTTGCTGTCCAGTTTTCCAAACACCATTTATTAAAGAGACTATCCTTTCTCCATTGTATGTTCTTTGCTCTTTTGTCATAAATTATTGTCCATATATGTGTGGGTTCATTTCTCAATTCTGTTCTATTGATCTATGTGTCTGTTTTTCTGCCAATACCATTCTTTTCTGATTACTGTGCTTTGTAAAATAGTGTAAAATCAGGGAGAATGATACCTTCGGCTTTGTTCTTTTTTCTCCAGAATTGTTCTGGCTATTTGGGATATTTTGTGGTTCCATGCAAATTCTAGAATGTTTGTTCTATTTCTGTGAAAAACACCCTTGGTATTTTGATAGGGATTGCATTGAATCTGTAGATTGCCTTAGGCAATTTGTACATTTTAATGTTAATTCTTCTAATCCATGAGCACAGGATATCTTTCCATTCATTTGTCTTCTTCAGTTTATTTCAGCAATATCTTATACAGTGTACAGGCATTTCATCTCCTTGGTTAAATTTATTCCTAGGTTTTTAATTCTTTTGATCCCAAAAATGGGATTGTTTTCTTAATTTCTCTTTATGCAAGCTTATTGTTAGCATATAAAAAATACAAGATTTTTGTCTGTTGATTTTGTACTCTACAATATGATAGAATTTGTTTATTATTTATAATATTTTTTCATGGACTCTTTAAGGGTTTCTATACATAAAATCATGTCATCTATAAAGAGTAACAGTTTTACTTCTTCCTTTCCAGTGTGGATGCCTTTTATTTATTTTTCTTGCCTAATTGCTCTGGTTAGGACTTCTAACACTATGCTGAATAAGAGTGACAAGAGTGTGCACCCTAATCTTATTCTAGATTTTAGAGGAACAACTTTCAGATTTTTACCATTGAATATGATGTTAGGGTTTGTCATAAATAACCTTTATTATGTTAAGGTATGTTCCATCTAAACCCACTTTATTGAGAGGTATTTTTCATAAATAGGTATTGAATCTTGTCATTTTTTTTCTGCATCTATTGAGATGATCATATGGTTTTTATCATTCATTTTGTTAACATAGTGTATCACATTGATTGATTTGCAGATGTTGAACCATCCTCACACCCCTGAAATAAATTCCACTTGATCATGGAGCAGGCTACTTTTAATGTGTTGTTGCTAATGTTTTGTTGAGGGTTTTTGCATCTATGTTCATCAGAGATATTGGCCTGTAATTTTCTTTTTTCATGTTGTCTTTATCTGGTTTTGGTATCGGGGTAATATTGGCCTTGTAAAATGAGTTAGGAAGTGTTCATGCATCTTCAATTTTTTGGAAGAGTTTGAGAAGGATAGGTATTAAATCTTCTTTGAATGTTGGTAGAATCTACTTGTGAAGCTATCTGGTCCTGGACTTTTGTTTTGGGGGAAGTCTTGGATTATAGTTTCAATTTCTGTCCTAGTGATAAGTCTATTCAGATTTTCTACTCTTTGATGATTCAGTCTTGGAAGGTTGTATGAATCTAGGAATTTGTCTGTTTCTCTTAGGTTGTCTAATTCATTGGCATATAGCTGTTTTTAATATTCTCTTATAATCCTTTGTATTTCTGTGATATCCATTATTACCACTCTTCTTTCATTTCTGATTTTATTTGTCAGAGTCTCCTGTCTTTTTTTTTCTTAATGAGTGAATCTAGCTAAAGATTTGTCAACTTTGATTATTTTTTTCAAAGGACCAGCTATGATTTTATTGATCTTTTCTATTGTCTTCTTAATCTCTATTCTATATATTTCCACTCTTTCCTTCTACTGACTTTGGGCTTCCTTTGCTCTTTTTCTAGTTCCTTTAGGTGTAAGGTTAGATTGTTTATTTGAGATTTTTTTGGTTTCTTGAGGTAAGCCTGTATTGCTTAAACTTCCCTCTTAGTACTGCTTTTCCTGAATCCCATAGATTTTGGTATGTTGTATTTTCATTTTCATTTGTCTTCAGGTAATGTTTTGTTTCTCTTTGATTTCTTCATTGACCTAATTGTTCAGTAGAATGTTGTTCAGTCACCACATATTTGTGAGTTTTCCAGGTTTCTTCTTGTAGTTGATTTCTAGTTTTATACCACTGTGATCATAAAAGATGACTGATACGATTTCAATCTTCTTCTACTGTGGTTCTTTGTGGTGCTTGATGAGTTGTTCCTCTACCAGTGCACCTGAAGAAGAGAACACCTTTCTACTTGATTCTAACTACTCAACAGGTTAGAAATTAGAGGCCTTTCTTTTGTCTTTCAGTAGGTGGTGCTATGGCACAAGTTTGTTTCTCTCTGACCGGCACAACCTATGGATATACTTGAAAGTCAGCATTTTCCACCTTTCACTGCCTTTGTCAGAGGTGTCACCTCTTACCCTCACTATTGCTTCTTATGCCTCCAGGGTCATTGGTGCCTCGCTGCTGCCATGGTCAGTGGTGTTGCCACCTGCAGCCCTGGGATTGTGGGCTCTTCCTCTATGTGCAGGATGCCCTGAGTTGCAGCAGGAGCAGGGAGCCAGGATTACGCAGGGCACCTCTGCCATGTCCAGTGTTATAAGGTTGTGTGCTCCATTGCTACAGGTAGGGTGAGCAGGGAGCCAAAGTTTTGGGTACTTTCATGGCTGGAGGGATGGAGGTCCCAGGCCCCACTGCTGCTGCTGCCTGGTTACCTGTGGCCATGGGCACTGCTGTGGCCAGGAGGCCAGAGTTGTGAGCACCACCTCCCTTGCTGCTGCCGGGTTCTCTGGGGCTATGGGCTCAGCTGCCGCAGCTGGAGATCCAGGACTGCAGGCACTGCCCCTGCTGTTCCCCAGCACCACCTCCTCTTGGTGTTCTAGTCCACCCACCTTCAGATGTACAGAAGTGTGGAAACATCTGGCATCCTTGTGTGTGGGCAGAGGCACCTCTGTTGAGTTGTGGACATTTTGCTGGTTGTAGGTCGAAGGGGAGAGACAAAGAGAGTGCCGCACTGCGCCATGATGCTGACATCATTCCCCCCGTTTTACAGTTTTTTGCTATTATAAGCAATGTTATAAAAATATATTCTCATTCATAAAGCTCTTTGTATTTATCAGGTTACTTTCTGACAATACATTAACAGAAGTAAAATTATATTGCTGCTTATTAAAGATTATTCTAAATATTGATTATATTTAATGACTATGTCTATCACATTACATGAGTGTATTTTCATAAAGCTTATTTACTTGCTTATTTGATAAATCATTCGGAATTTTTTGGAGAGGCCACGTACCAGCTATTTTGAGGGGTAACTGAAATAATCCTTCCCAAAGTATTTTGTAAGTTAATTGTTAGCATATGTGTAAGTATAATAATGATCAACAGTACTTATTAATATTACTTATTTTGTAATATGGCCTATCTATTTGTGTTATACTATTCATAAACAGTAATCATAAAATTATACAACTGCCATGTTCCAACAAACATGGTACCACAAGGAGAGGCATAATGTATAGGAATGAGTGACGTGATTACGGAGCTATAGGGCGAGAAGTGCTGACAGCCACACGTCTTACCCCGGAGACAGGCTGGTCTGTGCCTGTCGTCCTGGAGTATCTGCTCTTGTGCTCCCTCTCATCCTCAGAACTGTGCAGTTAAACAACAAATCATACGGTCATCCTCCTTGTGAGTGAACTAACCGTGTCCCAAACCTTGGAAAGTGTCCTTCATCTGTCAACGTATACTGTCATTTCATTGTCTTCAGAAAAGCCAAGATAGAACACATTGCAGTTTATCTTTGTTAATTCTGTTCACTGTGATGTAGCTCAGGTACAATTGTTCCCTTATTCTTTCCACAAATCTGTCAGTTTAAGACTGCTTTTCATATCATTCTTGCTGTGAAGACTGGTCACCACCTCCTGCCTCTGCATTTGATCCAATCAGAAGGACCACAGTGCACATCCTTCCCTCCAGATCGTACCAGAGAGCAAAGGGTTGCATGAGCGTTCTTCAGAGAACTCGCGCCAGTATCAGGCTAGTTCTCCTGTTAGGGATGCTTATGTATTCTAATGATATGACTCATATCTTCTCATTTGTCATACAGAAAAATAAAAATTGTTTTTAAAGTAGTCTACATAAAAACCCGAAAGCAATTTATCCTTTCACATTCTCTATGATTGTTCCCCAGATAAAGTTAGACAAGGTAAATTTGTTCTATTATGCCACACATGAATTAAAGGAAGACCATCTTCATCACCTTTATTCATTAACCTTGGGCTAGATAAAATTCTCCACCACTTTCTTATCGCCAATACAAGCCGTCTTTAGGCGGCAAGAAGTGTCACTTAGTGTTTTTAACATTTTCAAAGTAAAATAATCCCTTTTTGAAATGCTGGGGAGGCAATTCCACAGGAACGATGTTCTCTAATAATTAACCACACTGGTGAGTTAAGGGCTCCTGGCTTTTCCTCAGGATACCTCACCCCCCAGCATCATCCGAGTTAATTAACAGACATAATGCTCACTTCCTTGGCAGTCTTACTGCCTAATTAGAACCGCATGTGATGGTTTGCTTCAAAGCCGTTTCACCCCGGCTCACCCACCAGTTACTCTGTTAGCAAGTCCTACGAGCTGGCTCTTGATTTCCGGTCTCTTCCTTTTCATGCCAGATGACTTCCTCACAGAGGGTGTGAGATGGGGAAACACGGTCTCATTTCCTTGTAATTATGGAATGTCCCAGTTAGAGCCAGAGTGTAGAAATTTCACACTAATTCCAGCGCGTCCCCGGTGTTCTCACGGATTGATCGCTGTGTGACTAAATTGTAAGCACCAAGGAAACAACCAGTGGGATCTTCTGCCTCCACGCAGCCCTGATGTCCCCACAACTGTCCTTTCCCTGGAAGCCATTTTTGATGACCTTTTTAATCACAATCATCAACAGTGGGAAGCCCTCAGTAACATCTTATGCTTTCAGAAAAAAATGTAACACGAGTTAGAACATAAATATTTGGCTTTTCTCAGGAAAAGGCATTGTGTTTGGGTTCTATATTTGGGCAGGGTTCTCTTTTAAAACATATCCCAACTAGAGTTGTAAATAGTGACCTCATAAATAAGATCTTACAGGGGAAAATTACTCAATACAGCTGAATTCTTTAATTTCTGATTTTCCAAAGATATGTCAGAAGCAGAACTTTTCATTAGAAACTCATTTTTTAATATAAAATATCAAATTCCTAGTAAAGAACTTCTTAGCTATTTTGTGCTGTGAACTCCTTTGGCAGTTTGATAAAAACATTTGACATTATCTTAGAATAATATTTTCTAAAGGTATAAGATTAAATACATAAAATTTAGAAGAAATTCAGTTATCAAAATAATATTACATTTGTGATTTGTGATATGTGCTTCTTCACTGATGCATTAAAATAACAAGTCAATACATTTCAATATAGGCAAGCTGAAATAAATCTGTTTACATGTAAGTACATGCCACAGATGAACTTATTTACAAAACAGGAACAGACTCACAGACATAGAAAATAAATTTGTTATTACCAAAGGGGAATGGGGATAGGGAGGGATAAATTAGGAGTTTGGAATTAGCAGATACACACTACTATATATAAAATAGGTAAACAATCAGGTCCTACTGTATAGCACAGGAAACTATATTCAATAGCTTATAATAACTATAATGAAGAAGAACATATATGTATAAATGAATTTCTATGCTGTATGCCAGAAACTAACACAACAATGTAAATCCACTACACTTCAACTTAAAAATAATTAATTAATTTAAAAAAAACATGTCAGCACAAAGAACATTTCTGCTTAGCTGGAAGGAGAAGGTTAAACTGTGGAGTCGTCTGACTCACTTCCTTTCTCCTGATGACCAAGAGACAATTTAGGTGAGAATACTGGAAATCAGCGTGCTTGTCTGGGTCACCAGTGTGAGAAGAGGTGACTCTTGCCCCTAGTTTGAAGCTACATCACACAGGTAGCCAAGACAACAGGGATCACATACAGTCCATCTCAAACTGAAGTAATAAAGAACATCGATGATGTTTCCAGCTACCTGCATCAACTCTAAAATGGTATGAAAATATCTGTGATTCTTGTTATGACAAAGTCACAGACACCACTACTACTATTGATATTTTTGCCTACTTTCCTAATTTCCTCAACTGTTCAATTTTAGGTAGAAGTTAGTGAAATTAATATATTAGTATATTTCACGAAATCCCCAGCCTCCCATTAACAGCCCCTAGTGCTATGGGAAATAAGAGGCTCATCTGTGATTGGAGTAGGAAGGATGAAATAAGGGAGGGCAACTTCTGGGTCACCAACCAGCTAGGGTTCCCTAGGTACCAGGCCCTGTGCTGGCACTTCCACGGAGTGATCAGTTAATACCTCACGTGACCACCTGAGGCTAGACGGCGCAAGTAAATGGTGGAGCCATAATTCAAATCTGTTCTACACAGGAGATGGGGGGGGGTGACTTACTGGTAACTTCGGAAAGAGTGGCAGGTCATGCTTTGCTCTTGTTTTTGTCCTGGGAGCAGACACTTCACAGAGACCATTGGTTCTGCTCTGTTTTTTCAGCAAGTCTAGCTCTGCCTCGGCTTAGCTGGCCAGGTTTCCACGGGTCTGGGATTTAGTATTAGAAACCCAGCAGTCTACACACGTAAGCCTCGTCCTCCAACCTCGTTACATCACGTAACAAGGTGCCACCCCACCTGCCTCTCCTTTCTTTTCAAACGCAGGTGGGGAAAGTGGGTACCATTTATTAGGTTTCTTTAAACCTCAACATCTTCTGTAATTAAGATTCATTCTTGGGAAGAAAGGGTATAGCTCGGTGCTAAGAGTGCATGCTTAGCATGCACAAGGTCCTGGGTTCAATCCCCAATTCTTCCATTAAAAAATAAACCTAATCTCCATCCCCCCACTAAAAACAAACAAACAAACAAATCAAAAAAAAAAAGGAATAAAGTAAAAAAATAAAAAGAGTCATTGTCCTCTAAAAATGTTTGTTGCATTTAAACAATTTTAATTATAACAATGTTTTTCTTGATAGCTAGCTAAACTCAGTGTCCCTCTGTTATCCTGGAGAACTCAGAAAACCTCAGTCCTACTGCAAAAATAAGAACCATATTTGCACATCATGGCATCCATTACTCTCTGTAGACTATTACCACCTCCACCAAACAGACATATATATGCCCTTTCTTTTTAACACACTAAAAACATTAGATTAGGGTTTTCAAAAATTTCTCATATGAGAGAAATTCCCATATGTTTCAGTACTATTTAATGTCTCCCAAAGATGACGTTAAAATTAAATGGAATCCAGGTGAAGTCTTGCCACAGCACAGCAAAGGGAAACTATCCATCCCTTCATTCTGCGTTTTATCTTTCTATTAATGTTACCAAAGATTAATGTAATTTTTGTAGCCACATTATACTGTTAACTCTCTTTCTCACACATGCTGCTGTTAAGCCATAACTCCCACAGCCAGTTTGGCTGTTATATACTTTCTGCTGGGATTTATACAGCTCTGTAAAAATTTGTTCTGTTAATCTAATTAGATTAGCCCATGAATTTAAACTGCTGGGGATGCCTTTGAATCTGATTCTCTTTTCAATATACCTTCCAATTCAAGAACATGTAAACTAGTCCATCAGTCCAACCATGTCTATTTTGGGTTGTTAATAAAAATGCTTAAGAGGGACGTATTCTTTATTACCCACTCCATAGGTCTCCATTGCCTTCTTGTCCATGTATGGAGGGTTTGTTGGTTGGGTTGGGTTGGACTTTTGCATCTCTACAATGTCTAGCCTCAAGCTAACGTTACACCAGGTACTTAGAATATTTGTGGCTTTGAATTCATGAACAAATGTTCTTCTGATTACAAACAGCTTATGTGTATCTGTGAATAAAACAAACAACTCTCACCCCTTCCAATAACCCAAAAACCCAGAGATTGCAAACTCGACTAATGTTTGACTGCATTTCTTTCTAGACTTTTTTTTTTTAAGAATATTTTTCTGTTTCTTTCACTCTGTTTCTCTATCTCCTGGTCTTCTGTCTCTCCCTTGAATAAGAGGCAATGATTAAGTCCATTCTTAACATTTGTGGAGCCTGGGATGAGAAAACAAATGCAGCTTCACAAAACCCACATCTGAATATTTTAAAATTATACATCAAGCTAGCAGACTGTTGAATAAAATACATCCTGTCCTCTTTACCTTGAGGAATACACCTTCATAAGGACCTGGTGGGCAAGATTCTAACTGAGAATTCTCCAACCTCTCAGAGTTCTTTACCTGAACGTAGTGGACCTCGGAGAGGAGCCACCCACTCCCCAGCCCAGTTCCCCTATCTTGTCCAGCTCTGCCCTTCTAGAAGGATCCTTACACACATAGGTGGACACCCAGCCTCCAGACCAAGGTCTGTCCACATCCTCCACCCACAGCAGCTCCTCAGTCACCCCTGGGGTGCACTGCTGGTGCAGTCAACCCTCAGGAAGATGGGTGGAGAAGCCTTCACAAGCCCAGGGGTCAGGCCATTTGGGCAGGAAATCTTGGGGCCCCAGGTAACCGGAGTGTGGGGATAATCCAGGAGAGTCACTTCACCTCAAGACCCTTAATTTAATCACATCTGCAACGTCTTTTCTGTCACGTAAAATACCACGTGCAGGTTCCAGGGGTTAGGACGCGAACATCTTGGTGCGGGGTGGGAAGTACGGGTGGCTATTCAGCCGACCGCAATATGCCGAATTTGACTGCTTGGTAGCATTTGCTGGAAGAAACACATCAAGGACTTTACTAGGCTGATGAGGAGCTCCCACTTGTGTACTGCTAGGTCTTGATGTAAAAGGAAGTAGCTTTGGTTGCAGTCTGCCTTATCAGTTTGCAAAATTAGTATTTGCTGCATCACGTGGGAAGGACCAGGTGGCGTCTAGATTGACAGCGACAGTGAGGGCCTTAATCCATAATGACCCAGACGACTTTAAGCAATCGAGTAAACATGGTGCATGAGTTCCCTGTTTCTTCAGAGGAGCTTACATGAATACCCCAAGGTTTGGTCTTCTGGTCACCGGCATTTGTTATAATGCAGTTAGTCCACAGGCCACGGATGGGAGGGTGGGGAGGATTGGTGGCTTAGACTGTGGTGACGCCTCATTTAAACCTTGACCTTCCTAAAATATAACTAGTAAAAGAATCATAGACAATGGGCAGATTTAATAATGATTGAATATGTTTTTCATCTTAAATTCCTAAAAAATATTAATTATTGTTCATTATTTATACAATTTATATTATTATTAAGTTTATATCACTTATTATTTATAAAATAATATTAATTGTTAATTATTAATCAGCAAATGTCAATATATAGGGAATGAGTATAAAGTGGAATTAAGACAAAGACTCAAGTCTGGTTATAACAAATACAACTATAATACAGTCAAGAAGAGACAGAATGAAAAAAAATTAGAAACAAAAAGCTAAATCAGAGGGTAGTTATTTAGGTGCTCAAATATTCTTTATTGTGTATAAGGAGTCTTGAAGGAGTTCTTTAAATAATTACCTCTATTCTTGTCTATAATATTTAAAATACTAATTAATATAGTATTAAAATGTTCTAATTGGGTTTCAGTACATTTTAGGAACATCGCTGTCTTGAACTGAAGTACCATTGTCTCAGACTCTCTTTTTTTCCTAGACGGAGGTGCTGGGGATTGAACCCAGGACCTCGTGCTTGCTAAGCATGTGCTCTACCCTCCCCCAGAAATATAATTGTTGTTTGAAGGAAACTGTTTATTATGGTTGATGGTTCAAGGATGTATGGACACTCGGTGCTTTTGTTTAGGGTTTAGTCTCCGCAGACCAGAGGGAGTGATGAGCAGGTATGGACAGTGTGACGGCTCCTTCCTTTGATGCTGCGTACTCTTGGGTCTGGAGGTTCTGCCTCGTTCATTCGTAGGAATGAAGCTGTTTTCCTCCTCTGGACTGCATCAGTCTCCTCAGAGTCACCAAGATAACCGTATCAGTCTAGCTTGTCTTTGGTGGCAGCCATAGTCAGTTACAGCCATGGAGGACAACATATACAACATAACTCTGTAATTGAGTTACTTTTAAGAAGACATATGTGGAATCCAACGCTGGGGCCAATTCCTGCTTGTTCCCATAGACCTTGTTCTGCAGGCCCCAGCCTCCAACCCCTGAAGCCACTCACTCCTCCATTCAGTCTCCATTCAGTCAGTTCCCATTCAGAACTTACTCTGTCTCAGTTGCCCTTTTTAATGAAACTACAATAAATATTTTTCAACGTTCCGGCCTGAAAATTCTCCCCTGGCCTCTCTTTTGAGGGGAAGGGAGTTGGGAATAGATTAAAGATTTCTTGTCTCTCTTTGTCCTAGCATAATAGTCCATTACCTTTTACAGGTGTTACCATGTTGGGTACAGGCACACTGGTATGCAATGCTTTCAAGGAACAGAATGGGGAGCAGTTAACTGAGATGCCTGCTGACTGGCAGTGCCCCTCCCTTCCACCCATCCCCTTCCCACAAGAACATAAATGTGTTATGAACTAAGAGTATATGTCTAATAATCAAGCATTGACAGCATCCCAGAAGACACTTTCATTGTCTCCCCAGTCAGATGAACCACGATTCTGACTTCTGTCACCATCAGTTGACTTTGCCTGCGTCTAAACTTCTAAAAAAAAAAAAAAATTCACGCTGTATTCTCTCTTTTTTGTCTGGCTCCTTTTGCTCACCATAATGCCTGGGATATTCAACCATATGGTTGCATGTATTGGAATAGGTTTGCATGTATTTGAATTTGGTAACCTATTGTATAAATACCAAGCCCCTCCCAAATCCATTCTCTCTACTCCTCCTGGACTGATTTTCTTAGATGAAAGTTGATCTTGGCACCACCTCCACAAGCCTGTGTAATAAAGCCCATGTTCTTTAGCATGGTGTGGGAGGCCCCTCTGCCGTCTCTCCAGCCTCCGTTTCCCCCACGCTCCAGCTCCCACATTATACTCAAAGGGTGCCCACCCCGCTTGTTAAGGCTTCATGTCTTGGCTCATCAAAATTCTTCACGGACTACCCCTCCCAAACCTGCTGCTTCTCTCCCCTCCTCACCTCACCTAGTGCATCACTTTTAGGTTTATCGTTAGGTTTGGCTGGATAAAAATAAGTAGAGGGTAGGAGAATTAGAAGGAATAGAAGTTTATGCCTCCTCACATAAAAGAAGGATAGATGTATGAAATTGAGGAATAGTACGGGAGCCCAATGGTCACCAGGGACTCAGGCCCTTTCTTTCTAAACCATCTCTGAGCATGTGGAAGCCACACAGCTCATGGACCAGCCCTAGTGCAGTAAGGCTGGGAAAAGTGGTCTTTTGCTGGGTACATCATGCAGGTTCTGTTGTGAGGAAGGTGAGGAGCATGGATACTGGGTAGGCATTAGTGGTCTCTGTCACTCCTGACTGGCTCCTTCAAGGTTCATCTCAAGCATTGTCATCACCAGAAAGCCTTACCTATGTCCCCAGACAAGGCTTAGCATCTCCCATTCTGCATTCCTTAGCAATCTGCATTATAACACATTGCACTGAAATTATTTTTATCTCTTTCCCATTGGACTATAAGTTTATGGAGAGAAGCCTGTCTGACTAATCATCATGCCATATGCCCAGCACATATGAGAAGTTGGTAAATGTATGTTGAGCTGAACTCATCTGAAGTTAATAATTTATATGCTCTCTGTGGGCTGGAACTGTGTCTACATTTATATATTTATACCAAATGCCTAGCACAGTGCCAGGCACATAGACTGCCCTTAATAACATTTATTGAATGAATAAATTAATTAATATTAATACTAAAGGGCGTAGATGGAAGAAGTGTCTCTCAAAATGCATCTTTCTCAATATATTTAAAAAGACGACTCTTCATCAGCACAAATGGTTCCCTCAGCAGCAGGACACTGATGAGCAGTAATGAGAGAGGCTTCTTAATCCAGAGGCAATACTGAGGGGAAAAAAATGAAATCAGTGACAAACAAATAAGTGTAGTTTCTGGGACACAGAACACATTGCAGAGAGAAAGTCAGCCTATATGAGGTCTCTAATCCAGACAGGAGCTCCAGATTTATGTCTCTTGGCTAAATCCCATTCCTGAACCCTAAAACAAATGCTTTGCTTCTGCCACCAGAAAAAGAAGGAAAATACAGCATTATCTAACTTTGCTTGAGTGTCACAGAAAGAAAGCAGCTTGTACATAAGACTGAGAACTACAGTCTCACTGAAAGGACCCTGAGATTCTTATCTGTTTCATGCTGTGCTCGATAGCTTTAAAATAAATCTGTTGATCACTTGTCAGAAAGCCTGTCCCCGGTGTCTTGGTATTTCTGTGTGTGTGTGTGCAGATGTCTGCTATAGCAGCAGGTCTGCATATTGCTTTAAGGTGAGGCCCATGTTACTTTGAGAGTATTCCTCACCAGAAAGGATGGGACATCTTAGAGGTGTCCTGACTTATCTTTTAATATGCAAACAGTACTTTCAAATCCTAATACACACAGCCTCTGGGTTAGTTGAGTAAGTAGAACCGTTTAAGCTTCTGCCTAAACAGATCAGAGTGGAAGAATGCAAAAGTGGGAACCAATTAGCTAAAAAGAAAACTTTAAAATGCTTTCTACATTCCCACAATAATAAAAAGAACAAGTCAAACAATATACATTGCCAGGAATTTTCTTTAACCCATCAGGGATCTGAGTTCAAAAAGAAACCTAAATGAATAAAATTACTAAAAGGAGAGAAAAGATTCATAGATAATTTTAACCCTAACAGGGCACCAGGAAAAGGAGAAATCCACCACAGAGGAAGGAGAAACTGGCTGAACTTTTAAAGGACATTTAATAGATACACAGTATCTATAATAGTCTGAAGAGACAAAGTAGAATCTAAAGATGCCCCAGCCTAAAAATGGATCTGAATCCATCAGGGGAGAGTTTGCCAAAGACTGGGAACCAAGCAGAAAAATAAGAGATGTCCCTCCAAGGCATACCAGACCTTCACAGATTACAAGGCAACAGCTTCCAAAGATCAGGGACAGAGCAGGAGAGCTGAGACAAATACCTGTGTATAATCTAGGCCTTCACTGAATGCACTGAAGTGGCTCTTCTGAGGCTGGGCCAGGGTAGCAAAGTGGCTATAGATCTTCTTTGGCACACAAAGCCAAGCACAGCACATGAGAACAGAGAATTCTATACAGTGGCCAAAACTTCTAGTATCCAGGCTTAAGCAGAATAAGATCTCCAATGATTAGAAAAGCTAGAGTCTATTACCATATGACCCAGCAATCCCACTCCTGGGCATGTCCAGAGGGAACCTTAATTCAAAAAGATGCATGCATGCCAGTGTTCATAGCAGCACTATTTACAATAGCCAATCCTGGAAACAACCTAAATGTCCATTGGCAGATGACTGGATAAAGAAGATGTAGTATGTGTGTATGTGTGTGTGTGTGTGTGTGTGTGTGGAATACTATATGAAATACTACTCAGTCATAAAAAAGAATAAAACAATGCCATTTGCAGCAACATGGATGGACCTGAAGATTGTCATTCTAAGTGAAGTAGGACAGAAAGAGAAAGAAAAATACTACATGATTTCACTTATATGTGTAATTTAAAAAATAGACAAATGAACTTATTTACAAAACAGAAACAGATTCACAGACATAGTAAACAGATTTATGGTTACCAATCAGGGAAGGGGGTAGGAAGGGATAAATTTGGAGTTTGGGATTTGCAAATACTAACTACTAGGTATAAAATAGATAAACAACAAGTTTACACTGTACAGCATAGGGAACCACATTCAATATCTTGTAGTAACCTACAATGAAAAAGAACATGAAAATGAATATATGTATGTATATGTATGACTGAGCTATTATGCTGTACACCAGAAATTGACACAAAATTGTAAATTGACTATACTTCAATTTAAAAAAAAGAAAAAAAAAAGCTAGAATTTAGGCTATAAAGAATAGAGATTTCTAGAGTCTCATCATATCCAGATCCAAAGCCGCTGAAGGAAAAGACCTGCTCCTTCCCTCAAAAACCATGAAATGAGTGTAAACTGAATCTAGCTAAAGCTACAACAAAGCCCAGATCCACTTCAGTTACAAATTAGGTTAATTCAACACTCCACACTAACAATTTGAAAGGAAAAGAGGTGTGCCCTCTCCTGGGAGTACATGTTATTTTAATGTGATCTCTACTGTTCTTTTGCACACAATGTCTGGCATACAGTTTTAAAATTATGCAAAATGCAAAGAAGCAAGAAAATGTGATCCATAGTCAAGAGAGGAAACAGTCAAAAGAAGTAGAACCAACCACAGAAATCAGGACTCTTGGACACAGATTTTAAAATAACTTTAAGTATTCTAAAACATGTATTTTAAGTAATGGCAACTTTGTTTACATAGGAAATTTCAGCAGAGAGATGAAAACCATGAAAAAGAACCAACTGGAAATGTTAGAAATAGAAACTATGCTATCAGGATTGACTGTCTTTCAGTGAATTAACAGAAGATGGAACAGCAGAGGAGAGTGTGAGTGATCTTGAAGAGAGGGCAATGTAAGGTACTCAAACAGAAACACAAAGTGTAAAAAAGTAGTGAAAATCAAACAGAACATCTAAGACCTGCAGGACAATAGGAAATAGTCCAACACACATGTAATTGGAATCCAAGCAGGATACAAAAGAAAGACTGGGGTAGAAGAAACATTTGAAGACATAATAGTTGAAAGTTTTTCAAAATTAATTTAAAAAAATATCAAACCACAAATTCAAAAAGCACAATGAATCCCAAGTAGGATCAACACAAAGAAAACCATATATAAACAAAACATAGTCAAAATGCTAAAAACCCAAGATACAGAGATAATTTTAACAGCTGCCAGAGGAAAAAAGATTCATTACATACAGGAGAACAGTGATGGAAATGAGACTTGACTTCTCCATCAAAAATAATGGGGAATGACACCTGTAAAGTATTGAAAGAAAAAAAATGCCATACTAAAATTCTAAATCTAGCAAAAAAATAGTCCTCAAAATAAAGGTCAAAAAATGACATTTTCAGACAGATGAAAGCTGACAGTTCGTCTCCAGCAGACTAGCAGCAGGAACTGTGAGAATGTAGATCATCTGTGAGATGATAGAAAAGGAAATCCTAGTAGTAAGACGTCGTCATTACAAAGAGGAGCGAGCCAGAACACATGTCACCCCTCGGGATGAGCCGCGGCAGGAAGCAAGCCCCCCCCCCCCCCGACCCCAGCAAGCATGGTCAGTGGCACCGAGGCCCCACAGCCTGAAGCAGATCCCATGCAAGTAGGTCCTGATGACACGCATGAAGACTGATCTTCTAAAACCGTTGTCTCTGTGGCCTCCACTTTGTACATGTTCCCCAGTGCCTGAGTTGATGATTTGAAGAGCTTTCTAAGAGAGCACTAACATTTGGCCTTTCACTGAAAAGTTTCAGTTTGTGGAGACTGAGAAATTGGAATATGCTATAGCTGAATATCAAAATGGTCAGCAAAGCATCTAGTAGGTATCACTCAGGTTGGTACAAAGGTCCTTCAGACTCTGGTAGCTGGTATCTTCAGAAAGTATTACGAGATCCTACCTACAGTCTGACCAGGATCAAGGAGAGAGGTGGGATTAAATGGTCAATTTAGGATTTCTAATATCTGCCTGGACTCAACTGACATCTAGGAAACCTAATTCTACAGCAGATTAGGCAGGGATGTGGTCGGGAAGGATAAGCCAGGTAGAACCGAAAAGGAATGCTTCTGAAAGTTGAGAAAATTTTGGTATCCCTGGTAACAGGAAGAGGAGAAGACAGGTCGATAGAAACACCAGCTCGAAGGTGGCACTGGTCTGGCAGTCACCTTGCAGCCACTGTGCTGAAGCTGGACGTCTCAGGAATTCTGCATCATGCCCCTTCTCCCATAGCATTTCACTGACCTTCCCAGCCAAGGAGCTTGCTCTGACCTTGGAACTCTTTAGTGCTCAGTTACCAATAACTGTAATTAGGCACTTTTTCTCTAGGTAGTATTTAGAAAAGTACCTACCTCTATGCCTTTTCTGGTACTTCTAGTCTATTGTTACCCTCTCTACACAGGACTTCTAACATCTGCGTATCCCTTTGTTTATAGTAAGCTCTCTCCCTAGCAAGCAAGCAAATCGAGCCAAAAAATTCAGAGAAAACAGAACATATTACCAGCCACAGGCTATGGTCCTTGTGTACAAGAGATATTACACTGGTTCTGAACAAAATTATTGATTATTTCAAGAATGCCAACTTTAAGATGCAAAACATGTCCTATGTGTTTTTTATTGCTACCATTGTCTAGAGAATCAGAGTGACAGTTGCCAACTACGGAATGTTTTTAGCAGCAATTCTCAACTAATTCAGCTTATTTTTCAGCAAGTCAGCCTCTACTAATGACACACTAAATTTTGATTCTTTTTTTATACGATTGCCCTGGGGACACATTCAAAGTGGACCTTTTAATAAGGGTTAGCTACACAGTTAATAGAATATCATGGTGTCATTTCACTTGAGGAGAGATTTTTCCAGAAAGACACACTTTAATGACTGGTCAAACAAACTAACCACCTCATCTTTGCTTCGGGCTGTATAACTAATTTAGGTCATCATTAGCTTCTAGGTAATGGAAGAACGTGTGCTACAATATTAACTGAATACCAAATCAGGCCCTAAAACACCTCCGCCTGTGGTATTTCCGCAGAAAAACGCCAGCTTATAAACCAGAGAGAGCTGGAAATTTGGTCTTCATCAGGCGCTGTGTTTGGAATTAAAAGAATGTTGTACAGGTAAATTGCTAAATATAAATAATTTCAGGCTCATTTTTTTATTACAGTTCGACTGCACATACACATTATATTGCATGTAAATACATATATATTTATGTCACTGCACATTTTTTTCTTACATAGTTATCAAAGGAATAAAGCCAACTACAAAATAAGAATCAACAGAACACAGTAATCCAATCATAAAGGACAGTCAAATGTGCTTACACATTTTCAAGAAATCAAAATAATAATTAGTTCATTTGTGTCCTTATTAGTGTTGTTACTATTTTTCAGATTCCTCATATAAATGATGTCATATGGCATTTTCTTTCTCTTTCCGGAATAATTTCAAGCTCACTTTTGATCTGATCTCTCTAGATAGACTAGACTTCGATTATTCTAGGAGATAGTCTGTAGATGCAAATATGGTGCAAAGATGAAGAAAAAAGATAAATCACTTATGTTTAGGTCTTTATTGTAGGTGTACCCATCTCGTTGCAGCCTCGATGCTGTTGGCTGCTCCCTCCTCCGCCAGCTTCCGCGGTCCTCTTCTCATTCACCTGTCCAGCCTCCTTTCACGGCACCTTCACAGACCACATCACAGGCTCATGTTCCACCCACCCTTTAACTTCTGGTATTTTTCAAGGGGACCATCCTTGGTCCTTCACTCTTCTCAGATCAGGTCCTCCTTTGGGCCACCTCATTTATTTCTATGGTTCTGAGTCTCATCTATGTTTGATG
Organism: Camelus dromedarius; assembly: GCF_036321535.1. Taxonomy (NCBI): domain Eukaryota; kingdom Metazoa; phylum Chordata; class Mammalia; order Artiodactyla; family Camelidae; genus Camelus; species Camelus dromedarius. The sequence continues at coordinate 6,262,588 of NC_087441.1, forward strand.
AACCCCAAGTCTGTCTCTACTGAGACCACTCTCAGAGCCCCAGGAGGATACTTCAAATCCCCTACTAGGTATCTCCACTTCGAATTCTCATGAGCACATCAAATGCAAAATATCAATATTCAAACTCATGTTTCCACTTCTTCCATCACCCACAGGCAAACCTGCCCTACCTCCTCTCAGGTTTTGCAGTGAGTGGCACGTGTGATCATTCACGAACGTATCCCAGACACTTCTCCCCAGCGGCTGATTGATTGCTGATTGATCTCAGCTAGTAAATGTTTCTTACATCCATCTTCTCTTTCCTGTTAACTCAGGATCCCCCTAACCTTTGCCTCCACTTCCGTGACAATCAACTCTCTTCCTACCTACAGTGCAGCCCCGGCTAATCCATCCTTTATCTCACTACCCTACAGATGCGGTCATAACACATCCCGCTCAGTGGTTCCTGATGGGCTGAAAATCTAAGCTCCTGAGCATGGTCAAGCTTGTTTTCTGGGCCCTCTACCCTCCGGTGGCCTCAGCTCCCACCTCTCCTCTTCCTCACCATCCCTCTCATCTCCTGCGATACCCTGTACTTAACTCACGGTGAACCATTTCCAGTTCTGGCTCTCACCGTGTTCTTTCAGACTCCCAGACCTCTGCATGTACTGCTCCTTCCTCTGAGCCACTGGTCAGCAAAACTCCTTCTCCTTCTCCTTCTCCTTCTCTGAGGACGCGTTTGGCCTTCAGTTCTGTTCCTGGGGAGGCTGATGAAGATGTTTATGGAGTTAATAGTCTGCTAGTGCTTATGATAAAAAAAAAAAAATGACTCCCAACTGGTGCATTGAATCTTGACAGTTGAGATTATGGATGACCTGTAAGTGCACAGGGGAGAAGCCACGGGTTGTGAACTTCCCTAGAAGTCACGCTCGGTGAAGTAGAAGTTTGCCTTCCAGAGCTTGAGGTTATGTCCATGGAACTCTTAACAACATATCTGGGACCTGGAACTTCTGTCCCTGGTTGGCCGCCTCACTCACCATCCTGATCTTGTTCCCCAAACCTCAGTGGTCGCTGGGGTTCAAAGAAATGTTCTCTGATGCTCCTGCAAGGATGCTATGTTTCCAGTCCTATATCCTTCTCAGTGAATCCAGCACCAAGTGTGGCCTGTTATAATCTTGTGAATCCAAACGTCTAGTCGGGCCAAAGACACACCAGAGGGGCACTGCACCTCCTTTTACCATTATTCTCAAAAAGCAGATAACTTATTCTTCAAAATCTTGGTCAGAGTCTCTCTCCTCTAGAAACATACAGTGTCCATCATGCACTCCTCACGCAGACATGATTCTCTCATTGCCACCACTGTCATGTCACGAAATAGCACAGATCATAGTTTTACTATAAGCTTTGGTTTTATTACCTCCAAATCTGTCTTCCACGCTGGTCAGAAAACTTCTTGAGGACAGAATCAATTGCTATTCATATTTGCTCCTACTGTCCCTGCCACGTCAGCTCCACCCAGTGGACACACAGTGAAAGCTGAGAGATCGAGCAGACATATGATTGAATTGAGGAAAGAGGGATATAGGATTTGATGGATAAAAGTGTCCTTCACCAAAAGTCAACAGCCATTATCCTATCTAAACAGAACAGTGTGAGCAGCACCAAGAAACCTGCTTTCAATGTAATTATTTCTGCTGACCCAGTTCTGCCCCTGAAATCTCCCGCTGGGGGGTAAGTCAACGAAAGTCCTTGTTCAGCTGTGAAGGAGATGGAGGCAAAGATAAAACTAAACTTCATCTTTATAATTGTAGCAAAAGGTACCACATTAGCCAGTTTTCTAGAACGTTGAAGAAATCTACCTATAAGTAGATGGTTTCAAACAGAGGTGAGAAAATTGGGGGGAAATCCTGTTTGTGAGGGATTTCTAGAGCAGACAAGCAAAAGTGGACTCTGAGAGGCGGGGGACCAGGAAGTCCCTGGTGCCCTGCAAGCCAGCGGTTCCAGGCATTCCTGTAAACAGATCAGAGGATGCAGAGAATTCCATTCTTTTCTTACAGCTTTGCTTAGAACCAGCACCCTGCATTCCACCAATAAAAAATGTTGGCTATATTTGTGGACAGACTCCTGGTTTATACCAACAAATGCAAAGCCTGGATCTTCTCAAAAAAAAAAAACAAAAAAAAAAACTCTAAAACCAAATAGGTCATTTAATTGATACTATATGCTAGAATTAATAATCACCTCATGTGCATTTCTGAGAATGTTCTCATGAATAAGAGAGAGAATTCAGCATTTCCTGTAAGTTGCAGGTGCAGGAACAGAACCCCACAGACACACCTACCATCAGTGGGTTTCCAGTGTAATTCACGTGGGGCACAGATCTTACCTGAGACACTGCAGTCACCTGGGGTGGGAACCACATCTGAAAGTAGCCTCCCTTGGTCTCCAGGTCCCTGCCAGAGCCTGGGACTGCAGGTGACGCTATCTGAACAAGGGAGGTGCTTGTGGGTTCTAGAAAGTGCAGCCTTACTGTGGTGGCTGTGGGTCTTGTTTTCAGTCCTGCCCCCCTTCAGAGATGAAGGGGTTTGAGGCTCTCCAAGTAATGCTATTAACTGTAGCTTTAAAAAGGTACCAGATTGGCTCCTGGTTATCAGGTTTAGACCAGAGTACTAGGGAGTCATCCTAACCACGTGCTCCTCACTGTCCCCTAAATTTACGAATTTCTGGCAGTCTTTCTCCTTGACGAGCTTGCTTCCCCACAGTCTGCCGCACTACAGACAGTGCAGAACTCAGCAGACATGGAGTTACTGTCACGGTAACCACAAAGCTAATAAATTTAGTGCCCATTGCTCTGTGGAAGAAGAAAACAAACATATATTTTCAGCCTCACCTTTGAGCTTAATGGTTGAAATGTTTTTGTGCCTTGGAAATACTCCTTTGCTATTAAATCAAGGGTAATCATACTTCATTTCAATATAGGAAGGAAATAATTGATGTTTTCACGTTACTGAGCATTTGGTCTAAACACTGGCTCTGCAGTAAACAGCGTGCAGACATTTTAGGAGACAGGGAGCTGGTGGGAAGCAGACAGACTTCTGCCTCCACCGCGGCGGGGGTCACAGCGCTGTGATAACACACTCCCAGGTTCGCATCAGCTGTGCTGATGGTCCCTCATTCTGGGCACACCAGATGCCCGAAGCAAGTGCTTGACAATTCTTCCTCCTTAATAATTAAAATTTCAATCATATTCTCCAATAATGACCATGATTAAAGAATGGCAACTCGTTTTCAAAATCTGTAAGTGGCATAAGAGACACCCGACCTTCCTTAGATAAAAAAGCAGCTGCACTGAGATTTATTTATGTTCCGTCCCCAAAGCTTTCCTTAAAGGGGGCTGCCCTATTTAAGCAAAAAAAAAAAAAAAAAATTGAAGGTATGAAAAGCTATATTTCTTTCTTTCTTCTTCTCAGTGTTCTTCTGGTAGACTGTAGTCTTCTGTTTACTCTCCAGAGTTTTGAGCATCCCAGGTAATTCAGAAGATAGTCATTTTCTGCATAATGGTTCAGTCTGTGTCACATAATAGGCTGCAACCTTTGAAATACTAAGTCACATTTTTGGCAGGTCTTTTGATTATTATCATTCTCTTTCTAAATAGCCACAAAGGAAAACAAAAGAAGATTATCTTTTAAAAAAAATCTTTTGTATGTGGTTGCCTACAAAATGTTAGCCCCCTTATTATGCAGGTTTAATAATTTAATAAGGCACATGTGGAGCTGGTAATTTCTAATCTCTGTGTTTTCAGAACCAGTCTCTCCTCTAGAAACACACTGGTACCTAACAGTAGAGTTTTATGTTCCTTGATTATGCCCTCCGCCCTTTTTGGAGCTTTATATAACGTATCTTCAGCCCTCAGATTACCAAGCATTCATTAATTTGTCCATCCATCCTTGTGTCCATCCATCCCCCTGACATACGTACCTTGGGCAATCGTTTAGCACCACTGTTCTGGGCACAATAAATAGATATAAACATGAATCCTGAATTATTTGTCTGCAACCCATGTACCCTTTAAGAACACAACTGTGTCATCAAAAGGCAGTTAGAAGAGGTGGAGCCTCTTGGATTCCTAACATTGTTGATTCCTTTGATATTTTCGGTAGCAATTACTAGAGTTCCATGTTCGGTGGGGATGCCTTGGGAGTTGGTGTTGATAAAGGATCACACACGTGTACCCAGACCCTTTTATTCTTTGACTACCTTCCAAGCAGGTCCAGGTCACTGTGCTCAAACCCAAATGCTCCTTCTCTTTGGGCGCCATCATGTCTTGTCCTTAATCCTATTCACAGTTAGGCAGGATTAAAGCCGATGAAGTGGGAGAACGGAGGAGCCTTTCACTTCTACTAGAGGGTAGCATTTTCCTTAGAAAAATGTTCTGAAATATTCATTTTGAAATGGAAGAAACCATGAGCACACGTTGCCAAACTAGAAAAAATTTTTTTCAATGTCTGTTCCTTTGTTATATGTCGATATGAGTTAGATTATGTGTGTTTATTTCTACTCACCTTATATTTCTAGAACTTCTATGAGACCAGGGACCCAATGTGACTTATTCAGCTGGAACCATAGCTACACATGTAGGCCTCTATAGAAAGGGGATGGTCTGGAATTTTTTATTTGAAATTGTCCTACTCATTAGGTCACAACTGGTGGGCAGATGTAAATAGCAGGGTATTCATTCAACAAATATCTGAGTGTCTGCTGTGTGCTGGGCATCATGCTAGGTGCTTAGAATATGGCACACTGACCCAAACTGACAAAGGCCTTGCTCTCTAAGAAAGCAGTTAACACTGCAGACACCAAGTGAACACGTTTGTTATACGTTGTAGCAAAGAAGAGCAACACACTTGTAGCTCCTCCGTCAACAGAGGCATCATCTTTCTCTCCGAAGTGAATTCAACCACCAGTTACTAAGTTACTGGTTTTTCATTGCTGATATTATAAGTAGCAACTACTAGTGTTTGGATTTGGGAGAAAAAGAAAAGGAAGGCAGGAAAGAAAGAAGGAGGAAGGGAGGGAGGGATGGAAGAAAACTAAAGGAAAAGGAAACCACTGCGGACTGGTCACCGTTCTCCAGGGTTCTCTTTATTTTAAGAAATTGGCTTATATGACTGTGGGGCTGCAAGTCTGACTTTTGCAGGGTAGGCCAGCAGGTTGGAAGCTGGGCATTAGCCGATGTTACAGCCTTGAGGTAGACTTTCTTCTTCCCAGGAAACCAGTCAAGGCCCGTCAACTGGATGAAGCTCCCCCATATTATACCCGTAATCTCCTTTAGTTAGTCAACAGATTGTAGATCTTAACCCCATCTACAAAATACCTCTGCAGCAATAGCCAGCACCTACAGTAGTGTTTGGTTAAATAACTGGGTACTGTCACACACACACACACACACAGAGCTTATAAGAATTTCTGTAGTGTCATGGCCAAGAGTAAGAAGTAAGCACAGCCAAGATTTTAAGCCCAGGCCATCTGACTCCAGAGCTCTCACTCTTACCCAGGATTCAGTACGAGTTGCTAGTTCAAGGTTCAAGCCCTCATTGACCTTAAGGAACTGACGATTCTTATTTTTTCAAACACTTATCAGATGGATTAATGAATTGAATAATCTTAGAATCTGTTACTGAATTATCAAACGAAGTCATGAGAGATATCAAAATTTAATTAGATACTTTTTAATATCTGAAAAATTTGTGTGGTCCCATATAAAATATGACAGAATACAGGATTTTATTAAATCTAAATATGCAGAGATGGAAATATGTTTACATCTTAAGAACACAGTAGTGGGCTCCTCTTGGAGCAGAGGCTGTGGGTGACAAGTGCACTCTGAGGGGCCGTGAGCAGGTGGCATTCTGAGTAGTGATGGTGGTGGGGTGGTTCCTCTGTGCTCTGTCTGTGCTAATCAGACCACACATGGAACTTTCCATGCTGAGGCCAAAATCGAGAGGGAACTGACAGAAGATGATGCTCTGAAGGTCTTCCATTACCTCTTGAGAACTGAAGCTATAAGACACTGTAGAAAGGATGAGGAATGGACGCACAGGTGGACCCTCACCTTGGCTCTGTGACAGTACAGGTCTGGGATGGGGGTGGGGAATGAACTAAAAAAAAAGACACTAGGATGCATCAAGGACATTCTATTGCCCAAGAATCTTCTTTCCTGCACTTTTTCTTTGGTTCCCTACACCTGTCCATGTGAGGTAAAAGAATAGGCTGAATGTCTTTGTAAACTGTAAAGTACCATTGGTTTTGGAATGACAGCCAGTGTACCCTGCCTCTGTCCCACACCCGAGGCCCCAGTTGTGGCCTCTAGGAGGTTAAATCTCTCCTGTAGACTCTGGTCTCTTCTTTGAGGTCCAGACACCAGTTTTCACCAACACCCAGAGTGGTTTTTCCCGGTTGCCCTCTTCACTGTGTGTGCTTATCGGTCAGCTTTTTTTAAATTTCGTGTCAACATAGATTTCTATGGAATGTAAATATGAGATTCCTTATCAAGTACTGACCATCGTACGTGTCCAGGCCCAGAGTGCTTTCTGAGTTACCTCCTTCTGATAAAAGAAAGCTTTCCATGGGCACATGATGATCAATGATAGTGTATGAAAGGATAGATGAAAAAAGTCTTTTTCTTTTACTTTTGTAAACATTGAAACCTGGTTTGCATGTTTTTATGTTTGGTTGGTTGGCTTTGACCCTGATGACTTGTGTTTCAAGTTTTCATGGGAGGCAAATGACCCAGATTGACCGTTATTTTGCTTAGAGGACACACTGAATCATGGGACAAAATCCAAATGTCAGATTTTGAAACCAGGGTGTTACTTTGTGATATTGACAGAATTGACTAAGCATACAAATTCTAAATTGCAAGTATAAATCAAGTAATTGTAGCAAGAATACATGGAGCTTCTGCTCTGCCAGGTTGGTCCAGATCGATAACCACAAACCATTTATCCAAGATGATGTTCTTACCTGGAGCCTGACAGCCTCATTCATAATGCCAGTGAGTAAGCCGTCCACTCCAGGATGACGACTGTCCTCGCTCTACTGACCTTTATCACTTTATTTTGAACAGACAAGCTCTCAGACCCACCACCTCTTTAGTGTGACCTTGAGGAGAAAACACTGGGCTTCCTGCATTGTAGGAGACCCAGAATCACCTTCTGCTTTAAATGTCTTCATTTTTAAATAAGTCCAAAAAATAAAATAAAAAGTCCACTCATTTGAGAAGGTGAGCTTGGACTCCAGCTTATAAGGACTGTCCCGCAAATAGACGACAAAGTGTCTAGGAACAGCTAAGGGTCCTGGGGCTTTTAGCTACCCAGACATCCAGGGACACCTCTGCAGCCAGAGATGCCCAAGCTCTGCACTCCCCCACTCCATTAGGAGAAAGTCTTGTGTGTAAATGTGCAACAAAAGTGCAAAGTCTTGGATGGAAAAGATACACATGAACCTCAGGATAGATGCTACCTCTACATCTGCGATCTTTTACTTCTTACAAATTTGAAGCTTAAATGCCCCACCCCCACCAGCAAATCAGCATTTGTTAGGCCTGAAAGGTGGGGCTGTGAGTGCTTATTACCTTAGTCTCTGTATTTTCCGTGTACTGAAAACATTTCATTTTTTAAATTTGAACACTTGGAAGGAAGGAAAACAGGGCTGGCAGAGGAGTATGGAAGGTTTTTCCCCAGATCGTTTTCCTGACAGAGCCCTTTTCTCAACTTGAGCCAGTGCGTAGCAGAGAAGTTATCCGTGTTGAAAACAAAATGTAAATTCAACTGAGTTCGGGTCTGAAAGGTTTGCAGGATGAGACCACTGGGAGTTTCGAAGTGAATTTCAGGCTTTAGCCGCAGGAAGCCCTAGATGAGGCCAGTGGCAGGGGGCCGAAGGATTTAGACGCCCAGGGAAAACCGGTCACTGAACAGCAGTCCCCTCTGGAGGGAAAGAGCAGCGCTCCGCTCCCTTCGCGGGCGCTCAGCTGCCGCGGGAGCAGGTGGGCGTTGCCATAGCAACAGCGCCGTGGGGTGAGAAGGAAAATGGGATTAAAAAGGGATATTTTCCTTCTCTCGGGGTCTTTCCTTAAAGATCATGAAGTCACCTGCTCAGAGCTGGAGAAAAGAAATCCTCCTTAGCCTAAAGGGGGAGAAAAGCCCACGCTGGCACCCGGGAGGGGAGAACTGGCCGCGTGCGAGCCGCTTCTACGTGCGTTTGGGAATCTCAGCGCGCTGCTTATGGTCGTCTGTGGGTATATGGCAGGAGACTGGATTGATAGGTGGAATTAAGTGGGGATTTAGAGGCATGTGAAGAGCTGTCTGCTCTGCAGGCTTTGCCTCCCACAGGTCCCTCCCACGCTCTTGGCTCCCTATCCCCAGTGTAGGAGGGTGGGTGTAAATGAGATAAGGATAAATTGTTTCATCTGTGCAGAGCTTTAATTTGATAGATGGAAGAGGCTCATAAATCACAGGTAGAACAGAGGCTCCATTAACTTAAAGTTTAAAGCATAGTTCAGGTTAACAAGGTTCAAAATAGGTTGCTCTAGGAACAAGTATGAATTCCTTCCTGACACCCGGATACAAGAAACACCATGTTCCTTGTACGATTCTAAATAGTGTCAAAGCTGGCTCAGCCACCAGGCTTCAGGACACCAGAATCTGGGTTCTTCCAGGACCTTCCCCTCCTGAGGATGGTCAGAGTCCCAGCCTGACCCCTCCAGCCCACTGTGGCCCGGCTGGTGTCTTCCAGCTCCTCCAAGTTATACCTGGCCACCAAAATGTCATCCAGGGGCCAAAACCAAGTGCTTTGTGCTCAGCCCCAGGCCGCCTCCAGCCCCGTCTCAGCTTCTGCAGCCTCTGGAGTCCTGGGTCATAGTAGAGTGAGGCTGGAAGCTTCCATTCCCAAAGCCTCCCTTTGTTTGAGCAACTGCCCTCCTGCACAGATCCCTGCTTCCAGCTTTCATTGATAAGAGCTCCCTCCCTCCAGCCCCTGACCTCTCCCGCAGGCAGAGCGACCCACCCCAGGGTCAAGGCCGCTCCAGGGGAGGGTAAAGGGAACTGGGGGGCTGATGGCAGGAAGTCGGGCTCAGCTAGCTTCTCACTGACTGATGGCAAATCACGCCAGCCTGAAAGCAGACTCCTGGGCTTCAGGCTGTAAGCATGGAGCTCCACCTCGGTCACTTGGCCTCGAGGATGCTGTGCTCATCAGATGCAGCAGCAGACAGGTAGGCTCGGCAGCGCAGGAGGCCCTGCTCTACTGCTCTGCTCTTGGCTGCTGGGATTGCAGCCAGTGGACTCTAGGATGCTGTCAAGTCCAGGGAATGGGTACAGGAGCCTTTGAACCTGGATAAAGGCCATCTGACTTCGTTCCCATTCAGAAGTGTCCTTTTATAGGAGACAGGGAAGGTGGCCTTGAAATCCCAGCTCGCCACTCAGAAAACCCATGTCTGCTCCTCCTCACCTATCAGCCCACTGCTAAGCCTCTAGTAACTTCACTCCAGACCCAAATGCCCCCCCAACCCGTCTGTCCTGAGGACCAAAAGTTGCCACGTCATTTATGTTTCATTGTCCTCTCCTTCTGAGGTCAGGCAGCCTCCAGATGGTTATCATACAGTTTGGCTTCTGTCTCTCTCCCCCTTATCTGGCCAGGGTGGGAATGGTGCGGGTGGGCGTGTGCAGGCCACCAGGGCTTTCCGTGAGGCTGGGCACATTGGATTTCAAGGATCACTGGTGTCAGGCGAATGTAAGTACCAGCCCTGACATCAGGTCTCTGAAACCCAGCGTAGACACTCGTGTAATTCAGAGTAAAATGTAAGCGGAGACTACCTAGAAATAAAAAGCAGGATGCCAATGACCATGCCAAGAATAAATGAAAGCACGGACTAGAGAGTTTGGGTTGTGGATTTTTTTAAAAAATAAATAACCATTTCTTACCTAAACAAAACCAGAATAAATCCATTAAAATGATAACTTACACACACCTCTGGCCAAAACCCCAGGAAGCCTTTTTCCAAAGTAATTGAAATGCAAAATAAATTACATGTAAAGACTCTGCCCATATAGCATGTCAGGAGCATCATTTCATCCATCACTGGAACAAATATCTCCACCACCACACAGCAGCTCTTGTCCAAAGCTTGCTTCTGCTCAGAAGCCCTCACTACCTGCCGACAGCCTGAGCACAGTGAATTAGCCTCTCAGGAGGAATTCAGCTTTTCAGAGCACAACCTCACCACATCAACTAATATTTGTTGATTGAATGCCTGCTGTATCTGTACCACTAGCCAGGGTGCTGCGGGGACTTTTCAGAGCATGGTGGGCACTCGGCGACAGTCTAAATGGGAAAGCAATGCACAAAAATGGAAATGTTGTGAACAAGTCCACCAGATCAGATGAACTTGAGGGTTTGTGCACAGACAGGTGCATCCCTGGAGGAACGTGGCTCAGTTGCTTTGGCCAAGTATGTTCTAGATCATGTTCTTATTAATCAGAGAATGTGTCTCCGTGGATGGGAATCTTAGCCGTCTCTTGTGCAGGGACAAGTTGACAGGTGAGAGTCTCCTGCAGAAGCTCAGTGAGGGGAGATGTCTGGAGCTGGAGCTCCTGCCTCCTGGGACCTGGTCTGGGTGGTTCCCAGCCTGGGTGAGCCGACTACTCCCCAACCCCCACTCAGCCACCAACAGGTGTCATCCTTGTCTGCCTAACACATAACACAGTGCCTTTTAGCTAGCTGTTATAGATTTGACTGAATTCTATGCAAATGAAATGTCAACAGATCACTCACACCAGCATCTTTACCTTGGTCATGGGAAGTCCTGGGATCATGAATGACTACGATTAGACAGTGTGTTCATTACCACAGTGAAAGGCCACAGAGAAAGGCGTCCATAAAGGCCAAATGCTCAGGCTGCTCCCCTCTTGCCTTTAACCCTTGACTCTGCCTCCCTGGAATATCAGCTGGGCTGGGAGGAATTTCAGTAGCAAGAGCACATTTATTTTTACCAAAGTTAATACTGGTGGAATATTATCGTGCAGATGGTGGAGCATTTTTTTTGTTATGATCATTTTTTAAATGTTGTTCATGTAAATCAGTGTTTACCCACCACTCTCTGTGCTGACTCTTTGTGATTAATAATCCATCTAGTGACTAGAGGAAACACTAATTCTAAAAGGTACATACACCCCAATGTTCACAGCAGCACTATTTACAATAGCCAAGACGTGGAAGCAACCTAAATGCCCAGTGACAGATGATTGGATAAAGAAGATGTGGCATATATATACAATGGAATACTACTCAGCCACAAAAAGGACAATACCATTTGCAGCAACATGGATGGACCTGGAGATTGTCATTCTAAGTGAAGTAAGTCAGAAAGAGAAAGAAAAATACCATAGGATTATCACTTATATGTGGAACCTAAAAAAATGAGACAAATGAACTTATTTATAAAACAGAAACAGACTCACACACATAGAAAACAAACTTGTGGTTACTAGAGGGGATAGGAGGTGTGGAGGGATAATTTGGGAGTTTGGGATTTGCACATACTAACTACTATACATAAAACAGATAACAAGGTCCTACTGTAGAGCACAAGGACTATATTCAATACCTTATAATAGCCTATAAGGGAAAAATATAAAAAGGAATATATAAATGTCTAACAAATCACTATGCTCTACACCAGAAATTAACACCTTGTAAATACTAACTGTACTTCAATAAAAAGAATTTTCTAATCTATCTAGTGAGATTTTTAAACCTACTGTCAGGTTTCCTTCATTAAGACATTATGAAGTCTAGTACAATAATGAGCTTTATCGTCAGTGGAGTATTTTGTGATTACCATTCAGAGGCTCCCTTACCCAGTTGAGATTTTTGATTCTATTAAACTCTGCAGCTTTAATTTATTTAGTGTCCAGCCAGGTGTCCAGCCAGGTCCCTGCCACCCTGCATGTGCTGAAGCACATTAACAGAATATGAGACCAGACCACAGACATCAGGGGACCTCAGCTCTCTGATTCAAATCTTCTCTCATTTCCTTAACCTTCAACAGATCAGTGAACCTCTCTGAGCCCCAATTTCTTCCTCTCTAAAAATAATAGCAGGGTGGCCATCTACAGCAAACAAGAGAGAGTTTATGCTAAAATGGTAACAGAGATGTCCACACATGTTCGCTTTAGGGATTGTTGCCTCCAAAGTTAAAGTGGGGACCACCTCCATTGTTCGCCCTCTCAAATTCCCCCCTTAAGCGTCCGTCTCTGCTGTCACCATTTCAGCAAATTTGTCAAGAACCCCAAGAGGGTGTTGGTATGTACACAGGACCACTGGATGAATAGCTACATCACGGGCCACATACAAGCCAGCAAAAGCCACCCACCTTCCAGCCACCACTTTGTGTCCCCACCACCTCATTCCCCAGCGGGGAAGCTGTTCCCCCTCCCCCACCAGCATGCACCCTTGCACTTGACGCGCTCATCAGTACCTTATTGTCTCATCTGCTGGGGTAGAAGTGGGTGGATAGATTCTCAAAAATTTTAGGCCTGGGACATTTTAAATCTTACTGATGAATGGCTTTGAATAAAGGCTATTTATCATTATCACTAAAGTAAACCCTCTTAGGGACAGTAAGTGACAGTATCTTAAATCTAGCCTTCAAGAATAAGGACTTTATACTCATTTCATGGTGTATTTTCTTGCACTAATCATTTGATGTTTTTACTTGTGGTAGGAGATGGAAAGCCCCTTCAAAGAATCTGTACTGAATTTTGAAGTGGAGAAATGATTCCCCTTCAATTTCAGGGAAATTGAAGTTTACTTAAAGATGATTAATAATCCTTGTGACAGATTTTGAGAAGGTCTCTCTTCTGACTGCTGTAATTTTAAATAATTCAGAGCTAGCTGGGCACATGCATGCTTATTAAAGTAGGGGTGGAACTAAAACCGGTCAGTGTTGCTGCGCTATCTCAGAGCTGCATCTTGACGTCGTCTCGGAGGTTCTGTAGTGAAAATCAGAAACTTGTGGGCTGTGGCTTCCCATTTGAGATGCTGCCGGGGCTGTAGCAGACTGGCACCAGGCAAGTCACCTTTCATGCACTTCCCCGAGAGATCATTCCTCCCGGGAGCGTCTTTCCCAGGGTCAGGGACAGCGGGCTGGGAGGTACAGGACCCCTGTGTCAGCATCTCCTGGGCTCCTGTTCTCTGGCAGCACAACCCGCACCGGCAGCCCGAGCAGCTGTAGGGAAGAGCTGAAGCTCTCAAGGCTGAACTCTTTCTGCAGCTCACACATCAACAAAATTAGGGAAAATGTGAACTGCTATACAGGGCTTCCAACTAAAGCTTAAAACAGAGGTAAATGTGTGCTTCCTTTGAAACTGGATTGATGATGACGCAGGCCAGTGATTCCCTGGGGAACTGAGCCCTTGCCCACCTTCTGTGCGTGACTCCGCCCCGCTCCTTTCCCGAGCTTTGCGCAATTTCTGCTGCGCTGTTCTGTTTGTTTTACATGGCAGGCAGGTCCTTTCTGACTTTGGCTTGACAAAACTCCCCAAAACCCAAATGCCATTTAGCTGGTTTAAATTCAAAATCCCTCTGAGATGCTTTCCATTCGAAACATCTTTGTTAGGAAAACCCCTACATCTTCACCACTGAGATTTTTCCGAAGTGATCCTATCTCTCTTTTTGTCTTTCAACTGACATTTCAGTCTTAAATTTTCTAGAGACACCCACCGTTCAGCCTCTTACCACATTAGCCTCTGATTTGTATTCTGTGAGGTGTCCGTCTTTAATATTCCGAAAGACAAATAAAGAACCCACGGAGAACCCAGGGCCGTTCTCCTTTCTCACCTGAGGTGCAGAATGATGTTAGGGAACCATCAGGAGCCCCGGGTGGCATTGTAAATGCCTCTTGGGTTTTGAAAGGGCAGTTTAGATCCAAGCAATCTCAGAATGTGTTTCTGACAAATATGTCATGAATTCTTAGTGCCTCACCTCTTGTCTACCTCCCTGCCTGAGAGGTGGGAGCAGGACTTCCTTATTCCTGTCCAGCAACTCCCAGGCCGTTGGCGAGGACCCTCCATGTCTGCCTTTTCCCTGAGCCACCCTGTGTGTCTGGAGGTGTGGCCTCCACAGTGGCAGACATGGGGTGACATCAGGTTTCTCAGCCACAGTGTCGGGCGTCAGTGACATTTGGGGCCAGATACTTCTTTATTCAGGGGCTATTTTATGCATTGTAGGAGGTTTAGTAGCATCTCCTAGCTGTGAACCAGAAAGGTCCCCAAGCATTGTCAAGTGTCCCCTGAGGAGGTAGGGTGGTAGGGCAAAACTGCCTGTGATTGGGACCTTGTGGTGTAATGGAAGGAGTGGAACCCAGGGCCAGAATAGGTACTGATGCTCAAATCCCGGCTTGCCAACCTTGTAGGGGAGTGACTTTGCCCAAGTCTATCAGAGCACCTGTCTCAGGAGATGGCTGCGAGGAGTAAACTAAATAACGCCGTAGGTTTCAGGACGCCTCTGCTGAAGCCAGGTCTCCAGCCATGTGTATTTTACTTAATGCTAAGAATTGTGTTGCAATGTGTGGTAAATAATGCAAATCCAGCTTTTATATTTCACCAAAGTTACACTTCCAGCCCTCTGCACAAACTGGTTTAGTTCAGAGTGGATTTAATGCTCTCAGAGACCTTGCTTTATCATCGGAAAGGGAAGATGTGGAACTTCAGGTGGTATCTTTTATGTCCCCCCTCAACAGCGGCTCCCACGCAGTTAATGGCACCCGGATAATTATAGACGGAGTTGCCTCCGGGTTGTAAACACAGCTCTGGGTGATTGCACACTTTCATTTATCCGTCCTATTTGCATTCCCACTTATTTGCATCTCTACATCTCCCCCAGCTGACACTTGTTTTTTAATTTCGTGAGTCCAAAGCACTTTTCTGATTGCTCTACGCCTACTGGAAAGGCTCCCCATCAGGCGAGGCTCTGGCAGCCCCCTCCCGGCTCTGCCCTCTTTATTTCTTGCCTGTTTTGGAGGGAAGCCAGTTGTTGGGAACTCGCATCTGTTGTGGAGCCCGGGCATAATGACTCATTGTGCTTCTGAGGGGCTCGTTGGCGTCAGCATCCTTTCAGCTGCGACATTATAGACGTTATCCGGGACCTGGTTTCCTTTCTTCGGGTTTACACCTGGGGACCGGCTACATTATGTTACAATGCCGAGGGTCACCTTCCTTTCTCTTTTACAAAGTGAGGTTGACTTTCCGTCTCTGAAAGAAATACAACTTAAAAAAAAAAAAAAAAAAAAAGTCTAGAGCAATCAACTGCCGTAGCCTGATCCGAAATTACTAAAACAAAAGAACAGTTTTCACTTAAGAATTTAGCTAAAGTGCTGGGAAGATGCAGCCTCTAGCTTTTCACGCCTTTCGTGTACTTATTTGCTTAAGATAAACAAAAGCACTATGTCCATCCTGCTTTCTGTAAAACGTATCTTAGTCGGTTCCACAAAATGTATATAGTCAGTTTCGCTTAGCTAATTTACAGGCAGACTGACTGCTCAAAACAGCCGTATGCACGGTGATGGACACGTTATTCACACAGCACTTTACCACTTACTCATCCTTTAAAAACAGCCACCGTTTTTTTTCTGTTTTCCTTTTTGCGTTGGGGGTAATTAGGTTTGTTTGTTTTTTTTTTCAAGGAGGTACTGGGGATTGAACCCAGGACCTCGTGCATACTAAGCACTCGCTCTACCACGGAGATGTACCCCCCCGCCCCTTTTTCTATTTTCTTTTCTCTCCCAGTTTCCACACCAGCCCTGCACTGGAAAGCTTCCGATACATGTATGCACTCTCTTCCCCTCCTGTGAGACTGACAGTAAGAAACATGTGCAAAGTGCACCTTCCACCCTCCAGGCTGTTTATCAGGTTTAACGTGTTTCTCCACGTCGGTGAGTTTGTAAGAAAATGGAAGCGTT
The DNA here is from genome assembly GCF_036321535.1 of Camelus dromedarius. NCBI lineage: Eukaryota > Metazoa > Chordata > Mammalia > Artiodactyla > Camelidae > Camelus > Camelus dromedarius. The sequence continues at coordinate 6,278,579 of NC_087441.1, forward strand.
GCCTGTTCCGTTAAAGAAAGAAACTTCCAGCGCAGACCACCCCTCCTACGTGGGTGTCTTAAATGACATGGTACATATGCCTTGGGACACCCCAGCTCAAGGATGGCCACGCCTCTGCCGTAGACACAGCCTCTCTGACTTCGTGATTTTTCAGAGGCGTGCTACATGGAAGGCTGTGGACAGACAGGCCCCTGTAGTAACTGTAGCCATTACAGGAGGGACAAACAAACGTTTACCCACCAAGTAGTCACAGCCGCCGCGCTGAGTGGTTGCACTAGGGCTCCTACCTGGGAAAAGGCATTGTTTACTATTCAGGTAACCACCACTTCCAAACTACGCTCTGTCAGGTATAGATCAGCTTTACCTCCTACGTGTAGACCAGCTTTAGTTAGGTGAGGTGAGTAGATATGTTAATGTTTGAGGAAATTATTATTCTAATTTTCATGCTGTTAACACGGTCACGTATGATGTCAGAATAGTGAGGCTTCTCCTTCGCATACACACCATCCCAGTTCAGGTGAGTTGTGTTCTGTGATCTCATGCACCTGAGAAGCCAGGGCAGCCTCTGCCCCAGGAGGCCCACACGCTGGCCCAGGGGGGTCCTTTCAGCCAGGGCGGCTCCCTCAGCCTCCGTCAGCCCCGGCAGCACCACGACTGTCCTCGGGTTCGCGCGGCGGCTGAGCGCACAGGCCCCTTCCACGTGTCCCACGAGCCCGGGGGCTGTGGGGTGGACCGCAGGCCACAGCCGCCTCCAGGTGACAAAATACAGACCCTCTCCCTCCCCTCCACCTCTCCACCGTTACGTGTGAGAGAGAGGAAAGGCCATTTCAAACAAGGAAATGTGTGTTTACAGAGAAGACATTTTAATACCCAGGAGGCCCTGAGGAACGTCTCCTGACCCAGGTGCCCTGGGCACAGGGAGGCCCACAAGCGGTCAGTCAGGCCACCGAGAACCAGCCAGGTGTCAGGTTAGAGCAAATGTTGTTCTGACCCACTTACCCATCGCGACTTGATTCCTCCAACCTCCCCACACTTCCGAGTCACAGCCACTCCCCCGAGCCCCTCTTGGACCCCTCCTACCAGGAAGTCACTCATCACCAAAAATGTAACCCTCCTGGAAAACACTTGCAGCCCTGAAAAGGCACTTCTTACTCCCCAAAGAATCTCCAGTTTGCAGAGAGTGGTCAGGAAGCTTCTAGAACTTAATGTCTCTGTAGGCTGCTCTTCTCCACCCCAGAGAGTGACATCCATGTGTCCAGGAATGCACACCAGCCCCACCCACTCCTCCCCCGCCCTCCTCCCCTCTTCCCGACAGGCACTGTGGGGAGGCAGGGTCAGCTCACCTCCTCGGACCTCCACACCCACCAGCAGGGGAAGGAGATGCCGGGAGCCTTCACATGGAGACAGGTTTTCTTTAAAAAAAAAAAAAAAAAAAAAATATATATATATATATATATATATATATATATATATATATATATATATAGAAATAAATAGATCTGCCTAGGAAAGTAACTATATTTTACATTTCAGATTAATTTAACTATCATCCCTGGTACAGGAAGTGTAATACAGAAAAAGCAGAATTCTGAAGCCAAAGAAATCTGAACAGGTGTCCTGAGTGCTCAGTGATGAAACACAGTGAGCCTTTGTGCTAGTCCCTCAACGTCTCTGAAATTCCACTTCCCCATCAGAGAAATGGGAATAACAGTGAGGCCTATACCATTATATTCTAAAGTAACACATTGTAGGATAAAGATGTGATATACATATATACATTGTGTCTGTGTGTATGTGTATACTCAGCTATAAAAAAGAATGAAATTTTGCCATTTGCCACAACGTAGATGAACTTGGAGGGTATTATGCTAAGTGAAGTAAGTCAGAGAATAACAAATACTGTGTGACATCACTTATATGCACAGTCTAAAAAAATACAACAAACTAGTGAATATACAAAAAAATAAGCAGATTCACAGATACAGGAACAAAGTTGTGGTTACCAGTGGGGACAGGGAAGGGGGGAGGGGCAATACAGGGGATATAGCCAATATTTTACAATAACTGTAAATGGAGTATAACCTTTGAAAATTGTGAATCACTGTATGACACAACTGTAACATATAATATTGTACATCAACTATAGTTCAAAAAAGTCAAAGGAAACAAAAACAAAGAAATAAGTAAAAGTAACACAGTATTCTATTAAAAAATAATATTTAGAAATATTAATCACTGTAAAGCTCATGGTACAAGTGCCCTTTGTAAAACTACGTTAACAAAATGACTTCATTTGCCGTCACACTCATCCCCGGTGGGAGGGGCTTTTGCCAATCAGACAGGGTGTGTAAAAGACAGCGATTGAGGCAAATAATGTACAGCCATTTGGGGAGTTTTTAGGTCAGCAGGAAGGTAACTGCTTATACTGTCTATGAAAAACGTTGCTTATAAAATATTATCCTGCAACGTCTTTTATAGTGAAATACTCCCTCTTTTTTTCCTGGCGAGTCTGTGTTCTACTCAGTTTACCTCTGCCACATCAAGCTGCACTGAAGTACAGATATTATTTCTTCCTGTGCCGTCTCATCCAGCCCTGTCAGGTCGCATTAACCTAGTTACCAGTGGAACAAAAATGCAATTGGCCAAAGGTTCTATTTCTTTGCCACGAGTGCAAGAGAGCGAGAGGACAGGCCAGAAGGATGCGCGCTTTCGGCAAATCACAGCCGGGAAACCGGGCTTCTTCCCAGTATTTCTTCAGCCCGCCCTCCTCCCTCCCCCACGAGCAGGCAGACCATGTTCCCCATGGTGGCGTGTTTGCCAGATTCGTGTTCTTTTTTGTTTTATTTTGTTTATTTTTAAAGATGCATCTGTAATGGGAAAAAAAGTGCTACTGAATTTATCTCCATGCGCCAAGCAGTGTGAGAGGGGCTGGGAGAGGCTATGCCTAATGACAGGTTAGAGTTCTCAGCGAGCTCCCTTTTCCTATTGCAGCTCGAACCCTCAAGAGGTTGGTAGATCCTCACTTTACAAATGCGAATCCTAAGGTTCAGGGAGATGGAATGCCTTGCCAAGCGGTCACATGGGCAGCAAGATAAAGGCCCCACTGTGTGCATTCGAGAGCAGTCTGCACTGCAGTTGTGTGTTAGGGCACATCCCTGCCCGAGAGGGGACGAGCTCTTGAAGGCCTGGGGCACAGCTCCTGCAGCTTCGGAGGCTCTGAGACCAGAAGAAGGCCGGGGAGAAGCAGAGAAGCAGGGAACTGAGTACGTGTGGCAGGCAGGGCCAGCCCCCGCCCCCCGCCCTGCGCAGCAGACAGCAGCCCAGGGTCCCAGCGGAGGGAAGAGCACACAGAAAAATGCAGGCGAACTTAGGAGTGAGCCATCTTTCCCCGTGATTCCAGCAGCTGGAAGAGCAGACAATCTCTTGAACAAAACAGCAGTGAAGCTAGCAAAACGGAGCAAAGTGGTGAGGTTCAAACCGCTTTCCAATAAACCCCCATACCACGTTTTGAAAACTGTGGACCTGCTCACAAATTTTTAAGTTGATCTATAAAATTTTCCTAGGTATAAATATTTTCAAAAAGTGAACATTCTGGACTATTATAAATACTGTTTTTTTTTTCAAGAAGCGAACTAGGACTCTTAAATGACTGAAGTCGACTCCACACAGACAGGGGTTTGATATTTACACCCCTCATTTTCTAAAGGCGAAAACAAGCTCTACTTTACCAATGGGAAGTTTGCATCCTGTCTTTAACTCTTGGGATTTCCTTGAAAATCTTTTCTTGATCACCTAGTATGTATCTGTGTTACAAAAAAAATGTAAATTTACATTTTTTCAAATTTTTTAAGAGACATTATTTTCTAAGTATTAACATTTTAATAATTGAACTATCATTAAAATGATTGATACTATACAATTAATCAAAACAACAAAAAGACATTGCAAATTCTGATGAATACTTGTTAAACAAGGAGTAAGATACTAATGGTAATGCCCACTTTAATGAGACGTTATGAATAAGTGATACTGACCACTGGAATGAGAGGGTTCAATGTGAATTATTTTCATTTAATTTATATTGATGTAGGCACTAAAGAACTTGGTTTATATCAGTGGATTATAATGTAAGACATCTTTTTCTAAGAACATCGTTTCATTTTTTTAAAACTCATTTGCAGTTATATGCCCCAAAATCACAGGGGGTCTGTCATCAAAAACTATTTTGAATTTTCAAAATTTTTGGAAGCAAAGAATTAGAAACAAAAGGATTTGTTACCCAGTCAGCGTGGTAATTCATTTTTTTTTGCAGTTAATGGGAAGTATACCAAAGATGTATGAAGCTCTAACAAGTAAACATCAATTATACCTATATTTTGTAAATTTAGAAATCCTTTGTTTAATATATTCAAAAAGACTAAAAAATTTAAATATTGTTATTTTCAATGCGCCTTTGCCAATAAAATATCTCTTAATAAAAGTACTTAGCAAGCTCAGTCCTCATCATCAAACCAGTCAACAAGACCAGACCAAGTAGATTTATTTTCAATATAAATAAACATGCTAATACAATTCCCAAAGAGTATTGTAAATCCCCCTTAAAATTAGGTGTCCACTTGCCAGATGGGTTATGAAATTCGGTCAGGATCAAAATGGTATGGAGTCTATAATTTAACCATTTCATAATATTTAAAAAACAAAAATAAATCTGTTCTTGTACTTAATTTGCGTGTTATACGTAGCTGAGATTATGTATTTAAGAAGCCAGGATGGCCTGGAGTCTTTTGCTAGTGCCCATTTGTGCATATATTAAATGCATTCTGGTGTTGGGCGTCTGTGAATAATTAAACAAGAGTCATGTGCAGTAATTCAGAAATGACTCCATTAATGGTCAAACTTTTTCTACATATTTAAAGAAAGTGAGCGCACGTAAGTCTGTGTGTGTGTATATACATGCACACGTATAGAGAGAGTTCTGATTCAGCAGCCAGCATATAATTTTAATTTTTTGTTAATAGACGTAGAAATAGCAAACACTTTATAATATGAAATATGATGAGTATTGACTATACTTGGAGTAAATATTTTATTACGTGATTTAAAATAATGTGGGCCTTAACTACCTTGTTAAATAATGCACACCAAATCTCAAAAGAACCACATAAAATTTTTATCTGCAGATTGAATCCAATACTAAATGTAAAAATCTGGTAGGCCCTAAAAAATATTTGTTAACATTTAAAAGAATGAGCTGCTTCGACTGTTCAAAACGTCTTTCTTTCCGGCTAATGTTTTGACCCAGGAATGAGCAGGAGACTGGCCAATTCTCATTGCTAACAATAAATTCATGGGGGGAAGGCATCTCTGCATTCAGTATCTCTTAGCCATTTTCTCTTTGCACTCAGATTCTCCCACAAGAGTAGTGCATTTATGGACAAGAGTCAGGAGAAAAAAGAATTTAAGCCATTACACAAGAATTGGGCAAAAACTGCTCTCATCCCCACTGCCCACACTCAACGATATATGTGATTTTAGAAAGTCCTTGAGGGACAAAACCGCGCAGACATCACCCTGCTTTACACTCAGCAGCACCGCCTATGAGATGGGAGCCTCCTCAGGTCCCAAGACAGAGGCTCGGTACCTGATTCTTCCCTAAAGGAAGCTCCCCTAAAAAGAGATTTAAGAACCGTTCCTTTGTTTTCAGCCCAGTAGTGAGATTGTGGTGGGTGAGGGGTGAGTCTTGCTTTTGTAAAGTAGAAGAAGGGTTGTTTTTAAAAGGGGAGAGGAAAACCCACACGAGGCCTGGCCCTAGCACGTGCGGAAATGCGGGCTCTGGGATGGACTCCCTCAAATGCATCCGCACTTGGGAGCCTTACAAAGTCTTCTCGCCTCGGTCTGGGAGCCAAGGTCACCCGTGTAAGGGGTCTGGGTGGTGCTGCTTTTGACCCGGGGAGGCTCCCAAGTGCCTGCAACTCAGGCACCTGTCCAAGTCCACACGATCCTGAGGCCATGACTGCTTGGAATCAGGTGCCGTCATTGTCACGGTTCTGCCCCGCTGCACCTCACGGATTCAGAGTCACAACTGGAAGGGACCCTAGAAACCTTCTGGTACAGACCTCTGATTTCAGAGGTGAGGAACCCGGGGTCTGGGGGCTCCACAACATGCCAGCCAGTCAGAACCCCATCTGGGACATCTTCTCCTGCACACTGTCTGGATTCTGGGTTGGTGATGGATGACACTGAGACAAGAATCATCTGGCTGAAAAGCTCCCTGCTCCAGCATTTGGGCTCTGATCCCCAGCTAGCTGCAGACTGATGGAGACCACAGGAGAATCACAAAGGAACTTTGGACTTGGACAGCTTCACCTAAATGACTCACCCCAGTCTCGGGAGCGTTTCTCAGAAGCATTCTGAGAAAAAGGCAGATGGGAGTTAGATACCCATCCTCTCCTTTTTATCACACAGTGGGCCATGTGTGTTTTAGGAATGCTTTACTAGAATGTTTTTCAATATTTCCCAAAACTGTTTTTGTATTGTTTTGCGATTGATCCACTATTGTTTTTAGATTTCAGAGCTAAGGCCAGCACTGTTTGTAGTAGGATGATCAGTTAAAGTTAACCGCAGCCTCTGGGAATCCCTGAGTATCTGGTGGTGGTGTGTAGGAAAAGGCTTGAGAGAATCCAGACTTGGAACAGGAACAGATAGAACCAAAATTATGCCTGGCAGATGGGTGAGTGGCTAGGAGAAGCCCTCAGGCTCCCCTGTGGGCAGCAGAAGGCTGTTCTGTTTCAGCCCCCGCCCCCGAGCACCCCCGCACGGCAAGCTTGGAGAACCGAAGCCGAGCGCTTACTAGGGAGACATTCTCCTGCATTCCAGAAGAACAGCCCCATGGAACGAGTCCAGAACCCACCTTCCTATCACAGATCCCAGGCCTGCTCCTTGTCCTGAATTCCCCTTTCTCCAAGAAGCTACTTGTCCAAACCTGAAACCCGGCCATCACTCCCGAGGTCTCCCTGCCCCCTCACCCTCCACATTCAAGTTCTTCTTGCTTCATCTCACAGTATTTTTCCTAGGCTCCATCCCATCTCCTCCATCCCTACTCTGCTTGTCATATTCCACCTGGACAATCTCAGTAGCCTCCTATCAGGAAAACGTAATCAGACCCCTCCCCACCAAATCCATCCTCCATGAGCTGCCAGCACCTGTGAGCAGCCCTGTGCTGGGGCTGTCTCCATGCCCTGCGCCTGGCAAAGTCCACTCACCCCTGGGTCTCAGCTCTGGGACGTCAGCCCTACCCCTCCACGATGGTGTGCCTTATCCCTACCTCATCGCCATGTGCTCCCAGGCCTCCGGTCCCCGCCCCCCAGCACAACAGCAGCACTTAGCACACTTTTATTATAATGACCAGTTTGCTTTTCTGATGATCAGCTCCCCAAGGGCAGGAACCTTGCCTATCCTGTTTGCCACTCTGTCCCAGCACCTAGCCCTGCACCTGGTACATGTCACACACTTGATAAATATCTGTCTGGTGAATTTGTAAAAGAATAAATTAGTACATGAGCAAGAACATGAATGTTTATCGTATAGCCTGTGCACTGTGACAGGGTGAGCGGAGTGTGCTCATTAAAGGAAAAGTGTAGATCTCAAGGCTCGTTCAAGGTCAGCAAAGGTGCCATCTGCAGGTGTCCTGTCTAAAAGAAGTATCACTTAAGGTGCATCTTTAGTGATCTCTTGGGCATGAGCAATGCTGCCCTCCTTCTTGGGTCGGGTACCCTGAGCAGGTCAGCCAGCCCTCCAGTCTCAGGGCCCGAATGTATGCCTGGCCATCAGGAAGAATGTGGGGAGGAACCAGGCACCCCTGGGCGTGGGCCAGCACATACTAGGGGCCTGGTTAGCATCACTGGCTGAGTGGCCACACAGGCTCACGCAGTCATCTGCCTGAAAAAACGGTTTTAAATAGACACGTGAGGTACATGCATACGTGCTCCCAAGGAAGATGGAGATTGTTCAAAGGTAGAAGTACTCAGGCAGGAAAATAAAGAATGTGCTTTCTGTTGTCAGCCTTGTACGTACAAATTGCTGATTCGTGAGCAAGGCAGTAACAGCTGACAAAGAGCTACCCTTCAGACGTGTGGGAATACACTCACAGATACAGCAAACCCTCCAAACGATCAGACACGCACCGCAGTGCAGCCCACTTCGAAACACAGCAAGGCTTAACGCCCTTTTTGGCTGCTGTCTTGAAAGTGGTCACCTGCGATGGCCTGCCATGACACCGGGGTGGCAGACAGAGGCACGGAGCCCGGGAATCCACAGGGTTCCGGCCACTCCTCTGAGCCCAGCCGCCTGGCCCACCCTTCTGTCGGCCTCTGCCCAGCAGCGGGCGTCTGACACATCTGTACCTTCTCAGTGTCAGGGACTGTCAGGGCAGCGCTCTCTGTCAGGGGAAAGGCTGGAGTCCTTTGATAAAGGGGCAGGCTCTTTTAGGCCAGTTATTCATGTATTTCATTCAGGCTGTGAGTAAGAGAAAGCACTTGCCTGTACTGCACCAGGACTGAGGTTTGTGGCTTTGAGGAAATGCGCCCCATGGCATGTATGACTGCAGAGCATCCCCCACAGGTGAGCATGCGTCAGACGCCAAGCTGCGCGGAGATGCGCTGAGGCCACCAGCAAACCCAGCCCCCTTTGTCTGGCCGGCTGCCACCCTCTGCTGGGACGCTCCAAGCCCATCCCCCAAACCCCAAACTTCTCTCCAGTGGTGGAAACTCTGCTTTTAGGTGTATTCACAAGAGTTATTTTAATCTCAGATTGTGCCTAGATGTAACTGGTTTGCTTGATCGATCAGAGGAGCCAACCCAGGTCCCTGAACCACAGCGCATGTAAATCTGCGCATTGTGTGTGCAATGTGGGATTTGTCCAAAGCCTGACAGTTTATGCTTCCCACACTTGTTAAATGCAACTATTATAAAGGACTTTATTTATTGATTTGAATACCTCCAGTCCCACCAAACACCTAAAGGTAGAAAATAGTGGAAGAAACTTTATCCTTAGAATAGATGATTGATAGATAGACAGACGGGCAGACAGTCAGATAGATAATTGTCCATATCCCAAAGCATCTTGAAGTGGTGTTTCATTTCACATGTCATTGCTAACTATTAGCAACTCAGACAAGAGACAGACTGATGATATTGCCTCATAAGTGTAATGGCTTTTTGGTAACTTGGAGGAATAAAAAAATTCTTGAGACAGTCCTGAGTTCTGATCCCAGCTGCATCTTCTACAAGCTGGTGACCTTGGGCAGATTATCCAGTTTCTGTGTGCCTCAGTTTCCTCATCTGAAAATGCGGGTGATGACAGCACCCATAGTGAGGGGCACTGCAAGGGTTAAACAAGATGTATAAAGCACTGTTATAATATAGTGTCTCGGACTCCATGACAATGTGTAATAATATAATTATAGCACTATTATATTGTATGTTATAAAAATATATGCTAATATAATTACTAAGGTCCTTGAGCACCTCACCTTGGATATTCTGAGGCAGTGGACATTTCATTTTCTTTCTTCCTTTTTCATGATCTCCTTTTTTACTCTTCCTCTTTTTGTTTTGTTTTGTTTATAAATGTTCCCTCATGTCACACATCAGTTTTGCACTCCTACGATTTTGTATTCAGACTCTCCATTAACTACCCAGACGGCTGTCACCCCTCCTCAGTATGTCCTCCTTGACGTTCAGCTTGGAAACACATCACTGTCACCCCCCCCCCCCCGCTTCTGGAACTGACACCAGGACTCATCTTTGGAAGGTGGTGGGGCCGACCCCTGTGCCTCACAGCAATCCTGAGCCCCAGTGTGAAAGAGCTAAGAGTGCCTCATCTCCTGAGGAACGTAATAAGCACCGTGTGCGCGTGGGGTTTCACAACCTGAAATTGGCTCTGACCTGTATCATACATTAAACTGTATTTTACAAAGCGTGAAATCATGAGCACTTGGACAAAGTCATTTCCTGGTCATTCTTAATGAACTTGAGCACCCCAAATGCGGCTGCACCCTTGACCTCCACAAGGAGGCACCTCACTTCTGAGTTAGGAGCCACCTTTGTTGTGTCTGACGGGGAGTAGCCTTGGGCACCGGATCCTGACCTGGTGTATCAAAGATGAAAAGTGAGTGAACTGTGGATCCTCATCTCAAAAGATGAGGGCAGTGAGGAACTTTCAGACCAGACTTGGATACATATTGAACCACAGACCTAAGCCATCTCTCCCCACAGGTCATTCCAATGCCTCTTACATAAGCCATTAAGGCTCTTTGTGAAGGACTGTGGTGGGCAGAACTAACAAGTGTTGTAAACTTTCGTACTGGATTTTAACGTATGTAGTGATAACATTTCAGAGGCCACTTTTTTTATTAAACTATTGTTGATTTACAATGTTGTGTTAGTTTCCGGTGTACAGCATAGTGATTCAGTTATACATATATATATTCTTTTTCATATTCTTTTTTATTTTGGTTTTACAAGCTAATGAATATAGTTCCCTGTGTTATACAGTAGGGCCTTGTTGTTTATCTATTCTGTATATAATAGTTTGTATCTGCTAATCCCAAACTCCTAATTTATCCCTCCCTCTCTCCTTTCCCCTTTGGTAAGCATAAATTTGTTTTCTATGTCTGTGAGTCTGTTTCTATTTTATAAATAAGTTCATTTGCATCATTTTTAAGATTCTACATATAAATGATGTCTATGATATTTGTCTTTCTCTGCCTGACTTACTTTACTTAGTATGATAACCTGTAGGTCTATCCATGTTGCTGCAAATGGCATTATTTCATTCTTTTTATCACTGAGTAGTGTTCCACTGTGTATATATACCACATCTTCTTTATCCAGTCATCTGTTGATGGACATTTAGGCTGTTTCCGTGTCTTGGCTACTGTAAATAGTGCTGTTATGAACATTGAGGAGCATGTATCTTTTCAAATTAGAGTTTTCTCTGGATATATGTCCAGGAGTGGGATTGCTGGATCAGAGGCCGCATTTTGATGTGGGGCAGAGCAAAGCCATGGAATCCAGAACCTCAGTGTTACCTCTCCGCCTTCTGTTGTTTAACACAGTTCAGTAGAAAGGCTCTGGGCTCTGTAATCAAACCAGCCTGTGTTTGAATCCCAACTCCAACCCTCATTAACAAGATAGAAATAGTAACAATGACCTCTCTGGGATGCAGTTTCCTCCTATGGTAAAGTGTGTGTGCACGTGTGTGTGTGCACGCACGTGTGTTTGTGTGCATGCGTGCACCAGAGAGAGAGAGTGGGAATGCCCACCTCAACACACAGGTGCTCTATAAATGTTGATTTCTCCGCAAAGATTCTCAGAAATAGAAGAAACTTGTAGGCACTGCTTACTTAACATTGGCCTGTGATAAAGCTGGAAATTCATTACTACTTTCTTAAACACTTCTCATCGAAGGAACCCCCGGGACCTCCCTCCACAAGGCGGTCCAGCTTTTCAGAGCATTTTTAACAAGGAAGTTCTTCCCAAATCTTGACAATTGTCTCTTCATGACTAAGATATAGGACGACTTCACAGCACCCAAGGCCCTTCCAGCTACCGCAGGATAAGGAATATTCATCCCTAGATACTTCCATTCCTTCCGTGCTTTGCTTATTCTCAGTGGCTTGTCTAAGTCCCCCCGAAATCCTCCACTCCCCATGCTGGTACAGAACGTAGTCCTAATGCTGTAACTGCTCCCTAAGGGGATGTCAGTGGCCGCCTGCTGCCTCCTATGCGCTGTACCCAGCCCGCATCCTGTCTTCAGGCTTTGTCCATGAACACCTTTAGCTTGTGCACATCTAGTCTGTAGGCTTCAAAAAAAAAAAAAAAGAGAAACTTACTAATAAAAATTGAATTCATTTACTCATCTAATATTAATTCGGCACCGCCTACCTAAGTACCAGCCACTTTTTTAATCAATAGATACACAATAATGAACCCAGACAGGGTCCCTGCCCTCCTACAGATGAGTGGTGGCAGGTGAAGTCTCTGATGGAACAAACAGGACGCTGTGAGGGAGATGGTGGGCAGTGGGGAGCAGGAGAGGAGACTGATCTTGCGAGACTGCTCAGAAAAGGCTTCTCTAAAACTTTTAGGGTGGTTGGTTATATCTGAAGTGGTAGAGGGCATGCTTAGCATGCACGAGGTCCTGGGTTCAAACCCCAGTACCTCCGCCAAAGAAATAAATAAATAAACCTGATTACCTCCCCCCAACGAAAAAAAAAAAAAAAAGAGGCAACTTTCAACTGAGACCAGCAAACTTTATGAATCACAGACTGATATGACAAGGAATATAAATCTATAAATGTTTTGCTTGTCATTGGCCCCAAATCAAGGAATTTTAAGATGCACTTTGTTATCCTCATTCCAGAGCTTGACATCCCCCATTCAAACAAGTGTTCTTCATGCATGGATAAGTGTGCAAGTTTCCCCAAGTAAGATTCAGACAGTTATAACACATAACTAAGTCACAATACTCACCTCCCTCCTCACATGTCAGCTGAGAGTCACACAACATCTATCAGCCCTGCCCCGCCTGCATGCCGACACCCTGAACGCGGAGTCAGGGCATGGTGACAACTCTTCAGATACTGGACGAGAAAGATGGCCGCTAATGCCCCGCTGTTCATTTGGTGACCATGCTTTCCCAGAGGAGGACGTCAAACCAAACCCATGCAAAGGTGTCATAAATTAAAGGGCTGGTATCCCCAAGCCCATTGCCACTGCTGGGGCTGTGCTGAGAGTGCCACTGCTCTTGCTGGATCAAGGCCTTCCCTTGTCAGTGCATTTTTCACTCAACACGATACTGAGAAGTAAGTGGATTTATAGGAAATATAAGCGCTTTCTGAAAGCCACAAACAAAATGTCTGAACGCATGCCCAGCTAGACTCAGGCCTTGGTGCACAGGCTGTGAGTGATGTGGTGGTCGATGTCTGCTCCAGGAGAAGAGGGCGTCATCGGCATCATCCCTGTTTATTTGCGGGCATCCAGGATGCAAGGCCAGGGCATGACTTCTTGTTTAGAAATTGCCAGCCTAGAAGAAGCAGCTTTAAAAATACGTCATTTGCCTCTGGGACATTTTTTTCCTCCTTTCGTTCTTCCTTTCTTAAATGTCTTTCTTTTCCACAATTTCATGGACACAGAGAAAGGGAGAATAGTAAAGAAACAAGAAAATGGAGTATAAACAGAAAGAGTATGTAGACGACTACGGGCATGAGTCCAGTAGAAAAAGGAGCTAGACATAAAGTTTATTTTCATGAAATTTTACTTTAATTTTTGTTTTCCTGTTTTTTTGGCTTTGGTTGTTATTATTTTTGCCTTCAACCACTGAACTAAGGTGGAATCATTGCCTAATATATTTGATGTGGATCCCTTACCAATTATCTCTAATGATCTCTTGTAGTAAAACCCAAAGATATTTTTCTTGACTGTGTGTGTTTCCATAGTGAGGATCTATTAACAGAAACTCTGTATCAAAAGTCCAAAAGAATCTAAGTCATTCTTTTTCATCAAAACTCTTTACTTCTAAAGTTCACTGAATTCCAAGTTCTTTGTCCATTATCATATCCATTCTTTTGATTAAGACCCTAATGAGAATCTTTTCAACACCCTTGATATTAAATCTCTGACTAATATACTGAATCCAGAATAAACGAGGTAATCTATAGTTTTAAGAAACATAGTTCAAAATTTTAACACATTTCTCTACTCTCTGTGTGATTTATTCTGTGTAGACCCTGCAATAAATTCTTCTTACATTAACTTTATGCACCTTTTAACTCCTCTCTGAATATCTAATATAGTCCCAGTAGAACAGTCTACAACAACCAGGGTTGGAAACAGGACCCAGAGATGAATGTAGCCTTCTAGTTTACCTACCTCTTTCCTGTGAGTTCATGGTTCTACCACATTCCTTGGTTAACAGAAAAAGGAATCTCATCTCTAGAAGTTACAAGTACTCTCTAAGCCCCCTCATGCTGATCCTTTATAATTTTAGTGAGGATTAAATGAGATTGCTCCAGGGGGTCAGGGCATTGGTTATGACCCAGAAAGCGGTTAAACTCCAGGCCTCACTGCCAATACCCAGCTCCCTTCTGGCCACTTTTCTACAACTTTTGGATGGAAATTCTACACCTACTAGTTCATTGTTTAGAAAAGACTGACTCTTTTTCTATTTGAAGTATCTCCACATATGTTGAGAATTTCGGATGTTAGTGTTTAAGTGCCCATCTGAGTACTGATTCAAAATAGCTATGAGTAACGCCTTGACCACTCCTGGTCGTGGTGTAAGGGAGCCCTCAGCCTCCCCGGAGCTGCCTGGAGGGTGAAGGCTCATTCGGATAGACTTCAAGTTATTTTACTACACCATCACCCAAAGGTACGATGTAAAGGAGGCAGCTCTTCCTTTATGTATATTGCCTCCCCAGTCCCTGCCCTGGGTCCTCCCTGTCTTCTGTTGTTCAGGTACAAAATGAAAGTTAGCAAAGAATAGGAATTTCAGGGAAACAGGAATTTCAGAGAAGCAAACTCTGCAGAGCTGAGAAAAGTCACAAATACTGTCACCCATTACTTAGGATGCAAAATAGAAAAAACACATAAAGCCCTGTGCCTGGCACAGTGTGCAACCATGGTAGCTGTTCTCTTGATTTGGTGCCGGGCAAGCCTACTCCCTTCCAGGCTCTTCTGTTGCACGCCCCTTGGTGGCGCACAGGGAGACTCACATGCTGTCCGTGGACTTGGACCAATATTGCTAATCCATCCCCACTTGCCCAGGGAAGGTCATTTGGCCACCTTTTCATCCCATCTCCTTTCTACCTAAGACTTCAGATTTCTGGAAGCCCTCTCAGCTCTTTACAAACACAGGTTGTCACCACACCCCCACCCCAGGCCTGTCCCCAGCTGCCAGCAGCAGCATGGTGCTGGGGCACTGCCCCTCAGAGGGGCTCTGACCCACCCACCATCACCCTCCCCTTGCCCTCTGTCCTCCAGCCACACTCACCTTCTTCAGCTCCGCAAATGCCCTGACTGCTCCTTCTCCAGCACCTTTGAGCCCTGCTCAGACGTTCTTCCCTGCAAGTACCACCCTGCCTCACTCTGGCCCCCAGACAAAGCCTAACCCTGGCCTCTGGGTCATTTCCTTCAACACAGAGGATGGCGACACCGGCACAGACACTTGCAGTTACACCTGTAGCAGTGCAATTCTTGATCAATGTCTGCCTCATCCACACTGTGCTACGTGTCATCAGATCCTACACTGGTTTTTTCTCACCAGCGTGGCATACGATGCCTGGGGCATACCAGTCACCCGATCCCATCTGGCCAATAAATGATCAGGACACTTGTATTAACAGCGAACTAAATTAAAGTCAGGGAAATGGAGGCAAACGCCAGCCCCAGGAGGAACTGGGAAAACAGGGAATTTTAGGCTTTAAAAGTCTTGAAGTCAAGGCTGAGGACTCCCTGGCCCTGAGTCAGCAAGATACAGTTCCCACCAAGTGGAGGGAGTTTCCCAAAATGCTCCCGAGTGTCAATGGCAGAAGCCGAGCCCTTAGACCTTCAGAAGATGCCACAGACTCTCTCCGCTCTCTCACTACATGTTTGGGAGAAGGATATTTTCCTGCACATTCATGGTTATTTCTGTTTATTTCATTTTAAAAATCAGGTTTTTAAAATGTATCAAGTGTCTCTGACATGCCAGGCACTGTGCTGGGAACTTTCCTCAACACGTTCCTTCTCGTCTGCACAGCAGCCCTGCTTGTAGGTATCCATTTCCCCAGGTGACAGTGGAGAAAGTCAGTAATCCGGGAGGCAGAGCGACCTGCTGAGGCCGCTACACGTCTTCAGTGGAGAAGCCGGAGTTGGAAACCCAGGATGGGAGCAGAATCCACTTTTTCCTTATGGAAGTCAGAGGAAAGGCTGTCTCGTGGTGGTTAGGAACTTGGACGCTGAGGTCAAAGTCATCAAAATCATCTGGTTCATGACTGGATAAAGAAGATGTGATATATGTTCAATGGACTACTACTCAGCCATTAAAAAGGATAAAATAATGCCATTTGCAGCAACATGGATGGACCTGGAGATCATCATTCTAAGTGACATAAGCCAGAAAAAGAAAGAAATATACCATATGATATCACTTATATGTGGAATCTAAAAAAAGAAAAAAAAAGATACAAATGAATTTATTTACAAAATAGACTCACAGACATAGAAAACAGAGTCATGGTTACCAGGGGGAACAGGGGTGGGAAGGGACAAATCAAGAGTTTGAGATCTGCACCTCTGGGGGAGAGATGGAAATGTTAGGTATCTTGATTGTGGTGGTGGTTTCATAGATGTATATACATCTACCAAAATTCCTCAAATTGTGTGCCTGAAATATGTGTAGCTTAGTATACAACAATTATACCACAATAAAGTTGTTTAATCAGTCAATCAATCAACCAATCATCTGGTTCCATTTCACGTCAGTCACTCTCTACCGATGTCGCCTGGGGACTTCACTCTCCTATTTAAGCCTCTGTTTCCTCGTGTGCAGAATGGACATCTAAGCGGGCACTAAGTGAGCCATGTGTGAAAGCACCTAACTCTGTGTCTAGGGCGTCGTGCTCAATAAAGGACCACTATCATCCTGTTTATTGCATACATACTTGTTGAACAGTTCCTGTGTGAATATACAGTTCTGTATCCTTGATGTAAATGATGTGTTTGCATTTCACATCTTTTTGGAGACTGGCTTTAATGTTTCATTTCCGAGTATCTGATTCTTTTGTTGGTGTGTCTGTGCAGCAGTCGGTATCATTTTCTGATTTGTGCTGAAATACTAGAAAACTCCATTGCCTATATCTGGAAATGCCAATGGACTCTGTAAGCAGAAGCAACCACTAAATGTTTATAGGGTCAGGCAGTTAGATGTGAGGTACAAACATGGCTTGGAAGGAATTCTTACAATGGTGCTAAAGTTCTAGAAGAAAATGCTACGTGGGAGGCCATATAAAGAGTGAATTGTTGTTCACACTTCAGCTTTGATTTGGAGACACCTGTGAAAGAAAATAATCCTTTCCCAGCACCTACTGGTTATTTTATTTCCAGAAAACATGCTTGTTATTTTAGCAATTGCCTCGGCGTGCTGGTAGGATTTATGATAAGTGAACAGCGACACCTACTGGCTGAGGATGATAATACTTATTTACTAAGAGAAACTAGCGTTCGCACTTGGCTGGATCTTATCCCAAAAATAATGCCGAACGTTTTGCTATCAAGGAGCAAAGAGCCAACACTGGAGTTTAAAAGCAAAACTCAAACCATGTACAGACAGACACGTGAATGTAGACGAATTCACTTTCTGGCAGGAAGATTGCGCTTTTCTCCTCCAAAATTGTTGTGGTTTTTCCCATAAAAATAGGCTTGTCAGAGCTGCTCCAAGTGACTGAGTTCAAGCACCAAGGAAAAATGTTTGGCTTGAGTCACCTGTTTTTTTTTCTCTACTTTGATTAAACAGATTGGCAGAGACTGCTTCAAACACACTGTTGCTCTAGCTCATTACATATTAATATTTCCAAAGTAAAATTCCCCTTTATGCAAATATTTGTTATGTAAATATTTTTATTGATATGCAGTGATGCCTTTTCAAGATGGTGTCATCAACTTAACACGCAGCTCATCCTGAAGTTTTGGTTCTAATCGGTGGGTCCAGAGACGGCTGGGCTGACGCAGGAGCCCCGCTGTGACATCATGCTGGGAGCCACAGAGCGTGCAGAGTAGTAGACGAGTGGCCCAAGGGCTTAAGCCCACCCACGTCCAGATCTCAGTGAGGGAGCGAGTGAGGTTGGCCTGCAATGCCCCCGTGTCACTGATGCCGGGGGTGGGTCACTGACTCCAGGTCTAAAGCAGGCCCGGGGCTAGGTATGCATGGAAAGTAGGTCTGTCTGCATCCCCCTGGGGTCCAGCACTCAGAGAACTACCAGTCACCGTTGATTTACAGAAGCCCATATTTTCCTCCTATTTGCTCACCACGTCTCAAGGTTAACATCCAGGGAGGCAAGAGGGGTGAGTGATTGACAACCCAAATCTCCAGCACACTGTGAAAGTTATTTAACCTGGGTTTTCTCACTTGTAAAACTGTGTGACTTGCAGCGTTGTTACGATGATTCCAGGAAACAGTGAGTTGGTTACCCCCGGCCCAGGGCCTGGTGAATAACAAATACAGCCTCATTTTCTCTTCCTCCTTTTAAGACACAGATCTCATTCTCAGAGTTGTGTGGGCAGATGAACTTAAACACTGTAAGTCAGAGATTAAATCCATGAAGTATGGCCGTAGATGAGTCTTTCAGGCCATCAAGGTGCAGTTGCCCACACTTAGGCCAAGGATACATGAGCAAGACCAGCGTGACCACACCTCCCACCCCTTCCTTGACTCCACTTCCCCAAAATTCCTTCCTCAGTCTCCCTTCTTCTCTTCCTTGGCGACCTCATCCCAGAGCCTTAGCTACCTCCTGTAGAGATGGTTTCCAGCACCAAATCTCTCCAGCACCTGCAGGACATCTGTGGGGGGTGGGTGGACTTCAAAGAGGAAAAGCTTCTGAGCAGGAGGGACGGGTGATGATGACATGACAGTGACCACCATCAAGATAGTCAGGATTGTCACAGCATGAAAAAGAATCGGCCCAAGCTGTCAGCCAGACCCTGTGAGGCCTCAGTGCCTCCTAGTCAGATGCCGCGAGGAGCTCTCAGCCCCAGGACTTGTCTAGAAGCAGTCTGTCCACCTGCTGGTCAGAAACATGGTCTTTCTGTCTTGCTTATTTTAATAAGATTAAGAGCTGATAGGCAGCACATAGTTTTTCCTGTCTGATTGTTCTGATTTAGCGAAGAAAATCTGTCTTATAAACAGAGATGTAGAAACAAACATAGAAAACAAACTTACTGTTACCAAAGGGGAAAGGGGGAGAAGGGATGAATTGGGAGTCTGGGATTAGCGGGTGCAAACTACTATATATGGCATAAACAAGATCCTACTGTGCAGCACAGGGAACTATGTTCAATACCTTGTAATGACCTGTAATGAAAAAGAATATGCAAAGGAATATATATTTGTGTAAATGAGTCACTATGCTGTACAACAGAAATTAACCCAACATTGTAAATTGACTGCAATTCAATCTTTTAAAAAAAAAAAAAAAAGAAGAAAGAAGAAAAAATGAGTAAACCCACGTGAACGAATAGTTCCCGTGAGGCTCTGGGAGGTTGGTCCTGGCGCTGAGTAGGCGTCGCTTCTCCCATCACTGTGTTCCTGGATCCTGGCTGACTGGTCATGCTCCTCCCAGGTTTTTATGTGGGTCACCCTGTCCTGCAGTCTGACCACAGGGCTTTGCCTTCTGGTCCAGCTCCATTTAGGTCAATCCTGCCACACCTGCCGGGAGGTAGGAAACCTGTGACATGCTGACAGGGGCATCAGTGGCTGCACGGAACGTGGGGCAGGCTCTGCCTCTGCCTTCATCCTCAGGGGAGCTGCCCACGACGTTCTGGAGAAGGTACATCGCTCACGTGCCTAGCTCCCCTTCAAAGTGAGATTAATTTCTTGTCACTGAAACCTCTGAATGGACAGCCCAAGCATAACAGAGTTTCCAGCCACCGAAGACTCTCCCCCACCAGGCTCCACGCAGCAGAGACCGCCCTCCGCACGGGCAGCAATTGCTTCCCCTGCCGTCCGCGCCCGCTGCTCCATCAGGAAGACCTGCTCAGCCTGTAAGGAGGTTCCCCGCTCACTCTGTGAAGCAGATACGAGGTGTTGAGGAGAGGACCGTTCGACAGCAGGATAAAGCCCAAATTGCCTGACTCTTTCTACTATTTAAACAAGTTTCAGCCAAAAGGCCAGAAGTTAATAAATCATTACATAGCTGGTCTTCTAAATGAGACCTGCACACTGTTATTTGTTTCCAGTGAGCGATGGAAGAACATTTCAGAGTGGTTTCCGCACTTTGGTGTATTGGAGCAGAAGCTGTGGCAGCCGTCCAGGACCGTCTAGGGCACTGAGCGCACATCAGTGGGCCTAGGGTCAGTCCAAACACAAGCTCAGAATATCAGGACTCAAAATCGAGCATCAGCGAGGAAAGACACTAGCTGCTTCCTTGAACGAACAGAAGCAGGAACACAGCAGGCCTGGCGATTCCAGCCTCGTGGATGAGGGACCCCCAGGGCGCTCAGCTGCAACATTCAGGGAGAGGATGCTGAAAAGAACCTCTCTTGCTAATTGTACACAAAGATCCAGAACTCCATTTTGGGTGTCCCCACCGGTGTTCCCAGCATTTAGAAGTGAGAGAAACAGCTTGTGCTCCAGGGAGGCATTTGTAGCAAAGGAGTGAATTGCAAATTAAAATTCCACCGACATCCTGCCCTCACTTGCCCTCCCAGCCCCGTCCTGGGGAAAACGCGGTGAAGGAGCTGAACTTTCCCTGTTCTCCTCCTCTCTTCGTCTCCCCTTTCCTTTCCCGAGTCTTTGTCTCTCTTTCCCACCTGCTTCATGGGTCTCCTCCCCAGACTCCCCTTAAGACGGCAGGAGAGAGAGACCCAGAAGGGGAGGGCTGGGTGAGGCCCACCCTGGCTGACGTCCTGCAGCCTTCTCTCTCAGGGAGGTTGGCCTTGTAATTAAAAAGTACCTTCTTGAATTAACCTTCGCAGAGCTAGGGTGATTCGGCAGCTCATTTGTCTGGCATTACCCTCGTCCCCAGGAATGACCATGTGGCTCCTCAGCCTGAGTAATGTGGATGCCGTGGACAGAAAGCCAGGCACCTTCTTGGCTGGCCGGGCTACAGCTGGCCTCCTTTGTCCAGCACCTCCGTGCCTCCCCCACTGGCCAGGGGTTTCACGGCCCCTCTGCCAGCCCACCCGCCACCAGTGTGCTGGCCTCCCTCTCCTGAGCCCTGCCGGTTCCCAACTTCTCCCCCAGCCCCCACTGCACCATTCCCACCCTGGGTTCCGTCCCCAGCTGGCCACCTCCCTGAGCTGCTGTGATTCATTCATGATTCATTCAGTTAAGCTATGTTGATGTGCTGATGACTCATGAAAATGGCCATTCCTCTTCTGCCATATATATATGAATTGTAAATGGCCTTCCTTCTGGTGGGAGGACTTGGCAGAGAAGGGGGAAGAGGAGGGAGGGCGGGGCGCTGGCAGCATGTGTGATGGGACCTGGCCCAGACGTTCCAGGTCATGCTTTGGGAGCCGCCATCCAGGATACTGGGTGGGCTTCTGAGGGTAAAGGGCAGCCCTGCCCTAGTCACGGTCTCCCTTTCTGCAGTCTCCGTGGTGGCTGGCCTCCCGTGCTGTCTGGGTGTCTGGAAGGGCAACGCCCTTTCCACAGCAGCCTGATTAACTGCCGCCAGAATAAAGCTTAATCCTGACATGTTCAAGTCCAGGGGACGTAGGATGGAGGACTGGGTGTTCCAGCCCCACAGACGGGAGGCTAAGTGAGGGCAGGCGCTGAGCGTGTCTTTGATCACAGTTTTATCTCCATTACAAACCACAGAACTGGACGCATGCCTGATGCTTACTAAGCACGCATTGATTGAATGAATGAATGAATGAATGAGCATGTTCTCAGGCCACCAGCTTATGCCACGTGAAGCTTCCCAGGCAACCCCTGTGTTTAACACTTTAGTCACGCCTGTCACCAGGGCTTCCAGACTCTCTGACAGAGGGTCTCTGGGGTCCCATCAGCAACACAGAGGTAATAAATCTTGCCTTATAATGAAACTAGAGCTCACAAACGCCCTGGAAAAACCAAAGTGGTTTATATTATTGCTTCCAGGATTAACACATTGATCTGCACGATAAAATCAGTTAAGGGAGGCAGTACGTGTGCACAGCCTGCTTTCAATTCGAGGAAATGGTTTCAGATGAAGAGACCCCCCCAGCTGGATGCCAGAATTTGTAAACGTCATCAAGGCCTCCATGGCCCTTCCTCTCATCCTTACGTGTGGGTGATAACTTGCTTGGTGTTTGTTTGTTTGTTTGGAGAAAACTCAAATCCTCCTCAAGACTAAACATCCTGTTAGTCCCTTGATTAATTTTCTGTACGTGGCGCTACCGACACCGAGAGTCTCCACGTACCATTTTCATGAGAATAGATGATGCCTTTCAAATGGCACCTCTTCCTGTCCTCACATTACTCCCCAAGTCCTCTTCTGCAGTCCCCCCTCCCCATGGAGTGGTCCTTCCCCAGCTCCATCCACTTCTCATAGCCATGTGGCCCGGGGCAGACTAGAGCCGCTCACTCCTGCCCTCTCGCCGGGGAACTTACGTCCGGCCGAGACCCTAGGCCCCTCGGAGCATCGGCCCGGGAGTGGGGCTTAGGTGCTGTGAGGGATTGTGCAGGCTTGCAAGCTCAGGCTGGCAGCTCACTGACAACTGGTCCAGGGGTCCCCAGCCTTACAGAAGACTGAGCGTGCTCGTAGGTAAGGGGCTGTACACACCCCCCAGGCCGGGGAAGAATCGTGTCGGGGGCGAAGTGGGCCCCAGCGCGGCAGCTCCGGCTGCCCCTTCCAGACACAGGCCGCCGGAGATGCAGAGGCCACCTTCTCAGGTACAGGGGCCACCTCTGCCACTCGCCCTGTGCTACTTACACAGACATCTGGGGCAGCCACGCCTCCATGTACGGGCACACACTGCACCACGCGAGACACACCCACTCACACTCACACTCTCACTCTCACTCTCACACGCTCACTTTCAGAAGCCCTGCAGTCGTGCCTGCCCCGGACTCCTTGGCCCTCCCTGTCCTGGATGCCGGAAACTTCCCGTCCTCCTCGTCAAGGGCAGCTGAGATGCTGACCCAGCAGGTCCCCAGCCTGCCCAGGGCCCGCACCCACGACCTTTTTCATCCCAGCACAGAAATGAAAAAGAACATTGGTGCCAGCTTAGCAAATTTTACTCGTGGTCCGCATAAGACAGAATTCAATCTTCCTGTTTCAGATACTCCCTGACATACTTTCCAGTGCTGCTTCTCAGCTGAAGAGCAAGATAGGGTGAACTTTATGTGAGTGGCTGTGCTAGTCAGATTTACGTAGCCCCACAGCAGTTCTGTTGACCGAAGGGAGCCGCAGGGACCTTGGTAATGAGCCCACGGCAAACTGTGGCGAGCACGCGCGTTCCGTGAAGCTGGCATCGGAGGCTGCAGGATGACGGGGATCGGACTGTGAGAGAACTGGGTGTGCAGCGTGTGATTCAGATAGGGTTTTAAATTCTTATTCCACGGATGCCTGTTTATTGCAAAACTATCACATCAAGGTTGGGGTTTGCTTTCGTTTTTATAGTGACAGCCTTATGTGATTCCACTGAACCTTCTGGCAGTCTAAAAACACCGGGCAAGCACACCACTCTCTTTTAACATGAGAAGTGCTTTCAGCATGAAAGTTGCTGAAAACGCCCTTGGAAAGGGGCCGCCCAAAGAGCCCGGGTCCTTGCCCCTTCGGTGCAGCTGTGAGTGCCAGCGCACCACATCGTTATGGACCATCTGGTAATTTACTCTTGAAGAGCCTACTCTGGGAGCCATCTGGCCATTATGACCTGGCACATTAGAAAGCACATAATGGTCTCATGGTCTGAGAGACTTCCTGTCCCAAAGGCTGGCGGCGTGGAAGGGTATTCGCAGCCCCAGAACCACGGGGCTTGGAGAACTGCTCCCCCGTCCTGCACTGGAAGACGTGCTGTGTGCTTGTGGATTATTGTGGGGCTAGTATGGGGGTGGCCACGGCATGCCACTTTGGATATGGCTTCCTTCACCACTTCCCAATGTTTTGTTTTAATAAAGCAATGGGAAGAGGCGTCGTTGTAAATTATACCTCTGGATCGCTTTTTGACATCCATGGATGACCAGAGTGACGTTATATGGGTACAAAACTTTAAGAATTCTGCAGACATTTTTGCCAACAGCATTCACAGGACTCCCCTGTCCTCCTTCAGATTCTCCAGGGATTCATTACGCATCCGTGCGCAGCGGCACTGACCCCTCTGGCCAGTCTGTGGACCCACCTCCGGCTTATCCAAAATGCCTCTGCCAAATGCAAACTGGAAGATTCTTCATTATTACAAGAGCAATGCATGCTTATCTTAAAAATGTCAGGAAATTGTAGAAGAACTCAAAGGGAAAAGAAAATCCATAAGCTGCTGTGGATAGAGGTGGGGTTTTTGACTCTTTGCTATAGAGCTTTCTGGATACTTTTTACACACACACCCACACACGCATACTTTTTTAAACAGAAACGGGTTTGTGCTGATGTGCTGGGTTAACAGTTTTCCCCACTGAAGAGTGCATCACAGACAGCTTTGCATTTCTCTAACGCCATGTTTAATGGCATCTTTTGATGAGGGCGTGCCATGATTTTTATTTAAGTATTTCTCTTACAGAATGGTGACAATTTTCCTGTGGCTTCATTTTTGCTACATTCCTGAGTTTCCTCTAGGAAAAATTCGTAGAAAAGGTAGTTTTGAGGGTCGAAGTATATGCGTGCTTTTAAAGCTTTGCCTATAAACATTTTCTCAGTTCTACAAAGCACGTTTGTATACACCTTAACATTTCTAAAATCAGGATGACATCTTAAATCAATATGGACGTTTATGATGGCAGTGTTTTTTCTTTCTTTAGTCAAGCTGTTATTAAATTGAAGGTGCCCTTTACAATTAATGTCATCCTAGAATTAAGCCACCCAGTGCTGGGGACTCACCTCCTGGGAGGCCGTGAGTGGTCCAGTGGGCAGTCCCTCCTCCCCGCAGGGCGGGGCTGGTCTGCTCCCACCTGGTCCTCTTTTCACCTTTGCCAAATGATAAGCAGTATTATTTCCTGTTTATCAAGGCAGCACATTTCTGTATTTGTGATTTACTAAGCATTACTTACCATAAGCATATTTCTTAGAAATGGTAGTAATTTTGGTATGACTTTTGACTCTCCGTGTAAAAAAATTGTGAAACTCTGCTTATACAAATATTATGAAAATTTAATGATGGATAAAGCATACTCATTATAGAGGCTTTTATGTAAATATGATTTACATTAAATTAAATTAATCTTCATCTTAAATTAAAATCACATCATAATTAAAGTCCTCTAAAGTCCCACTTTATTTGAAATATCAGATGCACCTAAAGTGTTGGTTGGCTGAGAGGCATCGTGTCTCTAAAGCAGCAGGAAGTTTTGTCCTGCCTGTGACCCGACTGCGTGTGCAGGCCCTTCAGGGATGATGTAATCGTGTTGACATCATAACTCATCTCCGAAAAATGATTAGAGATTTGCAAATTCCAGATCTCGGTGATAGCAGGGAGCGTGACTCGGAAGGAGCACAGACTGACAGAAACGAGATGTACTTACCTTGCGGCTGTGCTGATCACTGAACCTAAAGAGGGCAGAATCCATTTCGCCTGAGTGGGGTGGAAATTACCGGGGGACAGAGGGGTTTATAAATTGCTTGTTGAAAGTCAGTTTATTGTCATTAGCCTGAAAACGTTTCCTAAGGAGCCACTTTGTTGCAGCCTGTGAGGCGTTGCCCTCAAAGTCTGGTTGTTACTGATGTTACAAAGCACGACTTAAGTCACGGATCAAAGGAACAGAGTGAGAGGGTCCTATCAAGTCACAGTGATGTAAACGTTAAAAAGGTTTGTGTATTCTGAGCTGACGTCTCACTCCAAAACGAAGAACTTGGACACGCAGCTTTTCTGATGGATTTGAGAAACAGCAAAAATGGCCCCTTGGCAGCTCCGGCTTCCGTTGGGAAAGCGTCAAACCACACTTTATGATGTGAAAAAAGAGAGAGCAAGAAAGTTAATGGGAAGATTCCATTGCAAATGCAAGAATCATGTCAAATCAAATTGCAAGCGTTTGTAGAGAACAAGATGAGACCTAGGGGGCGCGAGTGCGCCTGTCCGGTGAGCGGCTTATCCCTGCGTGAACCTGTGTCAGATACACGTTTATGTGAGATCCCGAGGCTAACTTAACAGTCCCCTCAGCAAAACAAAGTGCATTTTTCAAAATTCTACTTTTTAAAAAATCCACAAAATTTAATGGCCACATTGAAAACAACAGGTGTCGATTTGCACTGAACCCTCCTAGGCCCCCACTGCCACTTCCCGCCTCGCCCAGGGCTCTGACGTGGCGCTCGGCGCCCGAGCCTGCCCCGCCGTGGGTCTTTGAGGGCCCTGGTTCCTGGTTATGTTCCCGAGAAAACGGCCAAGAGTGCTGGTCACAGAGGGCCCTCTTCTACAGAAGGGCACTCGGTGGCCACTGAAGCTGCCACTGATGAGCAGCAATCTTAAAAAGGAGGTACATGAGCAGGCAACAGCCAGTGACAATTAATGGGCTTTTCCCCCAAATCCCACTGCAAGGCTGTCACTGTGTGACAAGGCCCTTTTCACACCAAGCAATTGGCTCTGGGTCTGCACTCGCGCAGACCCGTGACGCTCATGGGGACCGAGACTCGTGTTCAGGTTAAAGAGCCCTAGGGCTGGAGGAGATGGTCAGGAGCAACTCCATCATTTAGTCCGTCTTCCTGCCTTCAGTGAAACTTTAAAAACAAAAGACCTAAATCAGACCATCCCAACAGGAGAATTCATTGCTTTCCATTTTTTTTTTTTTTTTAAGAATCCAGAAAAGCTTATACTTTTCTGTTGGAAATCCAACCCAGTATTTACAACTTTGCACTGGTAGGTTTTGTAGAAGTTGGCGCTGCTGCCTTGAGGGAGGAGGGCGTAGGGTTCTCTGCAGCAATAGAGGGCGGGTGATCGGCACGGTTTCGGTGACTTACTTGGACTAAGCATTTCCCTCCTTAGGCTCAGCCTTCCCGTGATGCATATTTCACGGTGGGTCATGCCACTGCTGAGAGTGACAGGCCATGCTATCCTTTCCTACAGAAAAGTCTCTCTGAACACGGAGTCACAGAAAGGGCTGCTCACAGGCCCTGGAAACAGAGGGAAATCTGACACAATTTGTTATCTGGATCTGGGATCTGAACTAACTGGAACTTGCAGCCACCATCAGCGTTGCCACGGTCACTGACACAGGAGGCCACACTCAAGTGTTAGCTGGGCTCATGGACACTGATAATATTGGCTCCATTTGTGGGACTGTCCTGGTCTCATCTCAGTTAATCCCATTCACCCTTCGAGACGTGAAGTGTCATCTACCAGGCTGTGGAACTTGGTCAGACTTGCAGAGAGAGCAGATCGCTCCCCAGCTGGTGACAGGCCTAAGCCCTCCGTGGCACCTTTGTGTTACAGCGTAATTATCTGCGTGGGGGTTGGTTTCCTTCTTTCCTCCTTCCTTGAATAAACCTTTCTTAAGCACCAACTCTGGTCCAAGTGCTAGGGAAGGCAGCGCTCGGGACACCTGGGTGTCCTGTCCTCAGGGGATCTGGGTCCAGAGAGGATAATGGTTAAAGAAACACCAGGAACGGGTGACAGGTGCAGGTGGGAGAGCAGCCAGAGGAGCAGAGAACCCAGGTGTGGGCAGCAGGGAATGTACCCAGAGTGCCTGCCTGGTTCAGAATCAAAGAACCACTATTCCGGGTTTGCTGGGCAAAGGAGGACCTGGGGGGAGGCCCAAGAGGAGAGGTCGCGGGTGTGGCTCTCCAGAGGAAACAGAGGCCCCATCCTTTCCTCTGTGCTCCTGCCATGACCCCCATGGCCCAGCACGACACAGCCTCTTACCAGAAGTTCATGGAACAAGGGGATGATTCCATCCCAAACAACCGAGCCCAGGAGCCGTTTGCTGTCTCCCCGCAGCGTCCCAGCAAAGGTTCCTCTAGGGAGCTATTAGCCTTTGGAAAATTTGATTCTAGTCATGAGCAAAAATGAGATTTCAAAGAATAAAGCGTTAGATCTTTATAATCATCCCTAAAAATAGATTCACAAAGTGCCTATTGTGGCTGCCCAAGGGGTTGGGCAATTTTTTTAAATTCAGAATAATATTATGTCCCAACAGTAGTAAGAATGCCAGCAGAAGAGGGGGGCTGTTCCACCCTAAAGATAGTCGATCTGCTCTGTAAGGGCCCCACGGCTCTCACATTCTCTGCCATGAAATCGAGAGGGAAGCAGGAGGCACCACAAAGTGAACCCCACGCAATCCTCTGCCCATCATTACTCGGCTTAATGAACACCTCCTGTGCTACAGAACAGAAGGGGTGCGGTGAGAGACAGCAGCAGAGATGACATTTCGTTCCCCTCTCCTGCAGTCTGCCGTTATCTGGGCAGCCCTGAGACAGGGTCCAGGCACTTGCTCTTTAGCTACCACTTAATTAGCTTGCTTTCTTCTTCCTTAGCAAAGCAATAAAATCAGGAGGAGAAAAAAAGCATAGGTGGTGGGGGCAGGAGTGGGGGAGTCGGAGTTTTACTTCACACTTCAGTAAGACCCGGCAAGGTGTGCTTCCTGGGAGAGAGAGGGTTCAGGTCACGGAGGCCCTGGGCTCCAGCTCGGCTCTCAGTGCCCTGAGGCGGGCATTACCTTGTGCTAACACGCAGCCAGGAGTCTTGGCACTTCCCTGATGGAAGGTGGGGCCGCTGTCAGCTCTCTCTGTGCTCCTGCCATGACCCCCATGGCCCAGCACGACACAGCCTCTTACCAGAAGTTCATGGAACAAGGGGATGATTCCATCCCAAACAACCGAGCCCAGGAGCCGTTTGCTGTCTCCCCGCAGCGTCCCAGCAAAGGTTCCTCTAGGGAGCTATTAGCCTTTGGAAAATTTGATTCTAGTCATGAGAGTGCCGGGCTCTCACCATTGTCTGCACAGAGGCCTAGCGGGGGAGGATGACGGGGAGATGCCCCCACCACTGTGCAGCGGCGGGGAACCTCCTTTGTGAAGTGTCGCCAGCATGGACAGCAGCGTGAGCTGGCTCAGCTCCGAGGAGACTGTCCTGTGAATGAACAGCCCAGACCTCATCTCCCGGCTCTTCTCTTCCCCTCTGAGCAGGAGTTTCATGAATAATAATTCAGGGCACAGGTCCTGGGGCAGAGAAGACCGGAGGTCCAGGAGAACCTTAAATAGGGGAGGACCATCCTCAATATCCAAGTGCCACACACCAGAACTGTGTATAGTGATGGGAAGTTTTTGAGTTTCGTTCCATTATTTCTTCATTACTGCTGTCATTAGTTAAGTTCACAACTTCAAGGATGCAGTCCAAGTCATGATTCTAACTTTTAACGTGCATTCTCCAGTGCTGCCACGGTTCCTGGTCTTTACTAGGGTGACCTTTACCTAATTCGCCAGGATCTAGCTTAAATACTGCAGATGAGAGTCCTTTTTTAAAATCATGTGGACCCAGGCTTCCAAACTCGAGGCTCCAAACATCTAAAAGCAGATGTCACTAACTTAAACCCCTGGATTGGCTGAATTAGGAGAATCCATTCATACTCGGTCAAACTAATATGACCTGAATCGTGGATTTCTATGGCTTTCCATTTATTAAGTTCATCCTACATTGTCACTTAAAGAAAGGGAAGGGTTGCAGACATAAGACACAGATATTGTTTGCAGCAATTAGGGTCAGCAGTCCACCCCATGATTAATGGTCTGGACGCTCTCTGTTCTTGGTACGAGATTTGACAATGTGAGTGAGCAGGTAGATCCGGTGCCCGTAGACACCAGGAAAATTAGAGAGAACTCAGGGCCAATCTGTTTTTTTGACTTTCTTTTCACAAATGATTCACCGTGTGTGGCAGGAAAGTTCATATGTTCTCATTGTAAACAGTTGCACCACATTTTCTTGTTTCTGATTTCCTGTTTCTGCACATCTCTCCCACATCACAACACCAAGTGAGTCTTTCAAAGGCTAAAAGTAAAGAGCATCCTTTATCAGAAAAAATCTAATTTCTTTCCATCAGCACCAGTAATTTTCTTTTCTTCTCTTGTCCCCCACCTCACCTTGTCCTATGTGCTTAAACCCTTTTGAAGGTGTTCTGTGGTACCTCCACCGGCCATCTGCCTCACCCAAGTGGCCCTCAGACTAGAGGTTTCTTTTAGAACCAGCCGACATGGTAGCCACCAGCCACGTGAGGCAGCCAAGTGCTTGGAATGACAGGTGGGCTGAACTGAGATGATATGAGCATTAACTACCCACCAGACTTCAAAGACTCTGTGAAAAGAATGCAAAATAATGAACACTTTTTAAATGATTGTGTGTTGAAAATACCGTTTGAATATATTGGGTGAAATAAATTTTAATATTTTATTTTACTTTTTTAATGTTTCTGTTTTACTTTTTTAATGTGGCTTCTAGAAAATTTTAAATTACTCCTGTTTCTATGAGACAGTTCTGTTCTAGACTGTGTCCTTTCCAATGTATACAAAAATCAAAACTACAAAAATGCTGCAGAATTACACTGGCGGAGTCTATTCCTGCTGGGTTTTATTAGTGATGCTTTCCCACTGTCCAAAATTGATTTTCTAAGTGAGTGTTTTCTCCCACTGCCCTGTGCCCGACTCTTTAATTAGCCGTGCTGTGGGTGCTCGAGGCTTTCCGGCTCCCTGAGGCACCCAGCCGAGCTCAGACTGCAGGACGGGCCTGCACACTGCAACCCGCCATCCAGCCCCGGCCACCTGACCAGAACCCCACGCCCCCACTAAGCTGCACCTCCCACACTGACTCTGCCTCCAATCCCCACCCCACACCCGGGAGCCGCCTCTGCTGCCTCTCCTCAGCACCTCCAGCTCAGCGGTCCAGAGTGAAAAGATCCCCCGTGCCCTGAGAGCCCTCAGCGCTGGCACTGTCACAAACCTGGAATTCACACGATTCATTTAACCAGACTCAGCTGGGTCTCAATTTACTCTCCACCTCCTCCTGGAGACCTAGCCTGACTGCCCAGCTCACATCCTGTGCTCCCCCAAAACCTGGTCCAGCATGACAGTTAGGACGCAGCTGAGCATAAGCTCACTGAGATCAAGAAGAATGCCCCACGTGGTCACCACCACACTGCCTAGCACGGTGCCTGGCATGCAGTATGTTCCCAGTAAAAACTCGTTGACTGGAGGGAGGACTGGGTAGAGGGAGGGAGGAAATGAGGGAGCTGTGACTCTTATGAGACTGGAAATTATGTCCTATGCATCGTTGTACACCCTCAGGGTGCCTGGCACACACTGTGCGTGTTCAGTAAGTTTGGGTTGAACGGATGAGCTACAACAGTGCTTCTAACCCACAGCGCGCACACAGTCGTCAGGAACCTCGTTAAGGTGCAGATTCCGATTCCGCGCTCCTGGGCGGGGCCTGAGACTCCGCCCCAAGCTCCCGGGAGCTGCTGGCGCTGCTGGTCCGGGACCACATTGTAAGCCCCAGGGAACCGAGGTTGGCGCCGTCACATCAGCTGGGTTCTCAGCGTGGTCGGGCTTCCCTCCTTTCACGCGTCTTCTCCTGACGGCTGTTCCAGGCTTCCTCCACCCTTAACTCTCCTCTTCCCCTTGACCCCAGAGGAGTAATAGCTGGAGTCGCACTCATCAGATGTAACCTCCTCACCAGCAAATTGCTGTCCCGGGGTTTTGCCTTCCCACGAGCTGAAAATCAGCACCCCTCCTTTTCAACCACAGCCTTGGGAGCGTTTGGGTTTCCCTGGCCTTGACTTTCTCCAGGGCTTCCCCCGCCTCTTAACCCCTCTCTTTCTAGCATCTTCATTCTCTCTTTTCAAACCAATTCAGATCCTTCTCTCATGAAGCCTTCTCCACTCCTTCATCCTTGTGGCCGCAGCTTCTGAACTTGGCTAATAATTGCATCATTGGCCAAAAGTGTCTTGGTCTCATTCCTCAGGCTGGATTCCCATGACACCGGGCTGTCCTCACGTTTCTCAGAAGTTTAGACTTTTCTAGCTCTTACTGCTCATTCATTTTACAAATGTTTGTCCATCCTGCCTACTTGACAGCTGCCCTGTTAGTCCTGGCATTATAAATGGGATTAATTCTGAGAGAATCTGAGGTTTGTGCTGAGCATGTAAGGATGACTGGGTGTTCCTGGAGTCAAGAAAACAGGAAAGGAGGCGAGGCAGCTCCAGGAAGGCGCCATCTACACGTGTGCATGGACCCCTCCCCCTGGGTCCCCTACTCTTGCCTCCTCAAGTTCACTCTTTGAATTTCTGCTCTTTTATCCCAGTATTCTTTTCCATAGTAATCACATGAAATTTGAGTTGACTTGAATTTGAAGTGACTGCAATTGATCTAAATGGAAATGCGCAGCGGGCGGCACTGTAGTTTAGGAGGGAGGTTGGGACTGGGGAGAGATTTTTCTGAACTGTTAGCAGAGAGATGAGGGATGAGCCTGATGTTAGAACCACTGCCTTAGGGGCAGAAAAGCAACTGCCGCTGCCGCTACCCCCAGCCCACCCTGAGCCCTTCTCTGGAAGTTTCTGCAGACTCGCACCCTGAGGACAGCTCAGCGCATGACCGTGGGCTCTTGTCCCCCAGCTCTTGTTTTCCGTAAGCGTTGCCTCTCCACTGAGTTGTAAGCTCCTTGGATGGGACGCCTGGCACGCAACGAACAGACACTGATCACCTACTGCATTCCAGACACTGGGTCTCGGGGGAAGCACAGATGAATGATTCTCTTCATTTAGAAGAGGGGATAAGTGAGAATGGTTTCATACAGAGAGACAAACATTTAACAGAGGAATATAAGAGGCAGTACTTGGGGGAGAGATTACAGCCCAGTAGTAGAGCACATGCTTAGCATGCACGAGGTCCTGGGTTCGATCCCCAGCACCTCAATTAAATAGAAATTAATAATAATAAATAAATAAATAAACCTAATTACCTCCCTCCACAAAAAAAAAGACCAAAAAAAGTTTTGAAAGATAATTTTCTTTTAAAAAAGACAGTACTTGAGAGAAAAATACCCCGACCTCTTTGGCTGCGGCTGTGGGGAGAGGCGCAGACACAGGTGTGCTGCCAAGGGGCCTATAAAACTGCCCAAGGTTTGATGTATCATTTTGCTCGATCTGTCTCACACAGACAAGCTGCAAAACCTCCAAAAAGAAGTGTCTCTAAGATGTGCCAGCAGGGGTACCACCCACGCAGTTGGCCCCTTTCCAAAGCTGACCCTGCCCGGAGTCACCTC